>NC_063436.1:13132400-13449002 GCF_020379485.1 Brassica napus
TCTTATCGATCTCCAGGAACTTTATGGACCTAGTCGAGCCAATATTATCCACCAATTTGCTCATGCATGCTCATCTTATAGCTTCTTCCAGGTAACTCAATTATTTCACTTTCAACCTAGTTCCAGATTTGCTCTGTTTGACTCATATACTGTTCTATTGCAATGCTCTCTGTGTTTCTCTCGAGTTTACTCTGCTATATTGCAATGAACATTTGATTGCAAATTTGCAAAACACTCGCATTTTTACTAGAATTTACTCTATTTCTCTGGACTTTATTTTCTCATGCATTTACACTGGTTTAACGCAACACACGTTTGTTCTCTCTTTTATTGCATGACACTATCACTATCGTCTCTCTTGTTGTAATACGAGACAAATTGTGTTCTAACCTTTTTTGCAAGATCAAGAACCATGGAGTACCAGAAAAAACAATCGAAAGAATGATGACTGTGGCCAGAGAGTTTTTCCATCAACCAGAGAGCGAAAGAGTGAAGCATTACTCTGCGGATACAAAAAAGACGACGAGACTCTCCACAAGTTTCAACGTCGGCTCAGAGAAAGTCTCTAACTGGAGAGACTTCCTCCGACTCCATTGCCTTCCCATCGAAGATTTTATCAACGAATGGCCCTCACATCCCGTCTCATTCAGAGAAATCACAGCCGAATACGCTACAAGCGTTAGAGCCTTGGTGTTAATACTCCTTGAGGCAATCTCAGAGAGCTTAGGCCTTGAGAAAGACCGTGTGAGCAATACATTAGGCAAACACGGTCAACACATGGCCTTAAACTACTATCCTCCGTGTCCTCAACCCGATCTAACGTTCGGACTACCCGGACATAAAGATCCAAACTTGATCACTGTCCTTCTTCAAGACGAAGTCTCTGGTTTACAGGTCTTTAAAGATGGTAAATGGATCGCTGTTCATCCTATTCCCAACACTTTTATTGTCAACATGGGTGACCAAATGCAGGTACTTAATCGAAATATTTCTTATGTTCCTTTACTCTCTTTGTGCTAAGTTTATGTGGTTGTTTCTCCTCTCAGGTTATTAGCAATGACAAATACAAAAGTGTGCTACACAGAGCTGTTGTGAACAGCGACAAGGAGCGGATATCAATACCGACCTTCTACTGTCCTTCTTTTGATGCTGTGGTTGGCCCACAACAAGAGCTGATCAATGAAGAAGAAGATTCTCCAGCTATTTACAGAAGCTTTACGTATGCTGAGTATTATGAAAAGTTTTGGGACAGAGCACTTGCAACTGAGAGCTGTATTGACACGTTCAAAATTTCCAAAACCTAAGAATCTGTACTTTTCAAACGCCATGAGACTATGTTCTTTTCAGTTATTGACTCGAATTAAAAATATCGATCTGGTTGCCTTTTCATTTTACTTTGTTTAATTAGTTTCGTATGAACGTTAACTAATCTGCTTTCTAGATAAAACAAGCTCTTCTTGCAACACATTATACTCATTGAAGACGTGTAACTCAAAAGGTAGATGATAGTGTCGGTAAACTAGCTTGCAATTTCAAGAAGGATTTAAAACATATTTAAAGAGGTCAAGAGAGAGGATTCAACTTGAATCAGAATAATGAAGCTGGACATGAAGGGAAATGATGTGTCATGTTTTTCACACATTCTAACATTGTTTTCTAGAGTGTTTTTGAGTTATTATTGAGTCTTCTAGTCCTCTTTGAATTCTTTAGATGGAGATTAGGTCACTTTAGAGGAAATAAGTAATTTTCAGAGCAAACAGGCATGTTAAAATGCAGAAACATCAGAAGTTTGGAGATATATGAAAAGGTTACCATTAATTGATTGAGAAGAAATTTAGCCACAAAATAGAGAAATGAGTTAGCTTTCCAATGCTACCGATTTTAGGTCAATCTATCAGTGAAATCAAAAGTTGTGCACATTTTACTAACCATTGGTCTGTTTGGAATAAGACAATGTTCTGTAAACAGAGTAGGCAATGCAAGCATGGAGCAACTGCTTTGGTTTAAACTAAACATCAAACTAAACATATATATATTTGATTGTTGTCTTCCCTTATTGTTGAACTTAATGATGAAAATAAACTAATCGCTTAGTTAGGTTGAATCTATTCATCGGAAGTGTAATAGGTTTTCTAGAAAGAACATATCTGAGTGAGGTGTCCGTAGCCAAAAACAGTTGATGTTATGGCAACTCGTGAGCGAATAAAACCAACTCTTAATGCTAGTCTTCAATCTCTGATTCAAAGGACAGTTTAGACATTAAGATTGTTTGATAAAGTAATTGGTACCACAATTAAGGGCGGGTTGATTTGTTTTTTTTATCTCTAAACTTATTTCTCATTGTTTCCTGAATAATTTACTAGTCATGATTATTGTTTCCATGCGACTTGTCCTTAAGCTAGCACTTTGTTTAATTGTTTTACACATCATTTTCTTCCTGTGATTTAGTTACATTCTTTACATAAAACAACAACCAAACTTCTATGTCTTATAGCTCTAATACATTTGATAGAACTGTAGTGTAATCGTTAGTCTCAGTGGATTTGATCCCAAAGTGATACATCAGCATACCAATCGATTGTGGTAGTGTGCACATTAGGTCAATTGGTGTGTGTATACATATTATATCAATTTGGTGCCGCTACTGAGGACCATTTTTGTTACCTTCGTTTTGTACATTGAAGTTTAGTCTAAGTAAGAACTGCAGTTATATTCTTTATTTCTCTCTCGCATGTTTCAGATGCAGAACCAGGAGCCATCAAAACATACATGAAAGAATAGAAGTAGAGTCCAACCATCATGGGCGAAAAGATTGGCAACCGAGATGGTAATGGTCAAGTATTTGCTGCGATAGGCTTGAAAAGCAGACTCAGTTCCTCCAACGATAATAACAGCCACAACAACAACGAGTTATTGGAGATGTTGACAATGAGTTATTGGATATGTTAAGTTATAATGCATTGGCAGGATTTTCGAAGAAGTCTTTTATAAGAGATGCTCTTGAATATTTTAGACAATGGTATTCCCAGTCATGTTTCACTTTTAGCTATTGGATGTACAGTGAGAAATCATGCAGAGAGAGTCTCTTGTTTTGATAGCTTATATAATGTTGTAAATAATACATCCACTTTGTCTCCAATCTACTTAAAAGCTCTTTGTCTATTGTTTTGTTTATTCATTCAAGTTCTTGTGATTATAAACTATTTATTCGCTGTAAATCATTTATATATTAACACTATGGTTGTGCAACTTAAAGGGGAGGTTTACGTTTGTTCTTATCAATTTTGTTTATTTTGGATGATAATGATGATAGCAACTTATAGTTATTACACATAAATTTATAATAAAGTTACCCTTGACACATAATAAAGTTCAAACATATAATACTCTTAAAATCACATAAGTTCAAATTCCAAAAATATTAATACATAAGTTTAAACATCTGACATCACGAGTTTATTAAAACATGAATACACATAAATTAGCAAGAATATCTTAGAATAATTTTATATATGGAGAATATGCAAGTTTACGAAAACTGGAAGACTTATTAGTTAAAAACATTAATAAAATGAGTATTGATAATATATTTAAAATTAAGTTGTAGGTTTTAATCAAGAGCCCCAACATTGATATATGTACATGAATTAACAACAAAAACTTAAAATTTTATTTTAAATTTTAAGTTTGAGAAGTCTCATATTTAGGTTATTTTTGTAATTGCAAATTTTCAAAAGAAGAGTTTTCAAGAAATCTGCTCAATTACAGTCTTAGGAAGTCTCCTTTTGTAAATTATTGGGTTTTGATAATCCTGTTAGTTTGCAGTTTTTTTATAGAAGTCTTCTCACGGCCACATGAAGTCTCTAAAGTGTCATAAAAAGTCAACATGTGTTAGTTTTGTAATTGATCATGTTTATCTTTATATAAGAAGACTTCTTAGAAGATTTCCGAAGAACTTATTTGAAGACCAAAGGTTTAACTAAAATCTCGGAATAAAACTAGATCACACTTCATGAGAATACTTCTACGGAAGTCTGCTAATTAATTAATTTTAAAATTAAATAATATATTATAATTTTAAAATTAAATAATATATTATTTGTGTCAATTGCATAACTGTTCCAGAAGACTTCTCTAGAATTTTACTCAGAGAAAACTTCTCCAAAAATCTTCTATGAAAAAATCATTTTTTCAAAATTTTGGTCAATTACAAAACTATAGTTGCTTTTTCAGAGATTTCTCGAGAAGTATACTCGATTGTTTGTTGTAAAGAAAGTTAACAGACTTCCATAGAAGTCTTTTATGGAATACTTTACAAATAGTAAATTGCAATATTAACCTATGCATCGAAAAGAAGATTTCTACGCAAAACCAATCTGAAAAAAAATTCAAATATCATACGTAGATCAGGTGAGAGTTGATGCTTATCTTCTCCTAGAACCCAAAACTTCTTAATAAAAGATGTCCACTCGTTATTGACCATAAAAATGAAAATAAAATCATCAAAAATGCCCATAAAAATAAATTCAGTTTTATATTCTCTAGTTTTAGTTAAGCTTATATGATATTTTATTTAATAAAATACTTAAAATTAGTAAATATGTATATTATTTGATTATAAAAGGGAGTGAGTTACGGTTTATGTGCTTACACTTGCATTTTTACAGGTTATTCCGCTAAGCATACAAAAAGTTTAAAGTATTATGAAACGGGTTAAAACACATTATCACATTTCAATTATAAAAATATATATGATATTTATGTAGATAAAAGTTTAAAGTATTATGAAACGAACTCTCAAAACACAAGATGATATTTATGTGTACAAAAATTATTTAATAAAACATATTTTTAAAAATAATTTATGTGTACATAATTTATATTTAAAATTTGTGTAATATTATTAACTTTTTTTTTTGCTTTTAGTTGAATAAATTATTAAATCCTAAGGAGAATTCTGACATGCATTATGGGCATTTTTTTAATTTATATATTTAAAATTTAGAGAAAATAGTTGATTAAATAACACTTTTGAGTTCTACTGTATTTGCAAATGTTAATCTTTTCTATTTAAAATCTATAAAACGCAAATTTTTATTCTGACATGTCATATATATTTACATTTGAGCATTATAATATTTTGAAATACAAATTTCAAAAATCTATTCAAAGTGTTGTTAGGTTTCTAACCCGTGATATAAAGTGAAATCATTAATTTAAAATAAATTATAATATTTTATTTCTATAATTGTCAATATAATTTGATCAGTATTATGGCTTTTAAATATTTTAAGAGTATTTGAAAATAATTATATTTCAAAAGGTTGGTATGTATTTGTTACATTGTAATATTTTGTGAAATATATTTTTAGAATAGGTAAATTTACACAATTTTATATATTTGAAATTCATTTTATTAAACAATTATAGCATCAAAAGAGTATCTTGACAATATACATGTTAACGAATTTATTTCCAATTATATACAGTACTTTAAAGTTGTTTAATATATATTATTCATTTGTTGTCAATACTTTATAAAAATACTATAGTATAATAAATTAGAGTATCTTTTAATATTTTGAGGATAAATATGAATACACTCAGTTGTGATTCATATATCCAACATGATATCTTAGGCATTTTTAGAATTCGTAAAATATCAAAATTATTTATCTGAAGAATATTGTTTTGATTTTTTTTTCACATGATATTCTTACAATATTTTAGGTAATTGTTTTTGCAAATTTTCTTTTATATAAAATTGTTAAAATATCAAAATTATTCTGAGTGATGTATTTATCTGCTGATTTCACAAAACAAAATTGTAAAAATATGCAAGATTCTTTAGAATTTATTATTGTTAACTTATGTAATTACACGATTGTAATATCAAAATATCAAAATATTTGTCTATAATGCTATATCGATTATCAATTCATTTATATAATATATTAATTTAACGTGTTGATCATCAATCTTTTTATGTGCTTTTATACAGTTCATAAAGGGGGAAATTACATATTTACCACTTTCTTGGTACCACTTTTCATTTTTACCACCACTAATGAGACATTTTCAAAAATACATTCTTCATTAAGTGGCAAAAATTTTTTATGCCCTTGTTATTTATATATATAATAAATCATTATTTAAATAAAAGTAAAAATAAAAATAAATAAAAAAATAATAATAATAAAAAAATGTAAAAAATATAAAAAAGAAAAAAATATAAAAATATAAAAAAATAAATTTATGTTTTCGAATTATACTTTTTCAAATTTGAACTTTTTTATAAAAAAAAAATTTTGAATTTTTTTTCGAATTTTTTTTTATCTTTTTTTTCAAATTTCTTTTTGAAAAACAAAAATTATGTTTGAAACTATTTTTAAAAAAAAAATTATATATTTTTTTAGTATTTATATATTTATTAGAATTATAAATTTCACATTCCAAAAACCCTACCCCACCCCTCAACTCTAAACTCTAAGTCTAGATTAGTTAACCCTAAGAGTATAATTGTATTTTACCTTTCATTAAAAGTGAGGGTAAAAGTGGTTAGTGTAAACATTAAAAGTAGTACTATGAATGTGGTATTTGTGGCAATTTCCCTTCATAAAGTGTATAAAGACTGTAATGATTCGTATTATTGATTTATAAAGTCACAGTGACCATATTTCACAAGTTTGTTATTCCTGTATTAATCATTATAATACAATTATATGTAACAATGTATATTAAATGAAATCTCATTTTTTCAACTGCAAAAATGTTAGGATTCTCTTGATTATAAAATGGAAAATAGATATACTAATGTATTTTGTAATGTCACACACTTAAGGTTAGTCAAAAAAAAGTCACAGAGTTAAGGTATTTTGTAAATGTTTTTCGCTAATGAGATGTTTTTAATGAATATGCGATAAGAATCAAAATAACTTTGAGGGGGTTATTGAAAGATGAATTTGTGTAGAGTTTATGAATTTTGAGAGTTGATAGAATTTAAAAAGTTATGTGGATTGTGAAAATTTATATATATTGACTTATGAAATTTGATCATAAATTTTTTAAATTGATATAGATTTTCATGAATTTGTATTACCTATTTTCTATCATTTTTTCTAAAATAAATATATAATCTATTTATTTTCTAAATCATATAGTATGATTATTTATTTTTTGCTTTCAAATTAAAAAAGAAAATAGTACTGATACATAGAAAATTGAACAATTTTCTTAAATAGCCATTTTAAAGATTTTGTCATAAAAAGAGCATTAAAAAAGAAAATGCCCAAAAGAAATTTCATTAAAAAGGTAAAAGATTATTTTACCCCTTGATGTATAGATGTATAAGTAATAAAAAAAATAAAAAAAAAAGTTTTTTTATATAATTTCGGATTATATGATTCCAAATTCAAACATTTTTATAAATTTTACAATTTTTCTATTTTACAAAAAAAATATTTTTTCTCAAATTTTCTTTTTGAAATTCGAAAATGTTTTTTGAAACTATATAAAAATATTTTAAAATTATTAAGATTGTAAATGTAATGTAAAAGTAAAATATTTTTAAAAACATAATATTTTTAAAAATAATTATTCAAAAATATAAAAGTATATAAATGTAAGGAATTATAGTTTTGAACATATAATTTGGATTTAAGGTGCAATAGATATTTGGTAAGAATAATTATTTTGTTTTCTAGTATTTTTATCACAAGGATTTTGAAAAGTTAAAAAAAAGGGATTTTTGCAAAATTGACCTATAACTTAAAGTCAAACACAAAACTAACCTCCTTTTTTTTTGAAAATTGGTTTTGCCCTATTCACCCCACAAGTTCATATAATTTACGAAAATGCCATCAATTTTTTTTTTTTTTTTCGAAAATGACATTTTTACTCTCTCACCCTCGTCATCTTCAAGTAATTACAAGATTGCCATTGTTATCAATACCACAACCACTATGAACAACCAATTTGAAGCTCTTAATGCTCCCAAAATCGATTTACCCTTCTTTTTTTTCCATTCTTGTGAACTAAACACAACATATCTCTCACTTTCTCTCCACAATGAGCTAAAAAAACCCAAGATTTTGATTCTAAAATTTTTATGGTTCATAGAGTCATAGAAACTAACGATTATGGGTGGGTGACTTCCGTTTGTGATTCTGTGTGCTTGGAGAAGCCTTATGTATGCTAAGGAACTTATCTCACCAATTTAAGGTATGACATCGAGTTTTTTTCCAGATCTGTTCGTCAGACGACTTCCAAGTAAGTCGTCTGGCTGTAGACGACTTACCTTTCAGTCGTCTGGCTGTAGACGACTTACCTGGAAGTCGTCTGGTCAACGCAGAGGTTATTTTTGCAATTGACTTTGAAATCTGTAACCTGAGACGACTGAAAGTTAAGTCGTCTACTATTGTTTGGTTTCAAAAAAAATTCCAAAGAACCTAGACGACTTACATTTCAGTCGTCATAGGTTAGTTTTGTATTTGACTGGATAATTTCAGAAGTTTGACTTCCCCAGACGACTTACATTTCAGTCGTCTGGCGAAAATTAAAATAATAATATTTTTTTTAAAGTAAACGACTTACAATTAAGTAGTCATAGGTTAGTTTTGCAATTGAAAAAAAAAACTTCAAGATTTAATTATACACAGACGACTTATAATTCAGTCGTCCACCAGACGACTTAATTGTAAGTCGTCCAGGACTTTTTTCCGAGATTCTGGTCAAACCTCGTAAATCCTGGACGACTTACATTTCAGTCGTCTCGTGGACGACTGAATTATAAGTCGTCTGTATATAATTAAATCTTGAAGTTTTTTTTTTCAATTGCAAAACTAACCTATGACGACTTAACTGTAAGTCGTCTACTTTTAAAAAAATATTATTATTTTAATTTTCACTAGACGACTGAAATGTAAGTCGTCCAAAAAGTCAAACTTCTGAAATAATCCAGTCAAATGCAAAACTAACCTCTGACGACTGAAATGTAAGTCGTCTAGCTTTTTTGGAGTTTTTTTTAACCAAACAATAGTAGACGACTTAACTTTCAGTCGTCCGAAATAACAGATTTCAAAGTCAATTGCAAAAATAACCTCTGCGTTGACCAGACGACATATAGTTTAGTCGTCTAGACAACTTATATTGAAGTCGTCCGCGTCTTCTCCACTAGTTTTTAAGTCTTCTACGTTAGTTTTTGAATAACTTGTATTTTTAAGAGTGATAAGTAACTTCAAGATATGTAAAACTCATATTTACAAAATATGTTCTCTCCCTTAGTTTTACTAAATTTGACTAAGTTTTTCAATGCAAACTTATAAAAAATATGATATGCTTTGACTAGTTACTATTGTTTGTTTCCATCTCTTACCAACATTCTTGTTTATTAAGATGAGAAAAAGGCCATTGGAGTTTATTATTGCATATGAGAGATCCAAAGATAAGAAAAAGGCTACTGAAGTCAATTATTTCATTGATTTGTAAATGTGTAAACACATTGTTAGCACATTTAATACATCTTGGAAAACATTATTACTGATTTTACAAAAAATTCACAACTAAAAGAGTATACATGCAATTCATAAAACAGACCACAAACAAAACTATTATAGATCATTCATCTACAAAGACAAGCTTGGATTCCACTTGAGTAGACAAGACCAGACAACTTTTAAGAAGTCCAGACGACTTCTAAGAAGTCCAGACGACTTTCAGGAAGTTCAGACGACTTTGCCAGAAGACTTTTAGGAAGTTCAGACGACTTCCAGACGACTTTACAGGAAGTCCAGACGACTTTTAGGAAGTCCAGACGACTTCCAGACGACTTCCAGACGACTAACAAGTAAGTCGTCCCAGAAGTCTTCCAGATCTGAAAAACTTGCATATTAAATCCAGATCTGAAAAACCTGCATATTCAAAAACGTTCAAATGGCTTAAAAACAGAAAAAATGAGTGGAAGATTAGATAAATCTACCTTTACAGAACACACAAAAATACATATCTAAAAATAATAGATCTACCTTTAAATTAGTGGAAGATGAGTACCAAATAATTAAAAACCTGCAAAAAAAAAAAATAGATTAGTAACAAAGACATGAGACAAAATTGAAAAATTCATATAAAGTTTGGTGTTTTCAAGTCAAAGAGATTAGAGTGGGTTTGGAGAGTTTTAGTTTGGGAAAAAAGTAAGAACTTTATACAACAAGAAGTTACCAAATGAAGAAAAATCAGACATAAGAACTTACCAAAACGCTCAGAAAAATCCAGACGACTTCCTAGAAGTCCAGACGACTTCCTGGAAGTCCAGACGACTTCCTGGAAGTCCAGACGACTTCCTGGAAGTCCAGACGACTTCCTGGAAGTCCAGACGACTTTGTCAGAAGACTTCCAAGAAGTCCAGACGACTTCCAGACGACTAACAGGTAAGTCGTCCCAGAAGTCTTCCAGATCTGAAAAACCTGCACATCAAATCCAGATCTGAAAAACCTGCATATTCAAAACCGTTCAAATGACTTAAAAATAGAGAAAATGAGTGGAAGATTAGATAAATCTACATTTATAGAACACACAAAAATACATATCTAAAATTAATAGATCTACCTCTAAATTAGTGGAAGATGAGTACCATTTGATTAAAAACCTGCAAAAGAGATAGATTAGTAAGAAATACATGAGACAAAACTGAAAAATTCATATAAAGTTTGGTGTTTTCAAGTCAAAGAGATTAGAGAGAGGTTGGAGAGTTTTAGAATGATGAACATTACATTTTTGTTGCAGCCATTTGAGAGGAGGAGAGAGAATGTGTAAATTTTTCTTTATATAGGGAGACAAAAAATCCAATTAGATTTAATATTTTTGACTCAGACGACTTCCTGGACGACTTATATTTCAGTCGTCTGGTGAAGAAATTAAAACAGACGACTTACATGTAAGTCGTCCAAAAGAGTAATATTTTTAGCGGGAAATTAAATATTTTTAGCGGGAATTATTCAACAGACGACTGAAATATAAGTCGTCCACACCCTAAACATAACCCCTAAACTTAATTATCTAATTAAACACTTCATAAAACCAAATCAAACTTGAAAAGTGTTTACTATACACAGAAATAAACACATATAGGTGAAAACTAATTTTTGAAAAAAACATTTTAGTTTTCCAAAATCTAACCCTAACAATACATACAATACTACAACATATGTTTGCCAAACTCCTAAACCAAAGTATTTCATGATTCACTACTTCCACTCATCTATCTTCAAAACAAATCAATTTTATCATATCTTAATTTATATCAGTTAAAACTGTTTATAATTACTTGATTTTTATTTTTTACGCATCAAAATATTTTTTTACAAGATTTATAAATTATTTTTAAAATAAACTGGTACCAGACGACTTACACTTCAGTCGTCCAGACGACTTCCAACATCTCAGACGACTCAGACGATTTACTGGGGCTATATTCGTAAAAATGGCTTCTGTTTTTTTGTTTGATCACAAGGGGCTGAGCTGTAATTTCACTAGGCTTTTAGGTTAGTTTTGCATTTGATTCAAGTTTGGGTATAGGTTTGGAATTAAAATCAAGTTGTGGGTTAGTTTTGGCAAAAACCCCTAAAAAAAAATGGTCTTCTGTTTAAATTCTATTAGATTATGTATTTATATGTGCAATTTGACATATATTTCAGATGTTTTTTAAGAAGGTGCAATTTGACTTATATACATAATTCATAGTGGTTTTTTTATATATATACACCAAGTTAGCTACCTTCATTCGAATCTAACTTATTATATTACCGTCACATTAATTATATATCTCATTTATTTAGTTTCTATAAGTGCGATTTGACTTATATTCATATTTGTTTTTGGTTTAGTAGCTTATAATCATAAGTGGGTTGGCGAATTACTTGCAGGTTTTTAGCAGGAAGAAAAAAAAGAATAACTTACAGGTCCTACATCATAACCAGTTGACAAAAGAAAAGTGCTCATAAATAATATATAGCGTCACGCTAATTGCTAATGATACTCGAGCTTGTAACCTAATTGGCCAATCGCAGCTGCAGCACTACAATTACGCATATGCTTTCCTTCAAAGAATTTTTCAACGAATCTTCTAAACTCTCATTTTTTTAATCTCCTAAACTCATCTCACTATAAAACGGAATACTCGATCAATTCATCCAATATTTACCATCATTCCTATAGTTTAGTTCCTTACCAATATTTACCATCAACCCTATCGTTTAGTTCTTTACCAAGATCTACCATCAATTCATATCGTTTTCATTATCTGTCTTATTATATTATTTGAACCTAACTTTATCTCACCTCATGTTTTACGGAAATGCCACTGTTTTTAATTATTGGTATGATTTTCACTAAAAGTAATTTGGCCATTACTTACATATAAGACCATTTAAATAGAATGCACTATCACACCTAAGATTATTTTTTTCTTTTAAATAATATTTTTTTCTTTTAGATATTTCATATTTTACTAAAACACAATCATATAAAAGTATTTTTAATTCTTATTGTTTAGATTGTTGAACAAGCTCCTCTAAACGACGCAGCTTTGGCGTATGCAGCTAAAGGGAAAGCCAAAGTGGGCTTCGGAGATAAGGGCCCAACAGATGAAGAAGAAAGAACCGCGCAACGGCTTCATTTGAAACACGACAAGGTGGTGGCCAAAAGCAAAGTACAGATGACGTCGAGGTGTGAAGATGGTAATGGAGTGAAGCTGTCAAATCGGTTCTCAGCCCTTGATTGTGGAGCTGCATAGGATCAAGACATCTGTCCAAGAACACTAGGGTTTTGACTTTGTGTATAAATACCTTAGTTTGTAATCTCAAGTTTCCTAAGTTGAATGAAATGCATTTTCAGTAAACAAAGCATCATCTTCTTCAAATTACAAACTTCTTTATGGTATCAGAGCTATGGCGATGGAACCATACGCTCCTCCTTCTCTCAAGATAGTCACCTCGGTGACAGTCAAGCTCACAGACACAAACTACATCCTATGGAAGCGGCAGTTTGAGGCGTTTCTGAACGGGCAAGGTCTGTTAGGGTTTGTCACCGGATCAACTCCACAACCCGTTCCCCACCTTACAGTACCAAACATCAACGGTACGAACACTCCCATCCCAAATCCAGATCATGCGCTGTGGTTTCAAACAGATCAGGTGATACAGTCCTGGTTACTCGGGTCCTTCTCTGAAGATATTCAAAGTGTGGTTCTTGACTGCGCAACATCAGCTCAGATCTGGATGACTCTCGCAAACCACTTTAACAGAGCTTCGTCTTCACGGTTGTTCGAACTCCAACGGAAACTGCAGACAACATCAAAGCAAGAGAAGCCAATGATGGACTACTTGCGCGAAATCAAGTCCATCTGCGATCAACTCACTTCAATAGGGAGTCCAGTACCAGAAAGGATGAAGATTTTCGCCGCTCTCCTCGGGTTAGGCAAAGACTATGAACCCATCAAGACCAGTATTGAAGGGACTATGGACGCAGCACAAACTCCGACGTTTGATGACATCATACCGAGACTCACAGCCTTTGATGATAGACTTCAGAGCTACCGTACAGATGCTGATGTTACTCCTCACCTAGCGTTTAACTCAACTAGAGGCAAACCTTACTTCACAAGGAACAGAGGAAGAGGCAGAGGAGGACGTAACTACTTCACTACGCGAGGCCGAGGATTCCCTCAACACATATCTTCTGCCTCAACATCCTCAAGATCCTCTGTCTCCTCTGAAGCTGAATCTAGACCTGTATGTCAAATATGCGGAAAGACAGGACATGTAGCGGTAAGATGCTGGCACAGATTTGATAACGCGTATGATGATGTTCACAGTGCACTAGCGGCTCTCCGTATGGCAGAGATTCAAGATACGCAAGGTCATGAGTGGTTTCCTGACACCGGAGCATCGGCACATATCACCAACTCAACAAACCACCTTCAACATTCACAAGCATATCACGGGTCTGACTCAGTGATGGTTGGTAATGGTGAATTCCTCCCGATAACTCACACCGGGTCATCAAGCATCTGTTCTTCCTCAGGTAAGCTACCTTTAAAAGATGTATTGGTGTGCCCAAATATAGCTAAGTCTTTACTTTCAGTGTCAAAACTCACTAAGGACTATCCGTGTGCTTTTGACTTTGACCGTAATAACGTGCTTGTGTATGATAAGGCAACCAAGAAGGTTCTGCTTCGGGGAAGAAACACTAGTGGTCTGTATCAGGTGAAAGGGTCTAAGTTTCAGGCGTTCTACTCCACCGGTCAAGCCGCTGCAAGTGATGAGATCTGGCATAAACGTCTGGGACATCCCAATCCAGTTACACTCCAACACCTATCATCTATCAAGTCTATATCTATCAATAAGAGTTCAACAGGCCATTGTGAAGCATGCAAGATGGGAAAGAGTGCTCGTCTCCCGTTTGAAGCTTCAACGTTTCGAGCAACACGACCTCTTGAACGTCTTCATTGCGATTTATGGGGTCCAGCTCCAGTCACTTCGGTCCAAGGATTTGTCTACTATGTAGTTTTTATCGACAATTTCTCTAGACATAGCTGGTTGTTTCCTTTAAAGAAGAAGTCAGATTTCTTCTCTGTATTTGTTGCGTTTCAAAACAATGTTCAGAATCAATAAAATGCTTCTATTGGTTCTTTTCAATGTGATGGGGGTGGAGAATTTGTAAGCAACCAATTCTTGACACACTTACAACAACGTGGGATCAAACAACTCATCTCATGTCCACACACACCGCAACAGAACGGCCTAGCTGAAAGGAAACACCGTCAGATCACTGAAATGGGATTGTCTCTGCTGTTTCATAGTCAGGTGCCTCAGAAGTTCTGGGTTGAAGCGTTCTTCACCGCAACTTACCTAAGCAACATGCTACCACACAGCTCACTATCTGATCATAAAACCCCCTTTGAAACTCTACACAACAGAATGCCTAACTATTCAGCTCTGAAAGTGTTTGGCTGTGCCTGCTACCCTACCTTGAGAGACTACACAAGAAACAAGTTTGATCCTAGGTCGTTGAAGTGCGTTCTGCTTGGCTATAGTGAGAAGTTCAAAGGCTACCGTTGCTTAATGCCATCAATAGGCCGTGTATACATCAGCAGACACGTAACATTTGATGAAACAGACTTCCCCTTCTCAAATGTCTATCAACACCAACGAAGCCAAGCAAGAACTCCTCTGATGGAAGCTTGGTACAAGAGCATCTCTGTGGAGACACCCAACAGAGACATAAACCGTAGTACAACTGCTTCAATCAACTCTCCTATAATAACAACAGCTCAAACCCCTGCGGCAATACATCAAGAAGCACGAGTTCAAACGCCACACAGGTCTGAGACTGTGCCAAATGGAGGATCTACATCAGCCTCATCATCGAGCACCACATCAACCACAACTTCCATTAACAACAATGGAACACCTGCTGTGAATGAGACGCGACACAGTATGGTCACTAGATCAAAGTCTGGAATTGTCAAGCCAAATCCAAAGTATGGTCTGTTAACAGAAAATGTGGTATGTGTGGAGCCAAAGACAGTGGCTGAGGCTCTCAAACACCCAGGGTGGAACAACGCGATGTATGAAGAGTATGATAACTGCATGCTAGCTAATACATGGTCGTTAGTTCCTTACACGCCAAATATGAAAGTGTTGGGGAACAGATGGATACATAGAATCAAGCTGAATGCAGATGGTACAATAAAGAAGCTGAGATCGCGCCTAGTTGTTCAGGGTAACAATCAAGAAGAAGGTGTAGATTACCTGGAAACATACAGCCCAGTGGTCAGAACAGCCACAGTCAGATTGATCATCCACATCGCTACGGTGCTCAAGTGGGATATCAAGCAAATGGATGTTGCAAACGCCTTCCTCCATGGAGACCTGACTGAGACAGTTCACATGCGTCAACCTACTGGATTCATAGACAAGACAAGACCAGATCACGTGTGCTTGTTACACAAATCGTTGTACGGTCTCAAACAATCGCCAAGAGCATGGTTTGACAAGTTCTCCTCGTTTCTGATTGAGTTCGGTTTCAAATGCAGTATCAAAGACCCCTCTCTGTTTGTTTTCTCAAAAGGAAAGGATGTCATCATGTTACTCTTGTATGTTGATGATATGCTAATCACGGGGAACAAGTCTGAAGCTATGAAGAAGTTCCTACACGAGATCAACAACCAGTTCAGGATGAAGGACCTCGGTAAAATGGAATACTTTTTGGGAATACAAGCGAAGTATGAAGAGAATGGAGTCTTTCTGACGCAAGAACGGTACGCTCTGGATCTTCTGGCATCAGCAGGTATGAGTAGTTGTTCTGTTGCGGACACTCCTCTCCCGATTCAATTGAACAAAGTTCCAAATCAAGACATAGCGTTTGAAAACCCAACTTACTTCAGAAGCTTGGCCGGTAAGTTACAGTACCTCACCCTGACAAGACCTGATCTTCAGTTCGCAGTGAACTTCGTATGTCAGAAGATGCACGAGCCATCAGTATCAGATTACAACCTACTGAAGAGGATCTTGCGGTATGTTAAGGGAACAGCTGAGTGGGGTATAAAGTTCAACAATGACACGGATTTTACAATCCGAGCTTACAGCGACAGCGACTGGGCTGGATGTCCGCATACAAGGCGATCAACGGGTGGTTTCTGCACGTTTCTGGGAACGAACATCATATCTTGGTCATCAAAGAAGCAACCAACAGTCTCGAGAAGCTCTACAGAAGCAGAGTACAGGTCTCTGTCCGAGACAGCTTCTGAATTAAGTTGGCTCTGTTCAATAATGCGTGAAATAGGAGTGCCAGTTCAGGTAACTCCAGAGCTATACTGTGACAATCTGTCATCAGTGTATCTTACCGCTAACCCAGCGTATCACAAAAGGTCAAAACATTTTGAGCTTGACTACTACTACGTAAGGGAAAGAGTAGCTCTTCGTGCGCTTGTGGTCAGACACGTCCCAGCCTCTAAACAGCTTGCAGATATATTCACGAAGTCTCTGCCGTATGTTCCTTTCGATGATCTGCGCTTCAAACTTGGCGTTTGCGTACCACCCACACCAAGTTTGAGGGGGACTGTTAAACAAGCTCCTCTAAACGACGCAGCTTTGGCGTATGCAGCTAAAGGGAAAGCCAAAGTGGGCTTCGGAGATAAGGGCCCAACAGATGAAGAAGAAAGAACCGCGCAACGGCTTCATTTGAAACACGACAAGGTGGTGGCCAAAAGCAAAGTACAGATGACGTCGAGGTGTGAAGATGGTAATGGAGTGAAGCTGTCAAATCGGTTCTCAGCCCTTGATTGTGGAGCTGCATAGGATCAAGACATCTGTCCAAGAACACTAGGGTTTTGACTTTGTGTATAAATACCTTAGTTTGTAATCTCAAGTTTCCTAAGTTGAATGAAATGCATTTTCAGTAAACAAAGCATCATCTTCTTCAAATTACAAACTTCTTTATAGATAACTAATTAAGTTCTTAATTGTTATTAAAAATACTATATCATTTATTTATTTTTTAATAAAAATCTAATAATTATACGAGCTGCAAAATTAAAAAAAGTATATTAACTATCATCAATGTGACAATGGCTTATTAAACTATATAGTGCACTTATACAAAAATCAAATGGCCAACATATCTTAAAATCTTACATGTATGTTATCTTTTAATTCCTTGGAAGGTTGTTTGTTAAAAACACAAACGAGTACAAAGACGGCGGTTTCAACAAACCCCGTATCTAAGCTGGCGGACGACAAGAAAATTCTCGGAATCTAAAGCCACACATAGGAGACAAGTTAAAAACAACAACCTAATGATGAATCTAAACCGGAAAGTTAAGCAAAAGGATCAAACCAATAAGAGACGTTACAAGGAATTAACCACAAACGAAGGTTATGCACGATTGTAACCGAGCTTCTCACTTCATCCTTGCCACAGCATGTCATTGAGCTGTCGAAGCCATGAGTTCCTTCCGGAGCAACCAAAACCCGCTTTACTAGAAAAGCCGTAGACATTATTAGGCCAATCAAACGGAAAATGGTGATAGAATTTATGCAAAGCCACTGAAAGGAAGATCCCGAAGCTAAATGGGAAAGAAGTCGCAATCAAATCCTTCAACACCAAACCCGAACCGGTTAAGCATAACAGAAGATATTGGTTGGGGATTTGCAAGCAAATAACCTAGAGGCACCACCGATTGAGGTCAAAGACCTCTAGAGCGTCGGCTTACATGTATATTATCTAAAATCACTAAACATCATAAACCTAAAATTTGTGAAAAGATAATATTTCTTTATGACATTTCAAAATCTAGTTAAGCTTAAAACATAAGTAAACAAAGAACCTGGGAAGTCTTTGGATATCATTACATGTTTTTTAAGTGGACTATTTGTGCAACTCAAAGTCGTCTAAAATATATTTTACGTTATCATCTCCTTTGATGTTGCGCATCAGTGCTTGCTGATGCTAATCTTCAGGACTGGATTATCTAGAGGGGGCGTTTTTTTACCATATGAAATGAAACTTTCCAATTATCATTGCTAGCATCATATGATATCTCTTTTCTTTATTTTGTCTTTTAACTACCTAAAATTATAAGACTTCTTTTAAATTTATTTTCGTGTTCATTTGAGTGAGTATTCAGTCTTTTGCTAATTTCCAACAGCTTCAAATACTACAGACAAAAATCAGTGGATATCTTTTTCTTTATCAATTTTAGTAATTGTATATATATTTTAAGTTGCAATATTTCTTGACGAATGATACTTTCTGACGTGGATTCCATCTCGAGCGTAAGAAAAGGTCCAAGAAAAATAACTTTTCTGTTCTTTTTTCTTTGGTATACGAAGAATAACATTTTTATTGCTTTTTGATGTTACTCGTTATTTAAACTACTGACTACATAACAAAATTACGAGAATTTAACCAAAATATAACATATTTACGGTAGTCGACCACTTGTAGAAGGAGTAACCAAAGAGGCAAAACAAATAACAATATTAAAACAAAGCAAAAGCAAATACTGATCTCCAATCCATGTAAAAACTTTCTCTGAATTTAAAGTATGCACGGTTTTATATGTTTATAACAAATTATCTGTAGTTACTTATTGTGGTCAGTCGTTAACTATGATTCACTTTCGGATCGTAGGATGGGTGTAACGCCTCGATTGTTCATGGTTCTTCCATGCTTATTCACTTGAAATGAAGATTCTGTCTCGTGCGATTTCAGTGTGTTAATATTTGGAGACTCTAAGTGTCCGAATGGAGGAGCGGGGGACAAGTGCAGTTCTCCTGCACATGCAGTTCTCCCGCACTGCATTCACCATTCATTTTTTTCTGTTTGTAAAAGCAGTTCAAGCGGGAGATCTGCGTTTAATATTTTTTTATCTTTTTGTGGAAAAAGCAGGAGATCTACATGCAGATCTTACCTGTCAACATTTGGTGGTGTTGATCTGCTTTTTTTTTGTCAATAAATAACTTTGTTACAACACATAACTTTAAAAATATATTTATTTAGTTTTATGAATACAATATTTTTATTTTATTTTATTTACAACTTTAACAATACAAAATTATCATTCTCTATTTATTATTTTTGTCATATAATTTTTAATTTTTATAAATAAGAAAATAAAAGAAGTATAAGGGCCTGACTGGTTTAACCGCAGCGGTTGCGGTTGCGGTTGCGGGAGTTTGCGGATGCGGGTGGTTGCGGTTTCTAGCGGTTTTAAGAGATTTGTACGACTGGTTATGCGGTTAGAAATTTATGCGTTTGCGGGATACTTATGACTGGTTAACTACCAAATGCAGCAGCAGTTAAATAATAAATTAACAATATTTATATTTTATACAATTATAAAAATATCAAAAATAATAATATTATAATAAATATATAATTTATATTTAGAAAGTTATAGTTTTAATTTTTTAAAAATATAGAAAATATTTTTATTTTAAAGTTTTATAATATTAATTAAAATTTAATTGATATATTTTAGCATTTTTATAATTTCAGTTTAATTTTTTTATTGAATTTTTTTATTTTTGTATTTATATTGTTTTGGAAAAAAAATATTTTTTTTATCCTCCCGCAAACGCCCGCAACCGCAAACGCTAGATGGAACCAGCTTTTGAATTTATGAGGTTCAGAGCGATTTGGAGCGATTTGGAGCGGTTTAGAGCGGTTTGAGCGATTGTTGCAAAACGCCAGCAACCGCTACCAACCGCAAAAGCTGCGTTTGCGGGTGGTAGCGGGAAAACCAGTCATACCCTAAGTATCTTATAAAACATTTACATGGATTTCGGTCGATCCTATAACATCTAAGATATTTGTTTAGATATCTAAGTGTCATTTTTATTGTTTTAATATATGATATATAGTTTTAAACTGATTTTGTCATTCATAAGTTATAATAAATTATTTGATATAGTTCTCTCCTGCATGATCCGTTTGATCTGCACTTGTCCCGCTTGATCTGCACTTGTTCTGCTTGATCTGCACTTATCCTGCTCCTCCATTTGAACACTAAAAACTTGTTTACTGGCTTTGCAAACACACCATTATCTTTCTACAATATATTGTTTTCTTATTGATCATCCATTCTTTGACTTAGGCACGTGCCTTCCATAAGACTGATAAAGCAAGGTCATTTTCTTTTAACAAGCATTTTTTTAAGGCCACATTTTAAAATTATTACTCCCTCCATTTTTTATATATGACGTTTTAGAATTGTATACATAGATTAAGAAACATTTAATTTCTAAACAAAAACATCATTAATTGTTTACCTAACCACAATTTAATCAATAATAAAATAGAAACTATAATATCATTGGTCATCTAACATTAATTAGTAATAAATTTTACATAGAAAATTGAAAATGTCAAATAATTTGGAACAAAAAAATTCTTCTAAAACGTCAAATATAAAAAACGGAAGGAGTAATATAATTGAGTGGTTAAAAATATTGTTTTGGCTTCTTAATTAAAGTATTTTATGCATACATTCTTCAAGACTTCAATAATGTACCATTTCCAATGTTATCAATGAAAATTATAATGACAGCAAAGAAAGAAAGTATGCTTCTCATAGTAATGCTCGTCAACGAGCCATCGTGCATCACGCGTTTGGCAAGTCAATGAACCAACCGTGACCTACACGATGTATGTCAGTATGTTTCGTCTGGTATTCAAATAACATTAACTTCACGCGTTAATACGTTTCTCCATAAGGATTTGTGAGGCCCCTTCTTAAGTGAAAACCGGACTAGAGTTTAGGGTCAATGTTATTTAAAGATTACATCGAAACGCCACCATTAAAAAACATCCAATTAGTTTTTTTCTTTGCAATTAATTACAAGAGTGTAAAAGGTGACCTCATATTTCTGACATCACACAAGCATGATCCTGGTATATGTACGCAGTACGCATCAACACGCATTACACGTTATTCTATAGGTTATCATCTCTGTGACTTTAGCTGTCATATCTATCTCTCGAAGTTAGTAAAGACCATTTCGTGCCCAATTATGGCAGCTCCTTTAACATCCAAACTCTTAGTGTCCGATTTCGCATCCTCGGTTAGGCATATTCCTTTAACGTACGTCCGACCCATCTCTGACCGACCACAGTTGTCGCTGGTCGAGAATTCCGGCGATACTATTCCTCTGATCGATCTCCGAGATCTTTATGGACCCAATCGGACCAAGATTATCCGTCAAATTTCTCATGCATGTTCTACTTATGGCTTCTTCCAGGTAACTCCGGTCTACTGTTTCTGCTTCAAATTCACACGGATTAGTTGTACGTTGCTCTGCTTTATCGCAAAACACTATGCCTTGCTACGCTGTTCTTTTTTTCTTTTGGGTCAAAATTTATCATCTCTTTTTTACAAAAAAAAAAAAAAAATTTATCATCTCAAGCCACGTGTAAAGGCGTGGGGTTGATTTCTTTTTTCTTGGACAAAGAGGCGTGGGGTTGATTACGTAAGGTTTTAGAGCGTGAATTCAAAGAGATTCTGGTTGAGTTACTCATCCATCTAATGAGTCGCCTAGACCATGGTCACCGATGTTGGGTAAGGCTTAACCCTCCCAAAAAGCCCACAGAATAGTTGTCTTACAGTAGACACGGCTCACGAGCGATCGATCAGCTTGACTCAAGACTACTTTTAGTCGATCAAACGAGCGACTGAAGGCAGTCGACTCGACGACTCGAAGCAGCAGCCCGACAGCTCGGCCCAACCAACGAAAGGCCCATCAGGTGAAGGGGAGCTAGATTATCAAACGACCACCTATATAAGAAAAGTGAAAAGCAACGAGGAAGGGATCTGCAAATCACCACACACTTACTTTCGGCTAGAACTAGGGTTTCACTTCCAAGTGAGGATCGCCCTTGATCTTTTTGTTCGTTATCTTTCTCTTTTTCTTATCCTTTCCTCTAGAAATCCTTCCACCCTTACAAAATTGATTGAACTCTAATGATCAGTAGAAGCCTCTAAATCTTCTTCCTAATTTGATTATCTACTAGAATTTCCACTTATTGAACAATGTTATCGTCAGATTTGGCTTTCAACTGCAACATCAGATCTAGGATGTCGCTTCTTTTTTTTAAGATACTCTATTTTTCAGTGTAATTTCTCTTTACAATAGTTGCAAACATCTCGTAATTTATGTTTCTTTGAGAACAACTTCCTATTTTAACTTTTTCCGTTTCTATAGCCTTTGTCATCAGTGACAAACAATCCCAAAGTCTGAATATACGTCCTTGCACTTGATGCCTTATAGCAAAATTCTTTGATATGAAACGATGACCTTACGTTTTCAAGTTTGATAGTATCTTTGCAAAGAATGAATGGCTGCATAAAGTTATCAAAGGAATTTGGTGGGAAAATTGTCAATTTCGACCCCAACAATATAAGTCGTGCTAAATACGACCCGAACAATTGATCAGTGCCAAATACGACCTCAACTCAATTATAATTCGAAAAAACTACTCAAACTTTTTAAAATGTGCTTAAATCTACATTGACTCTAACAGATGTTAGTCAATCGTTAACAAGATAAAACGACGTCGTTTTGATATACGAGGAAAAGTGCCAATTTCGACTCCAACACTCTCAGTCATGCCAAATAGGACCCGAACATATGGCCAGTGCCAAAAATGACGTCAACTCAATTATAATTTAAGAAAAATTATCCAAACTTTTTAAAACGTGCCTAAATCTACATTGACTCTAACAGAAGTTAGTCAACCGTTAACAAGATAAAACAACGTCGTTTTGATATATATATATTTTTTTAAATATGTTCATTTCGGGACTCAAACCTGTGTCGAGATATCCTTTTAAAGGGCACACTAACAACTAGACTAAAGTAAGTTTTTAAAATATTATTACAAATTGAAATTTTCCATTATATAAACTACTAATCTTCTACATCTTATCCCGTTTGAAACTTTGGTGATTGCTTTATATATTTTAGTTATTGTTTAATATGTCTAATATTTTGTACAACATATCTTAGTGAAAGAAAGGTAAAAGGCCTCTTAACATTTTTGAAAAAAATATCAAAAATATAAAATATTAACTTTGAAAAAAAAATCCACTTAAGTTTAAAAATTAGAAATAATTTGTATAAGAAAATTTTATAAATAAATTCAAAGTTTTAAGTATATTTAAGATCGTATGATAATAAATATTTTATTATTTATATTTTAGTAAGATATAAGTTTATTAAAGATATGATAAATAAAAAAAACATGTTAATGTATTTATATAAATCAGAAAAAATTGTCACCAAAATTTTAAATTGGATAAGATGAAGAATAATAGTAGTTTATATAATTTCAAATTTGTAATAATATTTCAAAAGGTTACTTTTATCTAGTTGTTAGGGCATCTCCAACCTTACTCTATTTTTCACTCTAAAATAGAGTTTAGAGTAAAAATGCTCCAATGATACTCTAATTCTCACTCTATAATAGAGTGAAAAATAGGTTTACTCCAAATATAGAGTAACTTGTTTTTTTTTTGTTCATCATTCTATTTTCTACTCTAAAATAGAGTACCATTGGAGCAAACTTAAACTTTATTATAGAGTTACTCTATTTTAGAGTAAAAAATAGAGTATGCCATTGGAGATGGTCTTAGTGTGCCCATTTAAAAGGGTATCACAGCACGGTTTGAGTTCCAAAATGAACATATTTAAATATATATATATATATATTTCAAAACGACGTTGTCTTATCTTATTAACGGTTGACTAACTTCTGTTAGAGTCAATGTAGATTTATGCACGTTTTAAGAAGTTCATGTAGTTTTTCTTAAATTATAATTAAGTTGAGGTCGGTTTTGGCACTGACCATTTGTTCGGGTCCTGTTTGGCACGACTGAGAGTGTTGGGGTCGAAATTAGCACTTTTCCTCGTATATCAAAACGACGTCATTTTATCTTGTAAACGATTGATTAACATTTGTTAGAGTCAATGTAGATTTAAGCACGTTTTAAGAAGTTTGAGTAGTTTTTTTCAATTATAATTGAGCTGAGGTCGTATTTGGCACTGATCAATTGTTCGGATCGTATTTGGCACGACCTATATTGTTGGGGTCGAAACTGACACTTTTTCTGGAATTTGGTACACATACCATCAAAGATATTAGAGCATGAACATCAATGAACCTCCGTTTGGGGTTCAAGTTTTCAATTTTTTATTATTAAAAACTTTTTTTTCTGTTTGATTAAAAAAAAAAATCAGACCAATTGTGGGCCAACATGTGTCGTGGAGCCCATAAAACAGTGATGAACTCACCGCAGAAAAGTTCACCACAGAAAATTCAGGAAGACTAGGTTCATGAGAGAGAGGTTATTTTAATATTTTTTTTTTCTTGGCAAAAGTGTGAACATACCCATGAACTCTTCATGTACCTTTGATGTACATGCTCTTACAGTGTCCAATAATATTGAATTTAAATTGTCAAGGTGTTCACAAAGTCAATACCTTTTAGCACTTGCAAAGTGAAAAGACGTTTTTCAGAAGTAGCTTGTTTACGAGAGACTTTTTCATGCACAAAATATCCAACTTTTTTAATAGAATCAGCGGTTTTCGCATCCAAAACTTTGATTATGATTTTATCTGCTAAACACAACATAATTGTTGAAATGGTTTTTCTTCCAGAGGCTCCAATTCAATAGAACCAGTCTTCTTCTTTGGAAGTGGTGTCCATATTCCTTGTTGCTTCAAAAATGCCTGCATCATGATTTTACGAGACTGAAACTATTTTTTCCTGTAAATTTGTCGATATTTTCGTTTATCCCATAAAAAATAAAAGAATATCCCACATCTAAAATCTATAGCTGACGTAGTAACGGGTTAGGTCTAATGAGGATGAATATGCATAATATTGCGGCTAATATAAAAGTGATCATATACCGTTTGACCTCGTTCCAGGCAATCGAGATTCAAGGCATATCAATACTTTCCAACCATTACAGAAGATATTAACACACAACCAAAATAAAACTGAAGTCTGTTATCAAAAATTATTTTGTTTTTGCTGCACTATGTTTATTTTGTTTTGTTACTTCAATTCAAATTTTACATATTCTGTTTTGCACACTACGATTACACCGTCTCAACTTTATCTTGTTTTTGGTATGTTCAAGATCAAGAATCATGGAGTATCGGAGACAACCGTCAATAAAATGCTAACCGTCGCTAGAGAGTTTTTCCATCAACCGGAGGGTGAAAGGATGAAACATTACTCGACAGATTCTACAAAGACTACGAGAGTCTCCACCAGTTTCAATGTCAGCGCTGACAAAATCTTGAACTGGAGAGACTACCTTCGACTCCATTGCTTTCCTATCCAAGATTTCATCAACGAGTGGCCCGAAAATCCAGTCTCTTTCAAAGAGATCACAGCCGAATACGCCACAAGCGTTAGAGCCTTGGTCTTGAGACTTCTGGAGGCAATATCTGAGAGCTTAGGACTTGAAAGGGACCATATAAGCAACAGATTAGGCACACACGCTCAACACATGGCCTTTAACTACTATCCTCCGTGTCCTGAGCCCGAGCTAACTTACGGACTTCCCGGCCATAAAGACCCAACGGCTATCACTGTCCTTCTTCAGGACCAAGTCTCTGGTTTGCAAGTCTTTAAGGATGATGAGTGGATAGCTGTTTATCCTATCCCCAACACTTTCATTGTTAATATTGGTGACCAAATGCAGGTTAGAACAATCTAGATTCTTCTGTTTTCTCACTCTGTTGTGCTAAATTGTGTTTTATATTTTTCCTACAAGGTCATAAGCAATGAAAGATACAAGAGTGTGCTTCACAGAGCTGTCGTGAACACCGAGAAGGAGCGGTTATCGATTCCAACATTCTATTTTCCATCTACAGATGCAGTGATTTCTCCAGCACAGGAGCTGATCGATGGACAAACCTCCCCTGCTGTTTACAAAAGCTATCCGTTTGTTGAGTATTGGGACAAGTTTTGGGACAGATCTCTCGCTACTGCGAGCTGTCTCGACGCTTTCAAAGCTTCAACAACCTAAAGAGATCTATCTACTGGTCCTTTTTAGTAATTGTACTTCAATTCAGAACTCCTCTGTAAGCAATTTATGTAATAAGGATGGTTCAAGATCAGTTTTGTTTCTAATGAATCAAATCTGCTTGAATAAAGAAACAAACTTCCACCACTACACGGTTTCCAGATAGTAACTTCAACCGGTTATTTAATAAAAAGTTGTTTATATTTATATTTTTAATTTTTGTTTCATTAATTTTTATAAAAGGTAGTATAAACTAGCCTTTTAATTGTTATTTTTTCTTCAATCTGATTGTATTCAGATTTAGTTTAACATAATAGAATTAGGGATGATTCATTTGAAGCTGAGTAGAAGGCAAAGAAACTAGGGATGATTCAGTAAGACAAAAGATCGTTAATTCTGCCACATGATTAGGTGAACATCTGCAACTTTTCATGTATGGTAACTCCATTCTTCACGATTGAAGCTTGTCCTTGAAGTGATATCTTAGTTGCGTTGATGAGAGCTATGCTAGCAGTTACATTGCATAGTAAATTATTATTAATGTTAATAAACTAAAGCAGTCCACATGAAAGATATGTTTGTTTAACAACCCAGATTGATTTACGCAATGCATGAAAAAATCTCTAACGTTGATTGAGAAAAGAAAAAGGTAATGTACAGTTGTGATCACTCCGTGAGGTATAGGGGGACAGGGCTGATCAAACCCCGGCACAGGTCATTCCCGTCGGTTAGAGCCGTGCAGCATACTAATCATAAGTAGTCTCTAACCCCTCAATGCCTCTGTTTCTTCTTACAGCTCGGATTAAGGATAGGTATAAACCCAACTCCCTCGCGCAGTGTAAGAGAAATAGAGTTTTGCATAGAGCCTCGGACCAGTACGCACCCCTTCCACCAACCCCGGTTTAACAAACAACAGATCGTTGGTTTTCTCCTCTATATAACAAGATATATTATTCATGTTTTTCACGATGTGGGACCAAGATCGTTGGTTTTTTTTTTTTAAATAGATCGATTTATGCCCCTTATGTTATTTGAGACTAACCATCTGGCCCTTCTAATTAAAGGGTTTTGTTTAGACAATTAAATTTATACATTACCTTTAAAGCTTCAACTCTATATTAGAAGCTGATTGTATCAAGCTCACAGTGAGCGTTATTCATTGTCACGTTCCTAGTGATAATTTCAAATAATAAAAAAAAAAAAATCCTCATAAGCGCATCAATATGATCTTCACAAGCTACAAAGTAATATTTTCCAATGTAAACTTTGTAGTATTAAACAGATTCTTTACGCGTCTCCCCAAGTCCCGAAGAGATACAGATCTTAGTATATTTGACAAAGGCTACTCCACAAACTCTTATATCTTAACACATCTAAATCTTCTGGTCATCATTGCTTGGTTCCCTCTTCAAAAAATTACCCTTCAGCTTCGAGAATAATCAAAAAGAAAATTTTCGAACCTAAATCCCACCCCAGTCCCACAGAGTTTTGCCATAGTATCATAAAATCTGAAGCAGAACTCTTCAACCGAACCACCAGCTTGGAATTAAAAAAGGAATACCAATGCATCTTTGAACCAATGCAGCCCATTATGTAAGTTGAGGCTTGACTAATCCATATCAGCCATCGACACCTCGGCTGTCTGTGACTCTATTTTACTTCCAACTCTTCGGTAGAACAGAACATAGGCCGCTGAGTTTTTGATTTCAGATTCATTTACGGATGAAACGTGACTGTCGTCGAAATGATGCCATTTGTTGTCATCAATCAACTGCAGGAACAAGTGACACATATGCTTAGATAAATGACTCATCAAAAGTATTAGTAGGAAGCACAATAGATAGTGAGACCATTCAAGTCACCGACCTTGGCGTAGGCAGTGTAGTGGCCACCACCAAGTCCACCGTAATGGTTGCTCACTGCATACAGCTCATATAAGTAGGACTGGCCATTCTTGTTTTTCACGTACTTGCTCAAGTCAAGATCGTTTATTGGGAAGTCCACAAACGTTTCAATCTTGTTCTTGAGATACCTGCTATATGTGAACCGTTTTAAATGGAACACGAGTATATCTGGTAGCTTCCACAGGTCAAGCTTTTTGTTCGCTTGTCTGTGCTCTTTGCATCCCGGACAAAACCTGGTTCAAAATGGTGAGAAAGAAGGTCAGAGCTTAAATCTTCAAACGAAAATCACCAGTTCAAGCAACGAGCTATACCACATGTCATCTGGTCCCAAAGGCTCCTCTGCTAAGAAGGCTTCCAAGCACGAAAACAGAGATATCGCTTCTTGCCTTGTCTTTTTTGCAGAAAAACTTGTTTTATGAACTTCTGGAAGGTCATTTAAGTAGCTGGAATCGTAATTTTCATGCTCACCCTCATTCCACTCGACTAAAACCCTTGTAACGATACCAGGTTTCAGAGAAGAATCAGACTTAAGTGGTTTGAAGTCCAAACCACGCTCATCTGTCAAAAATATCCTGAAGGATAACTCTCTATCACATGCATCCTCTATCTCAGTATCTGGGGATGTTATACTTCCGGATGCCTCGACAGTATCAGCATTAGGAAGGTGGCCATTTTCTACACCGTTGTGAATCTTAGATGAGGCTTGAACCCTGTGTAGCGGGGACAGAAATCCAGAGATCACTGCATCGATGTCAGGTCCACTTAGTCGTTCTGTGTTGACGTAAGTGACAAAAGGAGTCCCAAAAAGCTTCACGTCTCTGCCTCTAACACTCTCCAGAACAGCCCTGTGGAAAATCCAAGAGTTATGACCCATCATCAAGCTGAGACCAATAAGAAAAAAGAAGAGTTCGTGAGTAGCAAATAAAACAAGCACGCTCACCTTTCCTGCCCTCCATGAAGGATTTCAAGTTTTGCTTTTCCAGATCCTTTCTGCATCTGCTTCATCCGATACGCCACAATATGCTCATCATCTTTTATCAAATTCAGCGACTCGAGGGGATTCTCGAAATATCTGAAGACCTTGTGGTCATAAATCTAAGAGGATAATGCCACACATTACTGAGGGAACTCAGCAAAACAAAAAAGATTGATATTAGAAAGGGACGCGTCAAGAGTCATACCTCTGCAAGTAAAAGGCTCTCATCATTGGTTAAGCAACAAGCAGTACCTAACGCAGTAATAAGATCTCTACATGATCCATATTTAGGTACTGTTACAGTGTATGGCATCGGAAGATGACTTCCATCGCAATAAAACAGCGTAACTGTTATTTGCCGCGTAAGTGTTGATGGCAAAGGTAAAGACAAGTACATGAAGGGGTCAAAAGTGATTGATATTTTTCCACAAACTGGACAAATCAGAGTTGACTTGTATTGTCCCTGGGAGAAAGAGAATAGAGCATAAGAAACGATCAGGACTCAGTAATATAAAGACAATGGAAGGAGCGTACGCTGTACTTACTTGGCAGACGTTAACTATTACAGAATCATTCCGGGCCTTATGATAGTTCCAAAGCTCTTCAGCAACTTCTTCATCTGGACGACTGTCAGAATCTTTAAGTTCAATGTATGGTTTTCGTTTCACCTTATTCAAATCTTCATGCAGCCCATCTAATAAGAAAGCAAGCAGTTCCTGAAACAATAATTTAATACATCACATATACAAAGAGAAAATCAAGAACAATTATGCACAATTGTACACATTAGAGAGAATGACTAACTTGAGAATCATGTTGATTGTAGCCACTAAACTGTGGAGCAAATCTAGCCAGTTTTGTCTTAAAAGAGCGCGGCGCAACTGCATTCCTTCCTGATGACCATAATTTCTTCAACAATTCACCAAACGCGATAGCAAGCTCACCCTGGATAATATAGTGTTAGAAATTATATTAGGAACGTCTGTGGAGATATACCTTGACATTAGGATTTAGAAATAGCATTATCAATCAAACACTTACACACATTCCCAAAGGGTTGTCTCTATTTATGTCTTCACTGTAATCTTGCAAGAAGTATTCAATTATCGGAGGTGTGTGTGCCAAACACTGAAGGGCGCTGTTCATAAAGCAGGTGTTTCCCAAATTACTCAATCCTGCTAATCCTCCCCTCTCTCCTTTTCCAAGAATACTCAAAGAATCGCAGCCATCATCTTCAGAAGTGATTCTCGGAAAGAGACTAAACTTGGACGTGGTGGAATGACCATTAGATAAGGTTGGGCCACCAGCAATTGTAACAAGCGATCTTGAAGGTTCCAGAGGTACCAGAGCTAGCTCATTTCCTGCCGAGCTCATAGCAATATGAGATGACGAGGACCCATCAACTTCAAGAAGAATCTGCATAGGATGCACCAGTCAATGTTGAACAAAAAACCCCCGAACATATATTTAAGCGAGTTATAAGTGATTCTGTTTGAGTTACGATGAAAAGAACTGAAGGGGACAACACATTATCGAACGAGTTCCTCTCAACAAGATATTCGTCAGGAATGATTCTAGACAACCACCCAAATCAATATATGACAAGCTATAACGTACAAGACAAATATTTGTCATATAATAATAAGTGTAGCAGACAATTCTCTAGATACGTACATCTTGGTCCATGTGAAGGCTGGACTCTTCGAGACTCTTGTTAGATGAAGGATCCAATAGCTGGCCTTTCCTCTTACCGAAGTAATCCCAGATGTGAGCCTGCTCATACATGTCAATGTGAGGAAAAGAACACATCTCCATACGAAACAATTATATTACAGAAATGAAACACTTCAAACACACACCTTTTCTTGTGATACCTCAGTCATAGCACAAACCTTCTCATAAAGCTCCTTTATAGAGGCCTGAAACACAGCAACAACCCCTAATAAATGAAAATGCAAAGAGTCTTTGTCTATACATTAAGTAAGGGAAGCGTCAATACCTGTTTGCCCAACCGTATTGCAGTGATACTATCATCTCTTGCATCAGTCAACAAAAGGCAGAGTGGGTAAACCTCAACACTAAAACTCCTACTGTAAAACCCTTGACAGATCAACTTCCTTGGTATTGGAGGACCTCCGCTATACCTGAAAGAAAGAAAACATATTTAACGAGCAATAGTTACAGGAGAAGGACCTTGGTGGAATTATTAGAAACGGTCGTCACCATTCAGCAAGTCTATTCCAAACTTGTTGAGGAACAAGAACGTAGTGTTCCCCTTCCACGAGCAATCTACGAAGCTGTGGATCATCACTACTAGTAGTGTTCTCGATAATATCACTGTTTTCAATGGGGCCAGGCCTGGGAGATTCACATCCGTTTGTTGTTGGTTGCTCAACATACTTCTCCCACCTTGTGTACCACCTGCACCAACACACAAACCTTATCTTCATTACATTCATCCTAATTCCAGATCTAAACATTAACACAAACAAGATCTACACAGAGAAATAGCTATAGCTTTGAGTTACATGAACAATCAGAGGGAATGATTCCAAAGTAGGATTCGACATTTGGCAAAAGAAGGAGAGACCTTTTGGAGATGACGAAGTACAAGTTTCCTTCCTTGAGATTATCCTCAGACTCGGTGGTGAGCTCAGAGACGATGCGTCGCTCTTCCTCCGGAGTAGAGGGGAAATCGCAGACGGCGTTTTCAACCATGAAATCTGTCGAGTTCGCGATCGTCATGTTTCGATCCAATGACTGCCAAATGACGATCACGGAAGATGCTGAGATTTCAAACGAGATCCGATGAAACAGAGAGGAACAAATAATAATGATTTCTTTTTTTTCTTCCTTCTTCCTGTCAAAGAAAGACGACAAAAGAAATTGTGAATCAAATGGAAGAAGAAAGAAGAGAGAAGTTTTGTTGGATTCCACGATACCCGCTTTTATTTATTTATTTATTTATTTAATAATCTTCTTTTTTCTAAATGACGCAATTAGATCTGCAATTAGCATGCATGAATTAAACACAACCTCTAACAATTGAACACTTATTCTATGACTCGTTTTCGACTAAAAACCCCAAGTAAATGAGACCAAGTACCGACACATTCTTCGGTCAACATCTGATTTTATTGATATGCTGCACAATGGTAGAATTAATGTTGGTATAAAACACGATTTTGTGGCTTAACTAGTACTATTAATTTTTTGTAGCTTAATTATATTTTCAGTTCTATATGTAGTGTTAATAATAATTGGTATTGGACTGCAAGCAAGCCTCTTCTATGCTGCAGTGACTACGGCCGATATCACAACTTGAAAACTTTGAAGCAGATCTGGATTTAGAAAAAGTCTAGCCAAATATTGGTATTGGTTCCCAAAATGTTTGGAAGTTATACAAATAGACATAGATTTCATACCCCAAAAAAAAAAATTCTTAAAGTTATTAATCAATGTTTATAATCCTTTTTCTTTATAATCCTACAGAATTCAGATCCGGTCCTGATTAGAAGAGTCTTGAATCCATAGATAATCTTGTAGTTGTATGGTTATCTTCAAGAACATCTTGGTTCCAACGATGTCGGATATCGATTCTTTGAGCGAGGATGGAAGGTTGGATTATTTTCTATGTGAATAGTACTTTAGTTGTCACGTAGCAGCGTAATGTACTTGTATTGTTAAACTCCTAGCTCAAGCAAAGAGTTATTCATCCATAACATCTAGTTGCTGCGATTTACTATGCTTCATTTGGGGATAAAGAAACGCACTTTTGTAGTTTTAATTGCCGGGAAACAGTTCTCCATGCAAAGGTAATCACAAATTCTAAAATTAATTTTCTTAAATTTTTATCACCCTCACAATTATTATCAGTGTAAACGTTCAACTCAAGTTTCTCATTGCCAATAGGACACTTCTTCGTTGTGCCTCGTAGCAAGCATATGCTCTATATAACTGCTTTCCAATGCTCTTTTCTAGGTTGGTTAGAAAGCGACTTAACTGCATAGGCAATGTCCGGTCTAGTGTACAACATAGTATTCATCAGATGTGAAGGGAATGAAATCTGTGCATACTCAAGCTTATTACAGCTTTTGAAGCTGCTTTCATCGCCATGGTTGATCATTCAGTGAGAGATCTCCGCTTTATATCCCTTCGACATTTGTTATCTCCCCATCACTCCTTCAGCTCTTTTATACCTTTCATTGCTGTTCATATTAATGTTGTTCTTCTGTCTAGTTTATTTTTACTGCTATGTAGTAAGTAGTAAGTGGTAAGTAGTTTTTCCACAGCATTGTAAAGCAAAACGTAGCTAGTATAAATTTTAACATTTGCATCAAAAAAGATATTATCTCAACTCAAGTCTTTTAAATTACTTACTACCTAGTAAACAAATCGAGAAATTTCGGTTATGGTAACAAATTACTTTCCAAAGACAATACAAAAGGAAAAAGATTCGGTACTTCGGTAGTTGGTAGGAAAACCAAAAGTGTCAAATACGATTCGATCTCCGGAAAATAATACTACGGAACAAGAGTTTGGTAGCATTTGGACAGCAAGGAACCTCTATATTTTCGAGAACAGAGTTTCGACGCCTGTGGAGATTCTTACTAAGGCAATACGAAGTGCAAAAGAATGGCACCAAGCTCAAATGTCTATCCCACAGCCTCGACCCTCACCAACTCACGGTCCGGTCGAACCTATAGACCCCGTAAGCATACTCTGTTTTACTGATGCAGCTTGGCACGCCACCTCGACCAAAGCAGGTTGTGGCTGGATTTTCATCTCCCAACAGGATGATCAACTGCACCAAGGCACGGCGATGTTCGAAAACACATCGTCAGCCCTAGTAGCGGAGGCACTAGCTATCAGGTCGGCTCTACTCAACGCCCTCGAAGTCGGTTTTACAAGAATCTGGATCAAAACAGATTGTCAAGCACTTGTGGCTTTTATCAACTCGAAGAATCACCCGAAGGATCTCTACGGAATCTCCCGGGACATCGAGCATCTATCTCTCTCCTTTGATTGTATTAGTTTTTCCTATGTTTCCAGAAACTTAAACTCCAAAGCTGATTCACTAGCTAAATCAGCATTGTATCTGACCACCACCAACTATTCTTAGTTGGGCTGCAAGTTTTTAATATATGTTATGGTTGTGTTCAAAAAAAAAAACAAGAGTTTGGTAGCTTTGAGCAGATAGAATAATAATTAGGCATTACAATTTTCAATACTATAAACTAAAGTAATACTCTCTAAGCACTATTCAACTTCCTCTTCATACATAACCACCGAGCATATATTAACGTTTCTCATTGGTTTGGATAAACCATTTACAAGTCAATAATAATATTATAACATAAACTTTGACATAACTTGAACTGAAAATTAGCATGCGGAATTCGGATTCTTTATTCACAAAGGATTATCTAACTAAACGAGCTATGTTTTAGATATATAGTTTAGTTTTTGTTGGCATAATAAAAATATTATAACTAAAAGAGATAAACTGATTAGTTTATAACTTAATACTAGTATTTTAACTTATTTCTCTATCTAATTTTGCATCAAACTAATATGTTCTTACGACTTGAAACATAATTTGGAAACTAAACTTCAAATTATGAAATGTAACTAGGATGACATTCTAATTAGTCAATTAACCAGTGTTCGTATATGCATTGCCATCGCTATCTATTCTTGTAGTTCCAAGAAAAAGAAACATAAATGAGCTTTAACATACTTTAGAGCTGTATGGAATCGCTAAAAGCTGACGATAGAAGTGGTAACTTGCCTTAACACAACCGTGCGGATGTGGTGGGGAATTGGTTTTTGCCTTCACGATAATTTCTATTACTATTTACTTTGCTGTAAGAAAGATGATGATTAATTAGTATCGTATTTATCAGAAACTGGATAATTCCGAAACATGTAATGTCATTGTCATGGCTTTGTTCTTTGTCGCGAAGTAAAGTTGTAGTTCATTTCATGTTTATCTATTAGAACACTTTCACTTTTTCTACGTAGTCCTTGAATTTCAAAAAGTAACTAGTTATGTACAAAAAGTAATACAAAATAGATGCGGAATAATAAAATAATTAGCAAATCTAATAAAGAAGTATTACTTAACGAAATGAACAAAGTTACAATAACTTTTGAACAAAAATATACAATCTAACCTGAAATTTGATGGTGAGTTAGTAAAATTCTAAATCATTTTATAGTATATTAATATATTTAAATCATTTTATAATTTATACCATTTACCATGCTCTATTCTATTTATATACTACAACCATAATCATTATCATCATGGATATCATAACCACCATCATTTGAACAACAATTTTTATTTTATTTTTAGTAAGTGACATAGTATATCACCGTAACCGGCTTAGCAAAAGTAAAAAAATCGGAAGAAAAAGAAAAAAATGCTAGGAAATCTAATAATGTCAACATTAATGTTATATTCTTAATTTTGTTCTCAAAATTAGTTATTACACAAATTAACCCTAAAATTATTTACTACGATGTGTTAAATTATTGTATCCAATAGCTAAGACAGGGTAGTAAAATGTTGAATCATTTGTTAAAAATAAAACTGATTAAAACATGTTTAAGTTTTCTAAACATGTTGAACCGTGGTAGGAATTCCAAAGAAGTCATGCACCCTCATTGACTGGACAAAAGAATTAGATGTATAAATAAAATAAAAACTATGAGATGTATTAAGTTTTTATTGGCTGCAATTTTTTTGGCTATTTTTATTTCAATTAGTTGAGATTAATCACTTTATAGTAAATTATTTGTTTTAATTATTTTATACTATCATTTTATACTCTATAAATTTCAAATTATTTCATTTTATTTAAATTCACACAAAATATATTTTACCAGTAATTGTTTCTTTATATATTTTCTTGTAGTGAAACGGATTCATATACATTTACTTCTTTATTTTTCTAAAAATACTATTTATGAATTAGAACTCAAAACTGGGCAGTGATTACAATATAGCGTAAAGTGTCCAAAATTTTAAGGAAACCGTGAAAATACGATAATCTAAGGCTGAGTCGAAAGAATAAACTTCTTAGCCACATAAAAAAAACAAAAAAGAATAAACTTCTTAGCAATAAATTTTATTACTTATTTTAACCTACAACCAACTTCAAAATGTATCAAATTTTGGGTTTCCACCGAAAAAAGTTATGTTCTCAGTTGTTTAAACTTTCATCTCTGTTGCAATTTTTTTATGTTTATGAGTTGAATCTATTATACTGGTAAAATTTTAATTGTTCATTTACTGGTGCTTATTAGTACTCTATTGGAACTTAGAAACTTTGCAATTTTATTTGTTTTAGTAACGACAATCCATTTTCTTATTATTAAAAATAAATAAAATAAAATAAAAAGAATTAATCATTAGAAATTTATTTAACAGTTACTTATTTAATTTTAACTAATTATGAAATTATGTATGTCGAAGAAGAATATTATTCTAGTTTCTCCAATCGTTTTTTTAGCTTTTTACTTTTTAACCACGGTTAAACCAAAATGGAAAATCCGAGCTTTAATCGCCGCATAATTTAGTTCCATTTTCTCAGCGAAACTCACTAATCTTTCTCATATAATCAAAAATCAATTACAATTAATATAATCAATCCTCTATGAGATTATTACTATTTTGTCCTCTTCCTTCCTATCTCTCTCCTCTCTCTCTCTTGGTGGCTTCTTCTTATAGAACCCCTTTCTGCTACTGTTCCCATTTGCATTTCGTCTTACCTGATCGTCTCTTCCCTCAAAAAAATCCAAACTTTACTTCTCGGGTTTTCGCAATTACCCCATTTTCTGATCATGACGGTCGCTGACAACGTCGGAGCTGGTACGGAGGCTGTTGCGATCTCGCCGTCGCCGCCGTCTTCCATCACCAGCCAAGGATCAGGAGTCTCTACCAACGACGATCAGGGTGGTGAGATCGGATCACACGTGGAGAGATCTGACGGCGGAGAGAGCTTGAAGCAGCGTGACATGAGAGAGCTCCAGGAGCTTTTGTCTAAGCTTAACCCCATGGCTGAAGAGTTCGTCCCTCCTTCAATGAACAAGCAAGGAGGAGTTAACGGGTTTAACGGCGTTAACGGTGGTTTCTTCACCGTCGCTGGCTCTTTCCTTCCCAACAATGGGTTTGGTGCTGCCGGTTATTTCCCCGTCAACGAAGACGGCGGCTTTAGAAGGGTATTAAGACACAACTCTTGTATTTTGTCTCTTCTTTGTTTCTGTGTGTTTAAATTACAATTTTCACATTTAGTTTCCTTAGTTGTCTGTTTTAACGTGGTCTCTAGTGTCTTCTTGTGTGTTTTATAAGCCAAAGCTCTCACCTTTACTTAGTTGTTCGTGTAGATTTGGTCTCTAGTGTCTTCTTGTCCGTTTTTATAAGTCAAAAGTTCTCACCTTTTGTGTCTTGTACATTTGATTTTTGAGTTGCTTTTTTTGGTCTGTTATTTGAAACAGAAGAAGCCGTTCGGACAACAAGGGAAACGGAGGATGAATCCTCGGACAAGCATGGCTCAGCGTGAAGACATCATCCGAAGAACTGTCTATGTGTCTGATATTGACCAACAGGTTTTGAAAAAGCTTCCACCTTTCTTTGATGGTTACTCTCGTATTCTCACCTATGCTATTTGTTTTGTTGGGTTTAGGTCACTGAGGAGCAGCTTGCTGGTCTGTTCATCGGCTTTGGACAGGTTTGAAGAAACTTCTATATTTGTTTGGTGGTGTGTTATTTGTCTTGACTGTATTCTGTTTCTTAGGTTGTTGACTGTCGCATTTGCGGTGACCCAAACTCAGTGCTTAGGTTTGCTTTCATCGAGTTCACTGATGAAGGTATCATTTAGTTTCATCTGTTTTTGGATTATGCCTGTAAATGGTTGGTTTAGTGGTGGTTATGGCAACATTGGGACTTGTAGGGGGTGCAAGAGCTGCGCTGAACTTGTCTGGGACGATGCTGGGATTCTATCCTGTGAAGGTTATGCCGTCCAAAACAGCTATTGCACCTGTTAACCCCACTTTCTTGCCAAGGGTGAGAACTTTTTTTTGGTGCAAAGTTATGTTTTTTTTAACGTGACGTTGACTTTCTAGCACTGTTTTGGTTCTTAGAGTGAAGATGAGCGTGAGAAGTGTGCGAGAACCATCTACTGCACTAACATCGACAAGAAGGTGATTTGTCTTCTTGCTCTCGAGCTATTCTGAAACCTTTTTTTTTAAACATTGGGTAACAATTGCATCATCATATAATCACTAATTCTATTACATATGATGGTACAGGTCACTCAAACGGACATAAAGCTCTTTTTTGAGGCTGTGTGTGGAGAGGTGCATCATCTGAGGCTTCTGGGAGATTATCATCATCCAACTAGAATTGGTTTCGTTGAGTTTGTCATGGTAAGCAGATGCTTGTATTGATGAGACTGTGTTTTTGGTCTTGTTGATCTTTTAACATAGCATGTTGTTAATTAAACTGAGCTTCACAGTATCTTATCTTTTACTCTTCTGCAGGCTGAAAGCGCAATAACTGCTCTCAACTGCAGTGGCGTCATTGTTGGTTCTTTACCGATAAGGTCTAAAACACAAACCGACTCTTGAACATTCTCTCTTTAATTTGGTTACGAATCTGAATACTTAACGTATATTGATGGTTGGATTTTGCAGGGTGAGTCCGTCAAAGACACCTGTTCGTTCCCGTGCTGTCCCGCGACAACAAATGCATTGACAGTAGCAGCTACAAGTTTATTATATATATGTCTCTCTGCTCTTACAGACATGTAACGATGCTTGTCTGAAACTCTTGTCTTTTGTTTTTCCCCTTTGTAATGCTTGGAAGCTTGATGATGCTTCTGTTGCCTTTTGCTTTTGGGATCTTTCGAGTAAATCTCTTAGGGAGTTTTTCTTTTTTACTTTTAGGGAAAAAGAAGTTACACAGAGCAGATGTGAAAAACACTGAGAGTTTTAGAGACTTTTGAAGACTCTCTGTTTAATGGGCTTTTTTAGTTCTTTATATACTTTCCCCTGAAGTTAGTAGAAGCTTGCTTTTGTTCCTAAATGCTTTTACCTTTTTTTACCTTTACTCCCTTTCGTCCTTGTTGGTGACTGGATCGTCTCCTTCTTTTCCAGCACTATGTTAGATGCACAACAGGCTGTGTTCTTAGTAGAACAAATCAAATCGGTTCTTCTGTATTCATTTTAACCAGCAAATGGTTATGGAAACAAAGCAACATTTGATAACACAACTCTATTTTCCATAAGGAGGAAGTTATCATACATAAAGTTTCAAAAAAATAAAAAGAAGGTTATCATATATATATATATACCAAAGAAGTAATTGGAACAGAGATCCTAGTAGGAGCTGGAGCCAAATCTTCCATGGTTTGGCAGGTCAGTCTGTCAACGACAAAATGAACAATGGCTATGAGTCAATCAAGGCAATACTCTTCTGGTTTCATGAGCTGCAAAAGACAAAACAACATTAATAAAAAAGTTTAATAGGAGCAGATAATAAAACATCTTTCAAATAAACCACTATTGTGTTCGCATACTCCTAGCACTCACCGAACACATATTCAACAATTACCGAAGATGGTAATGTTAGTGCAGTGTTATTAATGTCTATTTAAATATTAGTAGGGGTCATCAGGATTGAATTGAAGGTATTTTGCCTTTTGAAGCGAAACTGTTTGATACTCCAGTCCAGGGTTGTTGAATCCGCATCAGATCACGACTATACTGACTATAGAGGAGCAGAAACTTGTTGAGATCTGCATGGAGCTTAAGCCTAGGACTTACAAGACCAAGTTCTGGTTCAATAACATTCTCCTGCTTGCAAGATTGATGTGTTGTGTTATTGAGTGATTGATAATTGGATTTGTATTGCAGGAAAGGTTATTCGGTACATATCGGTGGGCTAATGAGAGTTGACATTGATGAAGAATCTGTAGATTCTGTGTATGTAACAGTATGGGCGTCTTCTTCTGTTCCACTTCACGTGGGGAAGATGGAGAACGCTTACATAACACTTTGTTTAACTAAAGTTGAATAATCCTCTGACAAGTAAAGATGTACAAATTGAATAATCCTTTGATCAATCTTTGGTGAGTGACCAATCGATGTTAGTACACAGAGAAATAGTCAGTTTGGCACCAGCTGGAGTAGGTTAGCTGTTTGTGTCCATGTTAAGAAAGAATGCTGAACCAATAGGTAACATGGTTCGGTGGTTTCTGCATCGACTAAACTAGAACCTATTGTTGTCTCATATAGCCACAAACTCAATCGAACAAGTCGGAAGAAAACACCATAGAATATTAAAAAAAAGACCTTGTATTGAATTATACATAACTGTTACACATTCATTTCTCTATGAGAACAAGATTTGCTCTGTTACATCCATAGCTTTCAGACAGAGGAAATCAAAGAGAGATACCCCTAACTGCAAATAGGACATGGAACAAGACCGTTCTCATTACACTCGGTACACCTCACAACAACAGCGGAGCTACCCCATCCTTTCACAACTTTACAGCTTCCGTTACACCTGAAACACGGCAAGAAAAACAAACCACCGCATCCATCACAAGCACCATCTCCATCGCCGCCGCCGCGGCATCCTCCCGCTTTCTTACTCGGCAGCCCACGAACCATCTCCCCGAAAACACCTTCCTCCACTAATCTCAACACTTCCTCTGCTCCACCAATGTACATCCCCTTCACAAACACCCTAGGCGGCAATGCAGAAGCCTTGTCGTTACCGTTACTGATCCTCTTCGCCATCAGAGACGCGAGTTCTTCTCTGAACCCTCTATCCATCGACACGTCTCTCTCGCAGATCACTACACCGGACCCCTCCACCGCGGCTCTCACGGTGTTACATTCCTCGAACGTCCGACGCACGCCGCGCAACGACGTCGTGTAGATCACCACGCGATTCTCTCCTCCTGGAGGACAGATCCTCTCGAACCTCTCCGACGGTTTCGGATCTAACGGTTTCAGAACCTCTTTGCTTAATGATTTTGTCGGAATTTTCCGGTTAGGATCCGAATTCTCTTTGTTGTCTCCGCCGAAGACTTTGTACTTCACCGGAGGAGTCTTCGGGAGAGGAGTGAAGCGGAAGCTCTCGCCGTCGAGACCAGACATAAGCTCCCATGAGTTGATAACCTCCGGCTCAGACAAGAGTGACTTTGTGTCCGTACCGGTGGTGAATTTCTGAGGCGGCGTCGTAGGTGGAGAAGAGGGAGGATCGAGAGTGAGGAGACCGTAAGTAGTGGAGGTTAGCTTGACGATGTGGTGGCCGAAGGCGGAGCTGCCGCCGATCTGAGGGAAATCTTCGTCGTGATTTAGGAGGTTCGATGAGACGCAACCCATTTGTTACCGGAGAGGTTGGATGTTTCTCGATTTCGACGCCGGAATATTCCCTATTCTTAGAGATTTCGAAAAATGAGAATTTGAATTATGTTTGGAGGAACGGTCGAGTGAGTAAGTGAGAGAGATCGAGACAAAGTAGAAAGAAGATGTGTCTTTGTTTACGTACTCTCTTTAAACAAAGTTTTTATATAACGAAAAAAATAAAGTTTCTTATAAAGAAAAAAATAAAGTTTTTTTTGAAGCAAAGTAAAAGTTAAAAGATGGTGACTTATCTGAAGATCTGAGGTTCAATGTCTATTTTACTTCAAATTTTTTTTATCATTTTAGTTTAGACTAAATAGATATATTTCATATAGATCCCACATTACGCTTTTTGAAGTTTGAACTTGTAAGATTCTTTGAACAAAAAAAAAGAACTTGTAAGATTCAAAACATTATAGATTATGATGATTTAAACATGTCTTCAGAGGTTATTTAGGTATTTTAAAAATGGTTTACAGTTAACTATTCATAATCTATGATGATAGAAGAGCTAAAAAAAGTCCTTCAGTATAATATTAAAAATTAGTTAATATCAGTTTTATTGTTTGTTTGATCTGCAATTTTGCACTTTTTGATTTGTGTCACCATTTCGAACCATCTATTTTGATATATTTCTTTACTTTTGAACTGAATTAGCGTAATAATAATATTAAGGGCTGAGCCATTTTTAAATTGAAAACATGTGAAGTTTTCCTGTAAATCTAAAATTCAAAAATGGAAATATAAAATATTTAAAAGGTAAGGCTGAAGCACCGTTTTTCAAACTGGGACATGGACCCTACAGTGCACATTCACGTTTTAGGCGCTAAATTAAGAAAGAAAAAATTGAAGGTACCTAAGTAGCGATTGAAGAAGAGTATGAAGGACCAGAAAAAATTCATGAACTGACTTTCTAAAAGAAATTCGACCATAGTGAACCAATCATGAAGGACCAAGAAAATAGATCAAAATGAACCAAATGTGAAGTAAAAGCCCAATGTAAATCTAGTCCCACAAGTGTTTCTAACCGGAACCCAACAAACAAAACTGAAAACCAAGGAATCTAACTAAAACAAATTCAAATTTCATAATACATAATACATGTACGGTTTGGTCTAGTGTACGTTTTTATATCTTTATATTTGAAATACCAAAAATAAAAGATTCGAACCAGGCCAGAACAAGCAATGTAGTACATGTTCCTATGAAAGGATCTTGATATCTTAACTAATGAATCAGATGATATATTTTTAAACCGAAGAATAAAAACAATCAAGAACTCAGTGAATCTACTTTTCACCTCCATCGGTTTCTAAAATTTAGGCCATGCTCCTAGGTTTTGAATCATCATGACTAGATCTTTGTAATCGGTGCCAAAAAATAACATGTCGATAGCTGAAGCATGTACTCCATCACCCATGAGAAGGCCTCGAGTTCTGAGTGAAGTGGTGAGATTCTTCGCCGATGGTTTCATGCTCCTAATAGCTGAGTTACTCCTCCAGAATTTATCCTTTTCATCCAAAACTACTAAAGAGTGTGTTATGTGTATGTGATCCATTTATCATGCATCTCTCATAATTTGCTATATGTTCATGGTTTTGTGTAACTTCTGGTTCTTCTTGTTTGCGATTTACTTCAAACCAAGCATGATATTCTGACTCAGCATGTCGAAGATTTTCAATAGGTCCTTGTGTATCCCTCTGAATAATTTATCATTCCTCGCTTTCCAAGAGTACCACATAATCCAAGGATATGGGTCTTTATTCAGCTTAGGGTCTTCTATATCGTTCTTCCTCCAAAAAAATAGTCTATGTTCGTATAGTGGCTTGCACTGGAGAACATCGCTGGTGGAGTTGGGGTTGCTGCATGTGCACATGTCCGTAGAGCTGGAAGACACTCAAAGATGGCATGGATTATAGTTTCGTCCTAAACTTCACATCTAAGGCAATGGTTGTCGCATCGCAAATGACGATGTACTAGATTGCTTGTTACTGCTAATTGTCCAAAGATCGTGTGCCATATAAAATGTTTTAGTTTTGGTGGAGCTTGTATCTTCCAAGCAAATGCTTGGAGTTCTGTGATACTTGGCTTTACCTGGGTGTCCACCATATCCCTGTTGAAAACGTTCCTAACTACCTAGTATCCTGACTTAACAGTGTATATCTCATTCTTAGTATAGTCGTTCCTAGCTACCCAGTATCATGACTTAACAGTGTACATCTCATTCTTAGTATAGCTCCAACATTACTTATCCCGATGATATCCTTGACTTATGGCCAAAGATTAAACCAGTGGGATATTCTCTAGACTTGCATAGTTTCTAAGAATCTACGAGTTCCATCTTTTTGGATTCCCTATCATTAGCTCACGTACTGGCATCATCGGGTGAACCAGCGGTGCTATTAGTCTAGCTGGTCTTGTTGGTATCCAACAGTCTTTCCAAACTCTAATCTCATTTCTGAAGTGTACCTGTTGTCTGATTCTCAACAAAATTAATGGTTTCGCTGCCATTATACTCATCCACCCATAAGAGGGTTTATTTTCCTTGTTTAGCCGTAAGGGAATGCTACATCTGAAATATTTTTTCCTTAGAACTCTAGCTACTAAGGAATCTGGATATTGGACTAATCGCCATAATTTTTTTCAGGTTTGAACTCCACCAGAACTGTGCAATGACACTAGCTAAATTTTCACATGTCTTTAACGATAGTTGCAGAGTCGACATTATATAAGTAGGTATAGCCAATAGGATAGACTTCATTAGTACTTCCTTTCCTCCCTTTGAAAAACCATCGGCCCGTCCGACCACTAACCCGATTTTGCAACCGATCTTTCAGGAAATCAAACAACTTTCTTTTCGAGCCATTAATGTCTTCAAGGATACCAAGATAACTTCTCATCCCCCTAAATCCCATTGAGCTTTTGACAGCTTCCTTCACATTTCAAGGTATTTTCTTACTAAAGAGTAAAGATAATTTTTTAAAGTTAATACATTGTCTAGAAGATTTTCCATAAGTCTTACAAACTATTATGAAAAGGTTAACGAACGCTTCCATGCATAAGATAAAGATGAAAGGAGACAAAGGATATCTTTGAAGCAATCTCCTCTTTGAATATTTGATGAAAAAAACAAATAATTTTATTGTTGAGAGATTTGTGTAATTGTTGATGCCAATAGGTATTTTGAGGGTCTCCAACGCATAATTGGAAATATACAATATACATAATTACTCCCTCCGTTTTTTAATATAAGTCGTTTTGGAACTATACACGTAGATTAAGAAATCATTAATTTTTTATATTTTCTAAATAAAAACATCATTAATTATTTACCTAACCACAAATCAACCAATAATAAAATAGAAGGTATATTATCATTGGTCATATAACATTAAGTGTTAATAAATTTTATATAGCAAACCGAAAACGTCATATAATTTGAAACATAAAAATTCTTCTAAAAAGATTTATATAAAAAAACTGAGGGAGTAATACTTTTGATGTTAATATGCCGTACTTGTCTCGACACGTACTGGCTGACACTTCTTACTGCATCATGGCTTTAGTGAATTGTTTTTCTTTTTTTTCTGGGATTATGTAATACTCTAAATTTCAAGTTCTTTTCTGAAATTTTGGATAAAAATTATGAATTCTCTTTCAGCACTTGTTCCTCTTTGATCAACTGGGATGTTTAGAGCTTTTATTCCTTTCTTTGTTGAGTAACTTTGAAAAGTTAATAAAATGTGATGAAGTCTCCATCCTTGACTCGGTATTCTTTGAAGAAAGTTGTCCTTTCTTTGTTGAGAAATTTTGAAGTTTATAAAATGTGATGAAGTCTCCAACCTTGACTCGGTATTCTTCGAAGAAAGTTTAACAAAAAATAACAGTCCCAACTAGTTCGATTGGACTATATGTTAACCTGAAACCAATCAATCACCTTTGATGCGCCAGTTTCTAGTTTCTGATTTTGATTATCTAAATTAGATGTTTATTGGGTAAAAATGTTAAGTTTTGTTCGAGTTTTGTTTTTGACAAAAATAACAAAGATAATTAGCTGATAAAGACCAAGTTTCGCTCACACGAGTGAGAGAAAGTAAATACACTTGCGTTATGTACCAGCCTTTACGATGCACCGTTAGTGGTATACAAGTACCGTATTCCACACCGTGGTGTTAGTGTCTTAAATTAGAAAGGAGTAATTATGAAGAAAACAACAACAATTATTGATAGGTGCAGAGGGTAGGACGATGCACTATTGGCTCTCAGGTCTAATCCAGGAGGTCCCAACATGTGGTCAATGTTTAATGACTTTATTACCCTGAGATTATTGGTGTACCCTAATCGTACTAATTAAACAAATGCCAGTAATAATTGAACGAATAGTGTCAATATAGCTAAAACTATTGATAAACTTATCTAGTGTTCACTTTATCACATTTGTAGACAACTAACTCACATGGGCTCATCTTACAGTCTAGTCTCTGTTCTCTACTTGACAATATTCATGCTAAATCCCACCTACTAATTCCTCCTAAAGAAGCGACAAAAAATATTCCTCATTAGGAGAATAATCTTTAAAATTGGTTAAAGTTATCCATATTAATTGTTTTACTCCAACTAAAAAATGTTTTGCTCCAACTAAATTTTAATTACTCAACGACCTTCTTCTGGTTTCATGTGTGGACTGCATGATTCAGATAATTGACTGGCTTTTCAAGCCTTTTCCATTTTACCATTAACTGAGAAAATTCTTGAGGTGTACATAAATAAGTAAAAAAATCAAATATTTATGTAAACAGAAAATGGGATTACATACTAAAGGATGTGAATTTTATTAGTAATTTTGTTGTGGAGAAGTCTATCAAAACCATTACCGCGCCTAAACGTTAAACTCCCAAAATCTTCAGACAAGAAGGATTTGACTAGTCCAAGCAAACTCACTCATGGGACCTTTTTCTCGATGTTATATATACTCCAAAAAAATAGAGAATCTCAGTTTCAAAGTTGTATTTTGGCTAAAACCATTGTTTTGCAGTCTTCGAGGTCTTGTCGTCCTTTATTTGCACGCCTTGATTTTAATATCGTCGCATTCGCATCATTTGGGAACTTTGGATTCTTGGTTCATCGAGGCATTAAAGTCTGTGGCTATCTTCTTCTTGAAAATAGTTACAATGTCATCTCGGACGGTTAAAAGCTTCATTTACTATATACAATTAATTGTTTTTATTTAATAATCCCATGTAACATACTAACATGTATGTAAGTGTAAGCGTACTTGCCTTTAAATATAACAATACAAGTAAAAGCTGCAAAATTTCTGATGCCCACTCGTTTGTTATAAAATTAACTATCACAATGTATTCTTAATTTAGTTAATTTTGTTTTATCATATTATCATTATTGATTCATCAACAGCTGTTAATATTTTCTACTTTCTGTTCAGGTTCCGAAAAAAACTATTTTACATGTAATAGAAAAATCATGCACATGAGAGAGAGAGAGAGAGAGAGAGAGAGAGAGAGAGAGAGAGAGAGAGAGAGAGAGAGAGAGAGAGAGAGAGAGAGAGAGAGAGAGAGAGAGAGAGAGAGAGAGAGAGAGAGAGAGAGAGAGAGAGAGAGAGCTAGGAGAGAGAGAGAGAGATCTCAGAGCTCTCTCTCTCTCTCTCTCTCTCGCTCTCTCTTCTCTCTCTCTCTCTCCTCTCTCTCTCGAGCTCTCTCTCTCTCTCTCTCTCTCTCTCTCTCTCTCTCTCTCTCTCTCTCTCTCTCTCTCTCTCTCTCTCTCTCTCTATCTCTCTCTCTCTCTCTCTCTACTCTCTCTCTCTCTCCTCTCTCTCTCTCTCTCTCTCTCTCTCTCTCTCTCTCTCTCTCTCTCTCTTCTCTCTCTCTCTCTCTCTCTCTCTCTCTCTCCTCTCTCTCTCTCTCGCTCTCTCTCTCTCTCTCTCTCTCTCTCTCTCTCTCTCTCTCTCTCTCTCTCCTCTCTCTCTCTTCTCTCCTCTCTCTCTTCTCTCTCTCTCTCTCTCTCTCTCTCCTTCTCTCTCTCTCGCTCTCTCTCTCCGAGAGATTTTGCTATTAAAAAAATCACTTTGTTCTAATTTCGTAACTAAATTCAATACAAGATAAATAAAAAAGGCATTTATGGTCTCTGTCATGTATATATATTTACATTTATGTAGTCTTCCTCAGTCCCGTGGTGGAGTAGTTAGTTACATGAGCAACATCAACTTCACTTAAAGTAGGTAAGTCCGATCTTTCCTTCCTCTCTTGTTCGTTAACTTAAGATGGCTAAGAAGAACGGAACGTCGTGGCTCACGGTCGTGAAGAAGATTCTCTGGTCACCCTCAAAAGATTCCGACAAGAAGAGTTACAAGAAAGAAGCTGATTATAACAAGGTTTAGTTCATCTCTCTGTTATTAACAGAATGTTGTTTATTCATGGGTCTTGAGATTTAACCAGAATGTTTCGAACTTCAGCAGAAAAAGGAGAAGAAAGGATGGATTTTTCGTAAGACCAAAGTCGAAAACACTGACTCTGTAACCGACACGATACCTAAGGCGGAGAAAGAGGAGAAGGACAAACCAGCGGTCGCCGAGATCGTTAAGCTAACGGCAACTCCAGGTTTTCTAAGACGTCATTGGGCTGCCATTATTATTCAAACAGCTTTCAGAGGCTACCTCGTAAGTAAACAAAAATCATGTCTTATTCATTGTGTATTTTAATTTATTTGAATTTTTAAACAAATTCGTGTTATTAATTTCCTTTAGTCAAAATACTGTGTAATTTATTCAAAATACTAGTTAAAATCCGAAGAATTTTTCATCTATTTTAAAAGGCCAAGAGAGCATTTGGGGCACTGAAAGGGATAGTGAAGCTACAAGCATTGGTGAGAGGTCATAATGTTAGAAACCAAGCGAAACACACTTTAAGATGCATAAAGGCTTTGGTTCGAGTTCACGATCAAGTGCTTAGTCATCATCATCAACAACAACAACGTTCAAGAGTCTTATCATCATCACCATCATCAAACTGTTATGATATCGAAGCAAGACGTAATTCAATGTTTGCTGAATCTAACGGGTTTTGGGACAGTAAAACATATCTTCAAGACATCCGTAGCCGTAGATCTCTGGTTAGTGATTATAATTTTTGAAAATTCGAACTTTATTTATTTTTGTATTTCTGAGGCAAAATGTTTTCTGGTTTTGCAGTCAAGGGACATGAGTCGATGCACCAATGAATTTGTGGTTAACCAAGAAGAATCACAATCGATTTTGCAGAAGAGATTAGAGATTGCTATTGAACGAGAGAAAGCACATGCACTTGCTCTCTCTAATCAGGTATTTAAAATTATAAAAGTACTGAATTATTTTATAGAATATTTTGGATTTCCTTCTTTTAATAAAAAAGTAAAACCTTCTCACAATCTAATGAGATTGATAATTTTCTTATGGACTTTTATTTTGCCAATAACATGAATTAAAACCTTAAGACAATTCGGAAAACTAAATCCGTGTTACAAAATCTACTATTATAAAAATGTGACAATTGCATCTGAATATTTGTGCTAACTTACATGTTCTAACGTTGTTAATTTTATGGACGTTACAGTCATAAATTTATGTTTTAGGGGTCAGTTCTGTTAGGGGTTATATGACATACTAGTTTTGTATATAAATTAAGAATAAATTTATCCATGTTAATATGTAGAATTGCACTAATTGGTTCATTTAAAATTATATAACTTTTATTTACACAAATTTAAGTATGCTTTAATAATAAAGTACGTAATAACGTTTTTGTTTTTGTCGTCAAAGATTCGGAGTCGCTCTTACCGGAATCAATCAGCCGGCGACGACAGGGAGCTTCTAGAGAGAACCAAGTGGCTCGATCGATGGATGGCTACAAAGCAATGGGACAACACAATCACGATTCCCACAACAAGAGATCAAGTAAAGACTCTTGAAATGGATACAAACATATCCACCACCACAACACATCATCATAGATCGTATCCAGCGACTCCACCGTCGTGCAGAGCCACTAGAACCTTTGGGGTAAGATCAGCTAGTCCTAGGATACCCTGTTCTTCGCCTTCTTCGATGGTTCAGCCGAACTACATGAGTGCAACTGAGTCAGCTAAGGCTAAGGCACGGACTCAGAGCACGCCACGGCGGAGACCGGTTATTCCGGCGAAGAAACGCCTGTGTTATGCGGAGGAGGGGAGTTTGAGTTTGAGGAGTCCGAGTTTGAAGAGTGCTTATAACGGTTGTCTTTGGGGGGAACATGAATCGGATTACTCTTGTTGTTACGGTGATGGGCTCGCCGGAAAAGTGTCGCCTTGTTCTACAAGTGATCTCCGGTGGTTAAAGTGAGAGACATTTTTGTTTAGTTTATTGTCTGTTTGTAATATTAACGATCATGAGATTTGCTTTGTTTATGATTCCTTCTGCCACAATCTGAATTAGATGACATTTTTTTTTGAAACACTTTGATTTGAAACGGATTAAACTAGACTAATAAGCCTAGTTTATGTAGAACAAAAACGGGTTGGATCCCATGGTTAATGGTCGGCATCATCATGTAGATCTCTTACCTTTGGAACTTGGATCGCAAGCAGAAAATTAACATCACAATCTTATCTTTTCACAAGCTCTACACGCCAATTATTATTTTTACTTTTTAATTTTATTTTTACTTGATACATGACAAGTTGACACATGACCTTTTTGATGAGTAATGTGTTCATTTTATACACCACCAGATAAATATCACACACAATGTACGTTTGACTTTGTCTAGACTTCTTGGATCAAACCAGACCTCATACTCCCATCATACATCATTTGAGTTACGCTTAAGAGGTGGGTCTATCTGATGGTGGGTTATTCATCATTTGCTAACAAAACGAAACTGACAATGAAAACTAAACCGCAAAGACAAAGACATCAAAAACAATATGCATAGCCATCCATCTTCATCAATATCAAACTATGTTAATACATCAAGAACAACCTCATGATAATTACATAAGTATGCAACTAATGTACACAAGTCAACAAAAACAATTTTCAACAATTTCATAGAGATTGGAATATCACTTAATAGAAATGAAAAGCAGAGAAGAAAATAATGTCAGAGATTCTTACGCGAACGATAACAGAAGATCTCGATTCATTTTGAGTTGAACTCTAACACTAATTTCGCTTGCCTCTTGGATGGACTTTGAGAACTCTCAAATTTATGTTTTTCAAATTTTTTAAAGAAGATATTATACATATTTAGCAATGTTTTCTTATATTTTTTTTAAAAAATGTATACATATTCAGAAATGTTTTTCTAAATATATTTATAATTTAGATTCAGCTTCAGGAAGGCGTCATGCATATTTAGAAATAGTTTCATAAACTTTTTAAAAATTAGGAGCTTTTTTTGAAAAAATATGAAAAATGTTTTGAAAACATATTTATTTATATTTTAGTCAGATTATTTTTATAAATCATAGTTTCAAAAATAAAAAGAAATATAATATCGATGGTATATGCAATTCCAATTCCGATTCAAACTCATGTTTTAATTAAACAAGTATCTTTACCTTTTTTTAAGCTTATATTTTAGATTAATTTTTCTCTTTGGTTCGATGCGAATTTGGATTTGGTTATTTGTGATATATTTATAGAACTAGAAAACGATTGAATTAAAGTGTGGGGGCTGAAGATGTATCTTTGTTTTGAGTAAAGTTATGGTGATAACTAGATATCTCCATATCCCTAACGCATTTAAATTTTGTTTTGTTAGGATGCATCCCCTATGAACATGCACGACACATTGTGTTGGCACTTGGCAATGTGTATAACTTTCAATAAAATATTAAATCGTATAGTGATGATATGTTTGTACGCCTTAACTATGAAGTGTATACAAATAAATTATAAATCACCGAAGAACGTTTCAAGTGATTCTTCACTCGAAAAGACATGTATAGTGGATTTGAATCATTAGGTCTTTAATTTGTGTGTTTTTAGTTTTGTTAGACTAGATATAAATAAAATATTTAATCTCAAAGCTTTTGAAGCAAAGACTCATCAACCGCTAGGTTACAAAAGGTCCAAAAAGATACTGTTTAGCCTAAATTCTATAGTTTCCATCCTCTGTAATGTATAAAACTAAGGAAATTGATATGGTGGTTTCTTACTATTAAAATAGTTATACAATATCTTTTGCAAAGAGAAAAGCCTTAAGCAGTTAGATAAGAAAGTTTGGATTAGCAAGTTTTAGTGGAGCAAGAAAATATTACAACTAAGAAGAGAAGTTGATTGGAGTATGAATGAGTGAGTGTTATAAAGCCAAGTCAGAGAGAAAGAACAAATTTTAGATTTGATTCATTCAAAAGATGGTTCAACTACCACCTACCTCTTCTTATAGTGTCTCTAGTTACTAGAGTCTAAACAATTTACTTTATTTCATCTTTTTCATATTATACTTTTTGTCAACTTTTCATACTATACTTATACATATATTTATTTTAATGTTTTGTAACTGTGGTGTAAATCTACATCCAAAATTAAGAATCTTAAAGAAAAATAAAAAAGCATTATCGTTGTACCAATTTAACACATTTTAAATTTATATTATTAATAATATTTTTATTTTAAGAAATAATTTTTAATTCCCTATATTTTTAACTAAAACATCTTATGTCAGTGGAATAATTTTGGAGCCTTCACGAAAAGCATAATTAATATTGATGGTTCTGCTACAACGTTTTCAGCTCACCAAGTGTAACAAATTTTGTTTTCATGTATTTTTAGAAATGAATTTTGTGAACGGAAACTATGTCCTAATTTTCGATAATAGCGTCACCAAACTAAAATGTCAGTTTAATCGGTACCAAATGTGAGCATAGTAAAGTCGATTACATGGAAAACAAATTTTCTTGATCCATTAGATTTTAATGATGACTTGACGAAAACAAAACTCAAAAGAAATTGAGAAAAACAAATACTAGCACTGTACAAATGGAATATATAAGAAAATATTCTACGATTCTCCAATTAGTTCTCTTGCACGCTTTCGCTACTACACCTTTGGAATCTGTATTTTAATTTCTATGAGAAGTCACCAATCTTTTTTTTTCTTTTTGGTTCTCAATCTTAAAAAATATATATGAAAATGTATATTCACCATATTCCTATGATATATATACCTTTTTTTTGTAACTATGATATATGTACATAAAATCACGAAAACTATAACTAAATGTCCAAAAATATCCACAACCACACGTTGTTGTTTTCCCATTTCTTTATCTTTTACTTGACGTCTCACATCTCTACCAATTTCTTACCACATATTATGTAGAATATGGTGCATATCATATGTAACCCTCGGGTCACAATTTCCCATATCTCTCCATAGATTCCTCTTCTCAACTCTCAAACATAGAGAGAGAGAGAGAAAGAGCAAATAAGACAAGGCGAACAACCTCTCACATAGTTCTCTCTTCTCATATATTACAATTTACAAGAGAGAGGGAGAGAGATACTTGTGGATATAATCAAAATTCAAGTTCATGCATGGGTGCGATGAAGACAAGATCAGCATCAGCGGGGAGATGGGTGAACGAGGTCGTGAGTTTCGTTGTGTTTTGTCTGTTAGACATCATGGATTATTTGCTCTGTCTTCTCTACAAAACAGCTGATTATCTCCTCGAAGCAGAGTGGAAACCTTGCTATTGCTTGTCACCCAAGAAACTCATCACCACAAGTCGAGGGAACATCCTCTTATCTCATAACAATTGTGAATCCAAGATCCTCACTGTTTCTCCTCTGCAACAACTTAGGTATTCATTTTTTTGGGGAAATTATTTGAAAATAAAATGAAAAGACATGTCATTTTACTTGGAACAAACGTGGCTTGTTTGTCCAACAACAACGTTAGAGTCGAAGATTCATGTCAATATGTTTTGTTCTCATTGCAATATTAATTAATTGTTGACAAATGCTATAGAAAAAGACTTAAATTTATCTTACGCACACGTATTAATCCCTTTTGCATTTTCAAGAGAATAATACCATTACTAATTATGACTGCTACTAGGAATTGAAAATAGCATCCATTTTTTATTCGGTTTACTAATATAACCGGCCGGTTTTGCATGTAGCGGTCGTTCCAAGATTGAGCTAGAGGAGATCTCAGAGACTCTTTATTCTCGTCCTTCTCTTATATCAGACCTCTCTAAGCTCTCTGTTAACTATCTCACAAAATGGGTAGTGAGTATGACTCGGTCACACTCTGATTGTGGCGAGATCAAGATAAGTAAGAAAAGAAGGAAAACGATGAAGTCGAGCTTCACTGTCGTTGAGATGCTTCAAGGCAAGATCAGACCGCAGAATTTGAGCCGACAAGTCTCGAGATGGTCGGATTGTGATTGTGGATTTTGTACTTGTTGGAATTCAACTTGTGTCAAAGATCAGTCCCTTTTTGTCAAAACTCAGTTCCCTAAAGGTAAGATATTAAAATTTTCTATAAATAATACCCCAAAAAGTAACAAATAAATTAATAAACATATATATATATATATATATATATTTATTTTCATATTTTCTCAAAGGGACAATTATCAAAACCAAATATAGAGATAGCTAGTTTCATGTCAAATCCCATGATTTTTTTAATCAAAACCAGGTGAAAATTTGAAAGTTGGTAAATTTTGCATTCCATATCATCTTATTTTAAAAGCGAGATTCTGTATTAATGATTAATCCAATGATATAGTTTATTTAAATATGTGTGCAAAATTGCCGAGTAATCTCAAACATCAAAACAATTTAGTGTCCACTTTCAATTTTGAACATTTTCGTAGGTAATATTGGGAATGAAGACGTGTTGTTCATCCACGGCTTCATATCTTCATCGGCGTTTTGGACAGAGACGGTATTTCCAAGGTTGTCGAAATCCAAGTATAGACTATTTGCCGTAGATCTCTTAGGGTTTGGGAAGAGCCCTAAGCCTTCGGATTCACTCTACACGATGAGAGAGCATGTGGAGATGATCGAGAAATCGGTATTGCTTAAACACAATGTGAAGTCGTTCCACATTGTGGCTCACTCTTTGGGTTGCATATTGGCTCTTGGTTTAGTCGCTAAGCACGGTGGTTCCATCAAGTCACTAACCCTCCTCGCTCCGGTTAGTAACTCAATTAGTTTGCATTTGAATCCTTACAAACATAATACGACTTTGTGAAAAAGGAAATTCTTGTAAAATTATAAATTCTGCGCGTAAATAATTTTAAAATGTAATGGTTGTTTTAGATAAATGTGATTAAAACATCACAAAAAGTATTAGAATTCAGGAACACCTGGAATATAAACGTAAAAAATACTATGATGGTTAAGTAATGTGTATATGTCAACATCTTATGATATAATTTTCAGATTATAATAGCAATCTTACAAAAGAACTTGTTGAACTAAGTACTATATTATCATCTACAATTTTTTATCATTCCAGTTAAAATGGCTTGGTAAAAGTTTTTCATGTGGACTTGCATCCTCATCACAATATAATTTTAATTTTGGTGAATCAATTCAATATAATTTTAATTTTGGTGAGACCAAAAGACTACGCATTCGTGATCATGACCACTTAACCACAGGGTGGTGGGCTAGTGGTCTTGAGGTAGTTAACAAACCAATACGGACCCGGGTTCGAATACCTCCTGTGGCCACGGAATGCTTTACGCCCTCCCCAAGTTTAAAGTTATCGCGGCGTTGGTGCTGGGTCTTTGGGTAATGGGTATTAGTGCCGGCTGGTTCCGGGCCAGGGGGATTAGATGGTTGGCAATCGGAAACCATGTGCGGATTACGGGCCTTTGGGCAAACGGAAACCACGTGCGGATTACGGGTCACCTTTGAACCTCCTGTTAAAAAAAAAAAAAAAAAAAAAAAAAGTGATCATGACCACTTGTGATGCTACGATTTATATATATACATGTGTACGCTTTTCTGAGATTTGACACGTGTGCATGTATGGCGAAGCCGTACCATCCGGTGCCGACGACGGAGGCGGAGCCAAGGCAGTACGTGATGAAGAAGGTTGCACCACGGAGGATTTGGCCGCCCATAGCGTTTGGAGCGTCGATGGCTTGTTGGTATGAACACATTAGCCGTACCATTTGTCTTCTCATCTGCAAGAACCATCGTCTTTGGCAATTTCTTGCCAAACTCATCACCCGTAATAATAGGTATCTACACTTTCATTCATATTAAATTAAATTAAATTAATGAATGAAAATGTAGAGATGGCGTAAGGTTTTCAATTAAAAGTTACATCAAATAGCTAGCTAGTATATTGACACAATGGGAAAATAGAAAATACTTAGGCAACCTAACGATGAAGAGATGAGCTAAATATTATAAGCTAATACTAAGTTCTAACCTACCGAACCTATTAGTGTATGGAGCATTTTGAATGTTACTTTGATATGTGTCATGCCTACATATAGTATAATAATTATCTCTATTCTATATATAGTAAAAAATATTTATCTCTAGTCTATCTATGGTTGGAGTTGTTTGGAATAATAAGAAAAAATAAAAAAACATAATCAACTATATTAAATTGGAACACAAAGAAACCGAAATTTGTTAAGCTATTTATCTATTGCAGGACAGTGAACTTTCTAATAGAAGGGTTTATGTGCCACACGCATAACGCGGCGTGGCACACTCTACACAACATAATATGTGGAGTAGGGAGCAAACTGGATTCGTATTTGGACATCGTACGAGACAAACTGAAGTGTAATGTCACCATCTTCCATGGAAGAGACGATGAGGTAGTACCTGTTGAGTGTAGCTACAATGTTCAAAGTCGGATTCCTCGAGCACGTGTTAAGGTTGTTGAGAACAAAGATCACATAACTTTAGTTGTCGGAAGGCAAGTGGAGTTTGCTAAAGAGCTCGAGGAGATTTGGAAGAGTTCTTCTTGCTAAAACCAGGTTGTGGTTACTATCAATTGATCAAATATATATGAAGGGTTTTTTTTTCACAAAAATTTAAGCGAAAGTCTTTTGACTGTCATTAAGTACTGAATATTTTATGTTACTTAGCTATTATTTGTTGTGAGTTGGGAAAGAAGAGTAATAATAATTTTACTATGCGTATTAATATTATTTTGATGACTTGCTTATGTGAAGAACCACAGAGTTTAAATCTGCCGCTCCCTCTTTTTTTATCCTTTTTGTTCAAAGCCATTGCCGAGAGTTTGTTTCACTTTCTTAGGGTGAGAAAGTTATACCCCTATCCCACTACTACGTGGAATCATTTATAAGATCTGCAACTGTGTCTCTAGAGTCACTAGACTTTGCTACATTAACAGAGCTTTCAACCATTATAGATCTACCATTGCCAACCAAATGCCATAACCCTCTCCACATGATAAAATCCCTTATGCTTCTCCAAACATACGAAGTGATAATTATACATGACAGTCTGATTCATTCAACCATAACTAAACCATAGTTTTTGTTTGCCAACAAAAAAAAAAAAAAACAACACTAGAAGTTAACCTTGCAAATTGTCTGATTTTCGTTTCACCTCCAAAGAACAATGTGGAGTACTAGGACAAGCGGAATTCGAATTATTGGTTTTTCCTCACCTGTGCTTGCGTTTGGATGGTGGCATGTTCCTCATGCTGCTGCCTCCTCCACCGCTGCTTCTGCCTCCTCCACCACCGCCGGTTCCAGGACGCGATTTCCCAAACGCTCTCATCTTCCTTCTCTTCCTCTCTTCCTCACTGTCAGACTCAGCTCCATGCTCTCTGTCTGCATTAGTAGCTTCTCTCTCCAGCTCGTCCCATGTCTTACCCTTCTCTTCCTCTGATTCTTCCTCCGAGTCCTCTTCTTCATCGTCCTCTGACTCAACCAGTGAAGCGCTGTCTGAATCCTCGTCCTCTGACTCAGACTCAACCTCCACATCTGAGGCCTCATACTCTTTGTCCGACTCCTCAGAGCCACCAGATTCTGAATCGCTTCCATCCAAGTTCAAAAACTCCCATCCACCTTCCTCTACAAAGCTCTGTGGATCATCAGTGATTGTCTTGAGGATCTGCCTCCAGTTCAGATTCAGCTTGCTCTCGTAGTACTTTATATCAGTAGTGTCAAGCCATTCCTTTATCCCTTCTAGAGAAGTAGTGGGAATAGAGTCAACCCTGAGAACATCTTTCTTGAAGTCCTTGAAGATTATGGCCATGTCAAAGTTCTTCTGCCCAAACCCAACTCTCTCCAGATTCACAATCTCAATCTCACTCAAACTGACCACAAAAAAGGGCATTTCAGTGATCTCTACAAGGCAGCTGGAGGTCGGGATGATGAAAGCGTTTGTCTTATGCGGCACACCATAGAACCCAAGCTCTCTCAGTGGTTGATCAAACTCAAGATCCAAACTTGCAAACTGAGGTTGTTGCCACATATCATTGACTCGGCTTGCAAAATGGTTGAAGTCCATGTTGATTTTGTTTTTCCTAGCCCTCTCCCGCTGCTCTTCATCAATCTCGTCTGGGTCATAGGCTGATCTCCTTCCACCGCCTAAGGATTGCACAACATCCATCACCTCAACATAGAACTGGACGTCCTTTGTTTTCTTGTTTGCTACCATGATGTGGTTGTGCAGGTGAAAGTGCAGGACGGTTATCATCTCCTTCTCAGCGGGCTGGAAAAACGCATGCTTAATGTTTCCAAACAGGACATCCACGCGCTCATTGGGCCTAGTTGTAGAATATCTGAAACCATTGGCATGAGCTTCGAGTGTTCCAGGAATCCTCTTGCGACCGCTAAACTGTGGACGGATCCATAGATCAGACAACCTGAGAGGTTTGAACTTGTTTCCTGCAAGCTGAAGCTTCTCCTGGGTAACCAGTGTTGCCCTTTCGATTCTTTCCGACTCACGAGCATTGACTTGCCGTCTCAGGGTCTTAATCGCCTGAACCACTTCACTGCTATGCTTTGAATCCTTGGACCGGAATGAAACCTCCTTGAGGTATATAGCTCCCTGGTTTTTCAAAGTGTTGGAGTCAGGAGGGTTGAAGGGTGTACCGGGGACATTGAAAATGATACGGATGTAGTTATTCTGGCTGCTCTCATGCTGGTTTGATACTGTTCTGATCGCTGATACATGGAATGGAACCAAGCTACCATAGATGGGTAACAGTAAAGCCTCGTTCTTCTGATCAACTTGAATCATCAAATCCCGAGGCTGAGGCACATCATTAACGTTCTTGTAGGCAACCATATCAGTGGAAGCCTTTGCAGTAGACCGTCGGTCTCCAGAACCGGAACTGTCACCAGCAAGCCTTCTGGCAGTTTCTTCATTTTTCTGGCGTGCAAGCTCTGCCTGGTGCTGTTTCCGCAGCTCCTCTTTAGACACCACATGATCATCTGATCTAAGAGCTGTTTTTGTCATGTAGTTCTCTGGTCCAGCGGTCCTTGCCTTCTTCCTTGGCTTCTCTTCTTCTTCCTCCTTGAATGAATAAGCCACATCCTTAACAGCTTTGGAGCACTTTGTAGTCAAGATCTCAGGATTCTGATCTTTAACAATAACAGTATCTGCCAGTAATAGCGAGAATTTCTTGTTCTTGCTGCGGCTCTCCTCCTCACATTCCAAGTTCTGGAACCCAAGAGACACATTAAACGCCATCTCCGATCTCAACACTTTATCATTCTTCGCATTAATATTCAATCCAGACTCTCTGAATTCAAGACCGATACCAGTACCAGCAGACTTGGTTAGCTTGTCAACCAACTCAGGAGCTTCCTTTTCAACCACAGACAGGGCAGCTTGATAGATAGTATTCAACTTAGTTCCTGGCCTCAGAGCATTAATTGCAGCTTCATGTGCCTTGAGAAGAACTTCATAAGCCTTGCTCTGGAGAGGAGTTGCATCTATTAGGTAAGTCCTAGCGACATTGGAACAATAGCTATTGTACCGAGCACCAACAGCGCATATAATGATGCTCGCTGGATCATAAGTGAGCAATTCATCATCACTTGCAGCACTAGGCTTCAGATCAAACTTGCCTCCACTCTGAAATATGGGAGGGTAGCATATGTCGACATTCTCTGCCTTCAGCTTCACATTGGCTTTCGTTGGCTCAAGTATTGCTTTCTCAGTGACATCCATCAACGAAGAGTGGGTGACATCTTTCTCCTCATCGATAATATTCTCAAGTTTAGGAACAACAACATTCTTCATCACGCTGTAGGCTAGATACGCAGCTTTCTTCACATTAATGATCTCAGTTCCGTCTTTTACAGCAAACAGATCAGACAACCCCGCAGTGATATCCACAAACTGAAACATTGCATTCTTTAGCCTCTCAGTCCACGTCTCCAGAAACTTACCTTCAGGAGCCTCACGAGCAATGTGTCCCACAACTTGAGACTCCTTTCCATCACCCACAGGTAGATCACGGATGGCACGAAAAATGGCATCCATCTGCCCTGTTCCATCATCACCTTTAGCCTTCACATGCATAACAACATCAATCCTCAACTCATCAAGTGCAGGCTTTTTCACAACTTCAAGCAGAGTTGCCTTGCTCTTGCTGCACAAGAAATGGATCTTCTTCGGCGTGAAAACCATGATCGTATCAGGAAACTCATACCCAAGAAGCCAAATGTTCAAAGCCGACGATTTCAGGTAGCGCAGATCATCGGAAGCAGGAGGGGTAGCTACGGCAAGAGCGTCAGCAGATCCCCAAAGGTCTTCACTGTGCTGATTCCAGTGTGCATACAAGGCTCTTGTGCGTGAGATGAAGTTCTTGACATCAATTTCGTAGGTGTTCGCAGCTCTTGGAGGCGCTCTTGGAGGCAGGCCAGCAGGAGCTCGTGCGTTACCGTTTCGAGAGTCTCCCATCTAAAGAGAGCACAGAAGAAACTTATATGAGAAAGAAGTTGCAATATATATTCAGAAACAAGGAAAAGTTATCATAAACTTGTGCACAGACCTAAAGCTTTGAGAAATCAGGAATAAAACAAAGAGCCGTTCTTCCAATCATTACTTGGTCACAATCTATCATATACGTGAACAAGAAAGCTATCATAAACTCGAGAGACTAAAAGCTTTCAGAAATCAGAACTTACATCGCAAATCAGACTCAATGCATGACAAAAAAAACGAAACTTTCGTAAACTATTTCAAGCAACAGAATCATCAAGGTTAACAGCTTTTACATACATCTAAAGAGAAGGAAGTTGCAATATATATACTCAGAAACAAGAAAGATAGAATCACACAAGCCTAAAGCTTCCGAAAATCACAGAGTCATTTCTCTCTTCAATTTAGGGTTTCATAGATTGAAGCTTAGATTCAGAGCGAATGCCACTAATTTCACAAAAACCATAAACAAAATTAGAGTAGAGAACAAACCCACCTCGAATCGAATCAGAGATATCCCAAATCAACGAAGAGAGGCGAACAGAAGCACGCCGCGAAACCCTAGAAATCGAATAACGAAGAACAAGACGGTTAATTTACTGGGGAAATGCAGCGAAATCGAAACAGATCGGGTAAGGAAACATGATTTTAGACGAGGATTCGAAATCAAAGAACACGAAAGGAGATTAGAACAAGTTGAATCCGAGATTAAAACGAGTGAGAAATCGAAAAGGGAAAATCAAGGAGATACTTACCCAGAGGGTTTGATGACGGAGGAGACGAACGTGGTAAGCTCTACACGACGGCGATTAAACGAACAAAAAAAGTTCCGGCGACGCGTAAGAGAGAATGAGACTAAGAGCTATAGAGAGAGAGAGAGAGAAAAGGAGGGAGGGACCGAATGGCTACTCTGCGAGGCTATTCTGCGAATGGGGAACATTTTTATTTATATAGTAGAGGGCAAGGGAAAGGCCCATTAAGGCCTTTACGAATAACTAATAAAGCCCATCGTGTTGAGGAGGACCTGACTCACCGAGTCTCAGATATATGCACATCATTGTTTTGTTCTTTTCCTTACCAAAACAAAGATTCTTAGTTATAGACTTATAATCAGAATTTGGAACATTTTATATTTTAAATATAAATATTTTAAAATAAATATGGAACATTTTAACAAAAAAATAAAAGGTATGAAAGCATAATAACAATTGAAGCTATTTTTATAAAGTTGTACACATGGAATTTTAAACGACCAGTAGTACGAGTTCACATCAATATTTAAAAAATATAGAATATATTGTCAAGATAAAAATGAAAAATAAACATGAAAATTGATAAAAATTAAAATTATGGGAATCAATGAGTCTATAAGAGAAAAGGTAATAATGTCGGTACTGTTTGAGTAAAGCTAAAGACTTTTTGGCTATTTTTTTACTTTCACTATTGATAAGTAGCAGAATACAAGATTTCTAAGTTGTTGAATTGCCTTTTAAGAACAAAATTTTATATTTTGAAATATTATGGTTTTAATTCCATTAATTTCTGGATAAATTTTGTGAGGTTTTCTTCTATTTTTACTTTTAATAAATTTTTATATCTACCTTATTAAAACTCAAGTACAAAATTGGAGTGTTTGGAGACTTGAATAGGACTTTTAAAAATTTAGAGTGTTTGGAAACATGGATTGCAGTCTTTTAAAAAAAAATATTTTTGTGTGAAAACAAAGATAGTAGTATTAAGAAAAAAAGTAATGGGCTTATGTTTTTTTAAAAAATTGAAAGTTATCTAGGCCACTTTTAAAATATACCAAAATGGGTCAATCTAATTCCCTAAATTTTTTTTTTCTAAACTAACCATAAAACAAAATTTAAACTTTATATACATATTTCAAATCAAAATAATAATTCAAATTTGATTTATATCAAAAATTGATTCAAAAATATACATATATTCAAAAATAGATTTTTACTAAACTATTTTTCAATAACCATTATAAAAAAATATTGTCAATATATATAAGAAAAATATAATACAAAGCCCAATTTGAAATACCAACTCAAATTATGGTTTTCATATTTCATATTAAGTTTTAAAAATATAATATATGTAATTATTTATATGATGGTATGTATAAAATACTATTAATTATATGATTACTTATATGATGGTACATATAAAATACGATTAATTATATGATGATAAAATACGATATATAATAATGACTAGGGATGGGCTTTTGGATACCCATACGGGTTTAGTTCTGATCGGTTTGTATTTTGGGTTTTCGGGGTCAAAGATTTCAGCCTTATTAGAATGTTTCTAAATTTTGGTTTGAGTTCGATTTGGATCTTTGCGGGTTTGGTTTGGGTTTGGATAACTAATCTATCTTATTAAAACTCAAGTACAAAATTGGAGTGTTTGGAGACTTGAATAGGACTATTAAAAAAATTTGGAGTGTTTGGAAACATAAATTGTAGTCTTTTTAAAAAAAATTAATTTTGTTTGGAAACAAGGATAGTAGTATTAAGAAAAAAAAAGTAATGGGCTTATATTTTTAAGAAAAATTAAAAGTCCATCATATTATAAAAAACTATCTATCTGGGCGAGATTTAAAATATACGAAAACGGGTCAATCTAATCGCCTAAAACTTTTTCTTTTCTAAACTAACCATAAAACAAAATTTAAACTTTATACACATATTTCAAATCAAAATAATAATTTAAAGTTGATTTATATCAAAAATTGATAAAAAACTAATACATATATTCAAAAATGGATTTTTACTAAACTATTTTTCAATAACCATTATACAAAAATGTTGTCAATATATATAATAAAAATACAATACAAAGCCCAATTTGAAATACCAACTCAAATTATCGTTTTTATATTTCCTATTAAGTTTTATAAATATAATATATGTAATTATTTATATGATGGTACGTATAAAATACTATTAATTATATGATTACTTATATGATGGTAAATATAAAATACAATTAATTATATGATGACAGTATACGATATATAATAATGAATAGGGATGAGATTTCGGGCACCCATACGGGTTTGGTTCTGATCGGTTTGTGTTTCGGATTTTCGGAGTCAAAGATTTAAGCCCTGTTAGGATGTTTCTAAATTTTGGTTTGAGTTTGATTCGGATCTTTGCGGGTTTGGTTCGCGTTTGGATAACCCATTTAAATTATTTTTAAAGTTTTAAATCATTATCTATTTTAAATTTCTCAAAATCTATAAATAAAATAATATATTACCTATAAATTTGAATAACATATGTCAGAATACCTAAGCTTAACATATCAATTGGTTTGATTTAAAATTTTGGATACGAAATCAATAATTATTTTAAGTATTTTTGGTGATTTGAGTATACTTTAACTATTGCAGATATTTACTTTTGACTATCTATATATATATTTTCAAGTATTTAAACCAATTTAAAAGTATCATTCTTAATGTTTTATATACGTTAAATCTAAAAATAATTAATATATATATAAGTATATAAATCTATTTTTAGATAAATTCGGGTACCCGAATACTTCGGTTCGGATCAGATTTGGTTCTCTAAATAATAAAATTTTGAATAATTCGAATATTTAATCAATTTATGTTCGGGTTTGGTACTATATTTTCGGATCGGTATCGGTTCTGTTCTTTGGATTCATTTTGTAAAACCTTAATAATTACATGAAAAACAAATATCAACATATTTTTCAAAATGTACACCCGCGCGCCTGCGCGGGTCAAAATCTAGTTATTAATTATTTTCATTACAATCTATAGTTGAGCATAAGGATCATGTAATAGAATATTATGAAAGGTAGATGTGGTTATAGGACAAAGAATTAGAATTAAAGCAATTTAGACATAAAAACAGAAGACAAACAAATCATATTTAAAAAATATGGTAAAAACATAATTCATAATATTTTAAAAAAGAGATTAGAAAATATGAGATATGTGAGAAAGAAAATACATGAATATAAATGGATAAGAAATTGATTAAGAAAAAGTATAGTTATGGTTAGACTAAAAAGTAGTGTTAATACAAAACTTCATATAACAATATATGAAAATAAACCCACAAGTGATAGAATAGCCTTTTATTGTAAGATATAAAAAAATAAACCCACAAAAAGATGTAAATCTTCTTTTAAAAGAAACAAATATTTAATTTATAAATATACAGGAAAATCTATCTTATTAAAACTCAAATACAAAATTGGAGTGTTTGGACACTTGAATAGGATTATTAAAAAATTTGGGGTGTTTGGAAACATGCATTGTAGTCTTTTTAAAAAAAAAAATTTGTTTGAAAACAAGGATAGTAGTATTAAGAAAAAATGTAATGGGCTTATGTTTTTTAAAAAAATTGAAAGTTCATCATATTATAAGAAACTATCTATCTAGGTCAGTTTTAAAATATACCAAAATGGGTCAATCTAATCGCCTAAATTTTTTTTTTCTAAACTAACCGTTAACAAAATTTAAACTTTATATACATATTTCAAATCAAAATAATAATTCAAAGTTGATTTATATCAAAAATTGATTCAAAAATATACATATATTCAAAAATGGATTTTTACTAAACTATTTTTCAATAACCATTATAAAAAAATATTGTCAATATATATAAAAAAATACAATACAAAGCCCAATTTGAAATACCAACTCAAATTATGGTTTTTATATTTCATATTAAGTTTTAAAAATATAATATATGTAATTGTTTATATGATGGTATGTATAAAATACTATTAATTATATGATTACTTATATGAAGGTACATATAAAATATGATTAATTATATGATGACAAAATATGATATATAATAATGACTAGGGATGGGCTTTTGGGTACCCATACGGGTTTGGTTCTGATCGGTTTTCATTTCGGGTTTTCGGGGTCAAAGATTTCAGCCTTATTAGAATGTTCCTAAATTTTGGTTTGAGTTTGATTCGGATCTTTGCGGGTTTGGATAACTAATTTAAATTATTATTAAAGTTGTAAATCATTATATATTTTAAATTTCCCAAAATGTATAAATAAAATAATATATTACGTATAAATTTGAATAACACAAGTCAGAATACCTAAGCTTAACATATCAATTGGCTTGATTTAAAATTTTGGATATGGAATCAATAATTATTTTAAGTATTTTTGGTGATTTGAGTATACTTTAACTATTTCAGATATTTACTTTTGACTATCTATATATATTTTCAAGTATTTAAACCAATTTAAAAGTATCATTCTTGATGTTTTATATACATTAAATCTAAAAAATAATTAATATATATAAGTATATAAATCTATTTTAGATCAATTTGGGTAACCGAATACTTCGGTTCAGATCAGATTCGGTTCTCTAAATAAATATTTTTTTTGAATAATTAGAATATTTAATCAATTTATGTTCGGGTTTGGTACTATATTTTTGGATCGGTATCGGTTATGTTCCTCGGATTCATTTTTCAAATCCTAATAATTACATGAAAAACAAATATCAACATATTTTTCAAAATATACATCCGCGCAGGCGCGCGGATCAAAGTCTAGTTAAGATTATAACTAGTATTTTTTTGGTATGGGATATGACAAGAGTCATTTAGCTGAATAACCACAAAATGGGCCCACCGAAAGAAAAGCTCTAGTTAATCTACTTAGATTTGATTGGTACGCTGACAAATCAGAAAAAGGTTTAAAAAAAATATTATTGTATTCAATTGGAATATTCTTGTCTTTATAATGTACATACAGTACGTTTGGGCTGAATCATCATCGTCTTCGTAGTTTCTTACATATCAGAGCCGCATTGTCAAAACGATTCAGTAGATCTGTGACGACTTCCTCAAAATCTCATGTGAGTTCTTGAATCAGAGATTCCTTTGTGTTTTAGTTCAGAAAGCTGAAAAATACCTTGTGCAGTTGTGCTTGTAATTGAACATTTTTTTTCCAGAAAATTCTTGTTGATTCTCTCCACGTATAATATATTTGTAGCAGAATGAAGGCTCTTATTCTAGTTGGAGGATTCGGAACTCGATTGAGACCGCTTACATTCAGCATTCCAAAACCCCTAGTTGATTTTGGAAACAAGCCCATGATTTTGCATCAGGTAAGGTAGTTAGCTTCTTCTCATTATGATGCATCCACTCTCTGAATCACACTTTTTGGTCGATGATTAAATTAAATAGATTGAAGCTCTAAAAGCTGCTGGAGTTACTGAAGTTGTATTAGCTATCAACCACCAACAACCAGAGGTACTACTACCTACTACTATTCATTATTTATTTACCCTGTGGTGTAGTGATGATTCTCATTGTGTTTATTTATTTTATTAAAAGGTGATGTTAAATTTTGTGAAAGAATATGAGAAAAAGCTAGAGATGAAGATCACCTTTTCTCAAGAAACCGAACCCCTCGGGACAGCAGGGCCTCTCGCTTTGGCTCGTGACAAGCTTATCGATGAATCAGGCAAACCCTTTTTTGTGCTGAACAGTGATGTTATCTGCGAATATCCACTGCTCGAGATGATCGAATTTCACAAGAATCACGCTGCTGAAGCTTCAATCATGGTGACCAAAGTAGATGATTCTTCTAAGTACGGTGTGGTGGTTATGGAGGAGGAAGGTAAAGAAGAATCAAGAGTTGAAAGTTTCGTTGAGAAACCAAAACATTTTGTAGGGGACAAGATCAACGCTGGGATATACCTCTTGAACCCGTCTGTGCTGGACATGATCGAGCTGAGACGGACGTCGATAGAGAAAGAGATATTCCCTAAGATAGCGTCAGAGAAGAAGCTTTACGCCATGGTGCTACCAGGTTTTTGGATGGACATTGGTCAGCCAAAAGATTACTTAACAGGGCAGAGAATGTATCTCCGCTATCTAAGAAAGAATGCACCAGAGGAGCTTTTAGCGTCGTCCGGAGATCACGTGATCGGGAATGTTATTGCGGATGAGACCGCGGTTATAGGGGAACGATGCTTGATAGGACCTGATGTGGTGATTGGTCCAGGATGTGTGATTGAATCCGGTGTGAGATTGTTTGGTTGCACTGTTATGCGCGGTTCTCGGATCAAGGAACATGCTTGTGTGTCTGATAGTATCGTGGGATGGGATTCAACCGTTGGAAGTTGGGCTCGTGTAGCTAACATAACGGTTCTTGGCAAAGATGTTCGTGTCGCTGATGCAGAGGTTTATAGCAGCGGGGCTTCTATCCAAGAACAAATCATATGACTAATTAATATATGTCCAGAAACTATGATTGTGTGTTTCTTTTTTTTTACTATATGATCATCATATGTCAGAATCTTTTGAACCTTTGTGGTTTTCAATTACTTTTCTTTCTTTTCAAAAATGGTTCTTATTTGACACTATTCTTAACTCAAAATAGACTAAAATCGCTCTATTATGGCTTTATTTAGGTTCCAATCTTTGTACTATCATCAGTGGCCGAAGAGCTATTGGCGTACACAAACACCATACGCTAGTGGCTGTGCCAGCAACGACAAGAGAAGGCAAATACTTCTGCCAATTGCTTGGTTGATCACTATATGAGAACTTTGTTTGGAAGATGAATCAAACATTATATGGTTGTGAGGCTAAAAGGTATTGATTTAAAAGAAAACTAGATTTTGACCCGCGTTTTGAAAACGCGGAATAATTATTCGGTGAAAACTTAATATAACATTTTACCTGAAGCAACATTCTATTTTCCCTTTAACTCTAACAGACAAGCTTTAAGCTACATTGTTCTCTTCTTCTAACAAAGACATTTGATCCTTTATGTTCTTGAATTTTTTCTCCACTACCTTGATGAGTCTGTTAAGCTTTGTAATTACAGACTCCTCAAGTAAAGAAGATGCTTGACTCATCTCCACATTTCCAAACAAGAAAGATCTATCTCCTATTTTTTCATAAGCATCATATGGGTCTACTAACATATTTCTCCAGTCTTCAACTTTAAACCAATATTATTTCTTGGATAAAACTGTCATTTTATCCAGATTTTCATCAAGTTTGTCTTCTGTGGAATCATCGTCTTCTGGATCATGGAGAGTAATAGAAGGTAAAATGCATGTGACATTCAGCTGAAAAAAACAATGAATTAGTTTTAAAAAGAAGAAGCAAAATAAACAAAAATATAAACAAAACAAGGCAATGTAAAAACTTACATTTTCTTTAGATTCAACATTAGAACATCTGGATGGAACCGTTAATATCAGTGTATTTCTCACACAAAAAGGTAGGTGTAGACTGTTGAACCTCCGTAGGAATCACAAATTTTGTTAATATAGGATATTCTGGAATGCTTTCCTAATACTTTATAAATTCTTCTTGAAATCAACAAAACCACACAGTTTCAGGAGCAATATGTGAAAGGAAATAATGAGTAAATCCAAACTTTTTGTTCAAATCATGATCTTTCCAAAGTCTTTGGAATGTTTTCCTAAAATTTTACAAATCCTTCCTGAAATCAACACAGCACAGTTCCACGAGCAACATCTGAAATCCTAACGAGCAAAAACAAGAACAGGCTACTAATTCAAACATATGATGGACTCAATTAAATCAAAAGTTCACAACACAACATGATTCAATTATGGTATACTCAAAGACCACCAAACACGTGATGCATTTACTGTTTACACTGACACTAGTCACTCACTCACTCACTCATATATCAAAATAAGAATGAACAAATTAAGCAAGACTTAGAGATGAATCCTAGAGCATCAAACAAAGACCACCAAACACGTGTTACACCCTCATTTACTAATATATCATGTGTTAGTAAATGAACACTTATTATCAAGCCTTACCGAGATTAAAAATTTCTTACAAAATATCAAAGGTCACGAGATTTATCTTGAAACACCAAGAACCACTATTTTTGTAGATGCTTCAAAACTGTGTTTTAAATATCAATATCACGAGGTCCAATCTGCTGATATGATCATCATATAAACTGGAGACAGTCACGTGAGAAGGAAGGAGCTTGTACCTGCTAAACTGCAAAATAAAGAGAAGGGAAAGCAGTTACAGTCAAGAGATTTAGTTTGAAAAGCTAGTTGGTTAGTTGGAGCCTTGTGGCTTAGGCTTGTTTCTCTTAGGAGATTCAAGCTATCTTGAATCTCCTAAGAGAAACAAGCCTAAGCCACAAGGCTCCAACTAACCAACTAGCTTTTCAAACTAAATCTCTTGACTGTAACTGCTTTCCCTTCTCTTTATTTTGCAGTTTAGCAGGTACAAGCTCCTTCCTTCTCACGTGACTGTCTCCAGTTTATATGATGATCATATCAGCAGATCTGGATTGAAAAATCACGAACATCTGGTGCTGGGAAGTTATTAATCTTATATAAAACATTTTCTTCGGTGATAATACTGAACTTTGATTTTACATATTTTTCTTCTTTTCAACTGAATTTGACTCAAAACCATGGGTTTCTTGATCCGTCTTGGGTGAATGCATGTCAGTTATTTTTTGAAGTGGGACAGATGTGGATTATATATTTAAATACGAATGGCTGTAGATTATTATATTTAAAATTGGGGATATAATTCAGTCCATCAGATTTATAAATAAAAAATTAAATATTATTACTTATTTAAATTTAAATTATAATCATTAGATAATATATAAAAATACTAAATAAAAATTATTTAAAATCTTTTTTATATGTATTTATTTTTATAATATAAAATTTATACTATTGAAATTAACTAAAAATATGAAATATCCGTTTTTAATTTATTAATGATTTATGGATTTTGTGGATATCGATTAACTTAGACTAATACAAATGCGGTTATAATAAATTTATTTGCGGTCTATGTAAATAAATAAAAATAGACAAAAAAACCTCTGATCTGCTGCGGATGGATCAAAGGAACGGAGAAAACTATCCCAAACATTGTGAAATTATAAACGAAAACTTAAATTCAAATATATTTAACTTTTAATATTAACGTACCCTAGTTTAAATAAAACTAGTATAAACATTTTACGAGCTCCGAATAATTTTCATCATCATTCACGACATCACACCATTGCACCTTACCCGAAATCTCTTTTTCTATTCAGGTTTCCAAAGCAATCTCCGCACACCAAATCTTCTCATTGTCCTGAAGAAAAAGAACCAATTTCTCACCCCAACGCTGTATACGTACCCCATGAACCATTCGTCTTAGACAACAATTCTTCCACACCTTTCACCACACTCCGGCACCTCTGCTTTGGTCCTTAATTTGGATCATGCGCTCTCAACTTGTTCTTGTAGACATCGTAATAGTAAAATACATTGTTAACAAGACAACCTTGCTCCCATTTCCTCCAATTCCCATTTACTTTCCTTAGGTTCATAAGAGTAGCTATAATAGTCATCTCTCACGTAAATTTTATGTGAATGATAAAATTTCATATGGAAAATCCCATTAAGTTTCAGTTGAGGATGATAGACCTTTGGTTTAGTTACTTCTGACTTTTGAGTTTGCATTAGTTTTGGTTATTGTTTCTTGAATACACATTTTATTATATAAGTTAACTAGTTTGGGATTTCTGAGTGTTTTCTATTTAAATTGTGTTATTTCCCTCTTTCCTCATCCTCTTGACTTGGCATAATGTAGTTGTAGATAAATTATTTTTACTCATTAGTAATTGATCATCTTTTTATTGAGATTATTTATTTAGTACATTGTAGATAGAAGAAGCTCCTTAACTATGGAGCAAGTAGGAAGAGTGAGAGATATAGAGATGATCCGATGGTGGAAAGTGTTTCATGCATCAGCAAGCCTCTTCTTCTGACTCTGGGAGGAAAGACTTGAGCGGAGGAAATCTTGTTTCACAGGATTCTTGGCGGTCCCGTTAATGAATCTCTGGTACCATTTACCAGATTCTTTGAGGTTTCTATCGTCGAGATCGTCCCAATTAACATAACTGAGTCCAAATCTGACGGTAAAACCTTTACAGAATTCATAATTATCTCCAAGAGCCCATGCAAAGTATCCTCTCACGTTGACACCCTTCTCCCTGAAAACAAGAACAATCATATATATATAGATGTTACCCGAAAAGAAGAAGAAGATAACATATGAAGAAAATCATTTATAATAGCATCCACTCACTTGATGACCTTGCGGAGAAAACATAGATGACTGCACAGATAATCAATTCGCTTGTAATCGGCAATAGCTTGCTCACGGTTTTCTGAACTGGGGGTACTAAATCCTAATTAACCGCCATAACATGAAAAAGTATACAATATTTGAAAATCAGTTTCTTGGATTTATTTCGAAATACACTAATTAGGATATGTTATATATGAAAATATGAGTAGTGGAAGTATGTAGAACTCGCCATTCTCGGTGACATAGATTAATGGGTCGCCGTATTTGGTTTTGAAGTAGTCCATTACGTAATAAATCCCTTTTGGGTAGTAATAGCTGTTGCCGTTGACTTTGTCTTCAACGAACTGAGAAAGGAAGCAAACATATATATACATATTAACAAGGAGAAAGTGGTGTTATATTGCAAATAGAAAAAAAAATTGAAAGAGAAATCAAAGGGGTGGATGATCATTTATATATACCAGTGGACCAAGAAATTCACCACGTGAATTATCATCTGTAAACACAAGGATGAAATAATTGATGGTCACTCACAAAGTATGTTGTAACAAAAAGGAGATAGCACATATATATATGTATTTAGAAAGCTTGTAACTAAGTGTTAATGTTGTAGTACATGTGAGCTTTACGCCAGCGTCCATCATGGCAGTGTGTGTCTCTGAAGGATATGGGTTTGGTTTTGGCTGGGCGTACTGAGTGACGTAATAGTTGAGACCAAGAAAATCATATGAACCAGCAACGAGTTCCGCTTCTTCCTCGGTGAAGTTGGGAAGCCGACTACCCACAATCTGCCTCATGATGTCTGGGTATCTACCCTTTGTTAACGGCTCCATATACCTGATCCAAATATATTTTTGTTTCATTATAATACATAAAATACAAACTGATACATTTTTGGTAATATATAAAATTATATATACCATCCATGGAAGAATTGGTTCATCCTCTCAGCTGCTTCTATGGAGGCAGGATCAGACTCATCATATGGAAGAAACCATCTAGTTATCATCACAGGTCCAATCTTCCCTTTTTGGAACTGTTCATCACGTGATATATATATATGACTATACATTAGAATCGGATATGTTAGATTTAGACCACCTTTTCACATATGGAGGCCACTCACCTTATATTTGGTCCTGTAAAGATCGACGACCGTGGCATGAGCAAGAAGCTGGTTATGTGCAACGATGTAGGGTTCTGTTGAAGAATTTCCGCCGTAACACCTGTGCTTGGTATCAACCATAGGAGAACATCGACCGGGTGCATCTGTTCCGATCGCATAGCCTCTTGTAGGCACTGTGTATAGCTGGTTGATCGTGATCCAATGCTTTACCTTTCCACCAAATTCTTTGAAACATAGATCCGCGTAATCTTTGAAATCTTGGCTGTGCATATTAGTATAGAATCATTTCAGTAATACATGTAAATTAAACCAAATATTCTTCTTCTATCACTAATAATATTTACTCTCTTCAGATATAATTAAGAAGGATGGCACATACATGATCTGGCGGTCCAAGAAACCTTCATACTCATCTTGGAGTGTTTGAGGAAGATCCCAGTGAAAGAGGGTAACGAAAGGCGTTATATTCTTTTCGAGGAGTGCATCTATGAGTTTGTGGTAGTAATCAAGGCCTCCTTGGTTTACTCCCCTACTGACCTTTCCTTCTGCTCATGTATATATACATCGTACTTTAATTAGTACTCTTCCAACTAAATGATCCCAACTAAAATACAAAATATATATATATACATTGATCGATAATATTTACATACTTGGAATGATTCTTGACCACGCAAAGGAGAATCTGTAGCCAGTAGCATTGAGTTCGCCCATCACGTCTACATCTTTCTGCAGTTCACATATTAATTTTAATCTCATGTCAATCCACACGTATAGTTTTTATACATAATATAGTTCAGTCATGAGTATCAATGTACTGAGAAATTAACCTGCCATCTCGTATATGACTCACAAGTAGTGTCTCCATTCTTCAAATCTGACCCAGCTTTCTCTGATATTAAATTACAAATACATTAATATGTGTATATGTAACCAACATTCCTCTCACATATAAAATAGATGTCACCGTGCAAACGACATACCTGGGTATCGGTGACTGAAGCCATCCCAAACGTTAACACCACGACCTCTCCCTCCTTCGATCTGAAATGAAAAGAGGCAACCATGCAAAGTTGCATTTTACTTTTTTAAATTTTATTTCAAAATTAGGGTGTGACAACATTTGCTACATGCCTGGTAAGCAGAAGATGCAACACCGAAGATGAAATCTTTTCCGAAGTTCTTACTGCTTAGAATATCAGTGTTACTACAAGTGAATGGATTGTTCTCTTCGCAAGTAATTTCTTCATCAGCTTTGCAACTCGCAGCAGCTAATAGAAAAACTAAAGCGAGTCCATGAAGAAGCTTCATGTTTAATCTGTTGATGTATGTGCTGTGTTGTGTGGAACCTTGTGCTCATCTAGGGTTTATATAGCCTTTCCGAAAGAAGAGTAACATATGTATTTTCTTGTCTTAGTATCTTGATAGTTTGGGGAGAGGTGTAGGTGGGATCATGAGTCCCGTGGGTTCACTTACTTTAGCTCAGTGTTCACCGATTTTTGTAATATTTCTGATAGTTATGTTTCCACTTTTTAGTCTTTCATTATCTACTGTAAAAATATTATGTTAGATAGCACAAGTTGTGTTCCTTAACCGTAACACGAATTGACACATCTTCAAATTGATCCGTCAACAGTCATGCAATGATGCCATGCAGCATGTAAGATTTGCGCCAAAACTAGAACTACACGCAACGTCAAGATTCGTTATTCAAAATTTATATCGAAATTTTATCAAGTGTTGAATCTAGAGTAACACTGGTGCAAAGCCGCACTTATCAGTTATCACGAGCTCTACCGTCACAAAATCACATCATATCATATTGGTTTTGATCGCTCTATTTCTGCTTTATCACATGAGACCGGTGCCTCCGAAAGACTAAAGAAAACGAAAACCAACCACAGTTTTTGCTTTTTTGGTATCGTTTTAAAATGATTGGAAAGGTTGGAACGGATACGGATCCGTGACTTCCAGATAAATAGATTGATACTTGTGTATTATAGTTTGTTCCCTAGTTTTTTACTCTATAAAGTTACAATTCATACTGTTTACATGCCACCAACTTGAGTTTGAAATCAATTATTTACGTAGCACATATACATAAGTTAACTTGTATTTAATAATATTGCAATAGGTGTTTTCTTTTCAATTTCAAATAATTTTATAACTTATTCTAAGAGAAATTGTTTTAAAACCTTAAATTAGCTATCGTTTTTCAAAAATAGACTCAATCAAAAATATCTTAAAATAAACTGTTCATGTTTTAAGAAAAAGTAAGATGAAATAGTTCAATATGAATTAAGATAAGCTGTTCATATATTAAGAATAAAAACACTTAAAATTTATGTGCTTTAGGCCTTATATATTAGGATGGGCCATAAATAATAGTTTCAGTTTAAGTAGCATTTACTTTACGAACTTATACTGGATTTTTGTTAGGTTAACATGTTTTTTGCAAAGTGCAAACTGCCATGAAAAAAAAGCTATGAGTTACGGACAACAATCATGTTGACGGAAGTCACGGAACAACAAGCAGTCGTCATCTTTAAAACATGTGCAAATTTTTATGTATTATCCAAATAGACAACCACAAGTGTTATTTGTTTCTCGCTTGTTAGAAACAATTACATATTTGCAACAGCAATTATAGGTTTTGTTATTTATTGTAAGTTTAACATGGTCTATAACGTCTGAGAAGCATTTGAAAGTTTGTATAAATGCTATTCGGACCATTTCAATAGTGTTTGACCCACAGATTCACAACTCGATCATACAAAAGCATGAACATGTCAATGAACACGACCATTTTCACCTAGTCACCATTCATAAATGGTTTAGGAACAGTGAAGGCATCTTTGTTCATATACTTTGGGTGGGCATTTTACCCGAACCTGAAAAATCGAACCGGACGGATCCAAAATTATCCTATCCGAAACAAAACGAAAAAATTTATAAGTACCTAGTTGGATCAAAAATTTCTATACCCGAAAAAAACCCGAAAAGAACCGATTCAAATAGATCCAGAACCCAAAAGAACCGATCCGAATAGACAAGACCTGATAAAAACTTATTCACACCTAACCTAACAACATGAATATCCAAAACTCTGATTTTATTTTTTTCTGTTTATATATTTTAGTTTATAATTTAGTTAAAATGTCTTTTTATTAGTAATCTTCATTAATTTTTTGGTAACATTTTCAACTAATATGAAACTTAATTAAATATCATATTTAGAGTTTAAAAATATTTAATTTTAATTATTAATAATTTTTTTTTTGTTATTCTAAAAAATTTAAAATAAATAATAAAGATTTCGATAGAATTTTGATGGAACTCTAGTATTTTTGTCTTTTTCAGGTTTTAAATATCCAAACCCGATCCAAACTTGCTACAGATCCAAAAACTACATAAATTTTACAGGTGTTTAATTATAGATCCAGACCGACCCGGACTGACCCGAACCGACCCGAACCGAAATTTTTGTTGGGTCCAAATATATAGGACCCAACTGACCCGGACCTAAAAGGAACCAACCCAAACCCGATCCGAAAACCCGAATGCCTAGGCCTAAAACATACGCGCTAGCTCCATGTCTGATTTTTTCATCTCAGGCACCCACATTTGTGTTTCTGTATCAAACACCTTGACTCCGTGCAAGTTTATTACGTAAATCTTACCGTCCATGATGTCAGCGACCTTATCATACCTCAAGAGCCTAGGAATGTCGGATAAGAGCTGCATTGTATGATATCTACAGTCGAGGCATAAATAAGTCACCTCATATATCTTGGAACCCACGGCAACATAGACTCGGAACTGTTCCATAGGAGAAAGCGATGGGATTAGTCGTCTTCAGTTTCAAAGTTAAAAACGATAGCATAGAGACGTTGTTCGGGCAACCTTACAAGGATCGTCTCGTCTCGTGTATAACTCAGGGGACGCGACAAGTGAATGGAAACGAGAGATAGTCGGATAATAGCTTACGGGTACACGTGCCACGAGACGGTGGTTGCTCCTTCTTTGCCCTAACTTTTGACGACATGATCTAGAGTTAGGCCTCAGACAAAGAATCACCGAGTTGGCTAGAGAGAAGAAACCACAAATCCTAAATTATTCATTATCTATAGCTTGGTGTTGAATCTGAAGCAGGCCTTTACTAGAAAAAGAACGAAAGTCTTTCGTTTCTTTATTTATTTTTATAGCCAATGATAACACTCCGATGGGTAAAAACCAAACCCGGTCCGAATCACATTAACACAAAGAGTTCGATGGGGTTTTTTGGCATCAAAGTAAAAGTGTTGCAGAGAACATAAAAGAATCACAACAAATAGAAATCTTTCCCAAATGGGTAAAAACCAAACCCGGTCTGAATCACATCTCCGTTTCTTTTCATTCATTATGCAGCAACTTGGCCGAACAACGACCTACGGATCTGTGGAAAGAGATGAGTGAATCAGAGAGCATACGGATCACCAGAAAAACATCAAAACGAAGCATTGAATTTGCTTATTCATACCACTGGAAGTTTCATACGGAATGCAACATCAAGACGCGCATCAAGTGTGTTCTCGCACACGATTTTCCCATCCCGAGAAGCTAACACAACACCTCCAGAGCTATAACATGTTCACCATTAAGATCTAGACACCATAACAGTCCTTTCTAAAAATCTAAGAATGAAGTTAATACCAGTGGAGAGCGTGAGGATCACTAGAAGTAGGAGGAGGGGGAAGGAAGATGGTGGTGTCCACGGCAACCTCTGGAGCATGAACATTAGCTTTACCAGCATACTCCTCCTTTGCGTCATCAAGAATAGATTCAACTAAACCCAAATCCTCTTCACGGCAACGCAACAGCACAGAAGGCTCTTTCAACCTAAGCAAACACTGCAAGTAACTCAAGAGTCAGACCACAAAAGAATGATTCAAGATACACAGCTACAAATGTGCATCAAACCTGAACAATGAGATCCTTGAGAAGCTGTTTGTAGGCATCCTCATCCCCACTCACATTCAGAAGATCCTTTGCTGCTTGGTCTTTCATAGCATTGACAATATCATCCTGCGCCTGAAGAACTTTGATCCTTGACGCATTTAGCTGCATCGAGTAATCACTGAACACCAAAAAAAAAAGTATTCAACAAATTCGAATCTATAACAATCCAGATTAGACTAAATCAAGATCAATGAGAAACTAACATCTTCTTGCGAACATCGGCTTGCTTCTCCTTCTTCTCATAGTCTTGCCTGATCTTCTTCTTCTCCGCCTCAACTAGCTGCAGCTTCTCGATGTTGAATTCCTACACATTTTCAATCAAAGCAGATCCATGATAATCAGAGCAATCGAGAGATCCTGAGAAGTGGAACTAAAGAGTGAGAGACGTACTTCTTCGGCGGAGACGGAGATCTCGTTTGCCTTCTCCTCGGCCTCTTGGCGGATGAATCTCACCATCTGCTGGATCTGACTCGACACATCTACGTCGTTCATCTTTGCCGGAGAGCGTTGACGATCGGAAGTTTGAAGAGGTTTCGAGGAATCTGTGGCGCAGCGAGATTGGAGAGAGAGATCGGATTTTCGCAACGTGGAGACGAGTTATTTGAAGTTGTTTTGTTTGTGTATACTGAAAGAAACAAAACGGGATGCAGTCTTCTAGAGACTAAAAGAAAACGACAAGGCGTCTAAATTTAAAAAAAAAAACGACTTTGTTTCTGAGCCATTTCAGGGGCCGAGACCCACATCTGTAATAGGCTTTCACTTCGGCTCTCTCCAAGATAGTTAGGGGTGGGAAGAAAACTGTACCCAACTGACCCAGGCCAAAATAAATGTTTCTAGTCTGAACCAATTAAAAGTTTTTGCTTCCCAAATGGTTCAGTTTGGTTCGATTTTAAACTGAACCAAACCAAAAAACTAGAATGTTTATTTAATTAAAATAACCACCGAAAAATTTTAAGGTTTAAGATATTTAAAATTCTAACTTCAACAACTAAAAATATTTTTACAAATTTTAATTTTAAAAGAATAGAATAATTAATAATAAAATAAAGGAATATGAATATCAAACACAATCATCAAAACCGAAAAACTACCTATGATATCTCTATAATAATATTTAAGAAGTCAGTTTCATATGTGTCATGCTCACATTAATTTTAACGACGATTAATTATAGTGGTACCCTTAATGAATCAAATATATCAAATTGTCATTGTTAAATTTTTTATTTTATTTTCTTTTTCCTTTTTATTTAAGCTTCCTTTTTCTTTATATTTTTCAAATAACCTTATAAAATAAAATTTATAAAGTTTTAAAAAAAATAGATTATATATATAATGTGATTCATGAAAAAAGAAAGTTCACAAAATAGTCTTGATTTTAAAGTAAAGAAATCATCTTTCTTTTAAAATAAAAACTTAAACAACATAATCTATATTTTGAAAGTAATAATTATTTTATTTAAATCAATAGATTTCTTAAATTGTTAAAAGTAACTTTTCTGACATCAACATAAACAGGCTCATTTAAGACTATGCAAACCAAAATAATTTAAATAACATAAATTAAGATATCTTTAATGAATAAAAGTTTTATTTTATTTTTTAAATAAGTTTCCTTTCTAAAAATTTCCTACAAACATAAGAAATTATCAGATATAAGAAATTATCAGATATAGTATACTTAAGATTTAGAGGATTTAAAATTTGCATTAAAAATACTAACCATTACAAACAATGTTTCCATTTTGCATTGTCGTAATTGTAAAAAAAAAAAATCATTAAAACCAACCTTTTAAAAAGAGCATATTAAAACATGAAATCTCAGTTTTAGAATAAACTATTGCCACAAGTACACTTTCAAAGTGTAGGATAAGTTCTATTAAGTATCCTGATTACAGTTTTATAGAGTGTAATGCACGTGCAAATCAAAAGTGGTGCACTAACAGACCGAACAATAAGGTCGTGAGGAAGTGTTGGAAAGGACCCCTAAATTAAGCAACCCCCAATAATATTTAATCATTGTTCAAATTATCAAAAATGGCTTGTTATTGAGAGTTGTCTCACTACAAGACAACGAGTTACAGTCACCTGCTGGCTCACCATCCCACACGTCCACCCCCACTTAAATTTTAGTATATACCAAATGTTTATCATACTATAAGCCTATAATCAATTTGTAAACCATCCTCATAAGTCACAATTTCAATCAAATTGGATTATATCTATGAGGACAATGTCTATTTTAAACGAGTATCTGTAGCCGTTTGTTGACAAAAAAAAAAAAAAACGAGTATCTGTAATTTATAGTTTTGTTATATTGATCAGTGTCATAATTTTGTTTGTTAATGAATATATATATATATATATATATATGGTCTTCACGATTGCAACATTCAACATCAAACTTAAATATCCTTCATCATTTATCATTTTTGACGTCATAGTTGTAAACCTTTCTCAACATTTATCTATTTAAAATCCATTTAGCGATCAAATATTACATAGAGTACTGCAACTTTCATCTAAGGAGCCAAGAAAAAAAAATAGAAAAGTGTCAGCAAAATGTGAAATGTATCATACAAATCAGATATCTTGGATATTTCTTTTACTAATTTAATCGATATTCTATATTTACATTAAACATCTGTCATATTTGATGGGTCATGTCGTCGAAGAATAATTAGTGGCAAAAGTAAAACTCGTGAGTGTACGAGCACCATATAGGTTTAATTCACTGGTGTGGCCCTTGTCGGGTCGCCACATAGATATGACTAAGATTTTTAACTGAAGACAATTAAATAAGAGTCCAATCCGAATCATTGATTGGGTAATCATCAACTTTTCTGAATGAACTCTTTTTGTCACAATCATTCCTCTAATCACAAATATACACTCTGTAGTAGTATTTATATATATTCTTTTCAATAGACCCAATATTGTGTGGGTTACATGTTCCCCATAATAAAAAGAAGCACATAAAACATTTCATTTTTAACCATAATTGCAGGAATAAAGAAACCACAAATAATAAGTTCCCTGAGTAGACCCATAGTTTTAGTGTGTATGAGCAAGTACACCATTTATAGATAATAATTGGCCCAATTAGTTCATTATTGAAGCTTTCACTTTGTTCTACCAATAGTTTCCCAATTTATTAAAAATCCTAGTTATGTTTTGTTGATATGTACATATATATCTAGTAGTAGCACATGCATAAGTAAAGGAGCCATTGCGTTTGAATATTATTGGTAGATTTATGATATTTATAGTCTCTCTTTTTTTGTAAAAGCAATGATATTTATAGTCTCAAATGGTGCCGTTCAAAAAAATGTCTCAAATAGTTACTTGCCTACTGAAATGTATAACTAATAATTCTAGCCCTATCTTTATTTGGATGTAATTTATATTAATCACAGTAAAATATATAACAAAATTATATTTTTTTTTTTGTAACACAACAAATTTATATTTATATTTTCTTATATTTTTATTACAGAATCAACATGAGGTTGGACATATAAGACAAATGAATTTTCAAAAATGTAGGTAGATATTGTTGATTTTTTGTGATTTCGAAATTATATTAGTTGATTAGACTGTTTTTTATTTTATTTTTGAAACACGATTAGACTCTTCTTTTTCCCTTACTTCTGATAGGAAAAGACCATAATGTCTAATGTATATAGTAAAGTCATCATCATGGTCATCGAGCATAAGCCACTCACACTTATTCATTAACTTCTTAAAAAATAAAAATCCTAAGCACCTGAATCAATGTCTAACAATAATGCATATGTCGTTTTCCAAGACAGAAAATATATATCTGAATTCTCATGACAAATTTAATCCACTGAAACTTAAGACAAATAGTAAAAAATAATTTCTAACTATAAAAAGTTGAAAACATAAAATATTAATATTATATTATATTTTTGAACAAAATATTATATTATATTTATTAGTCACAAAAATATAGTAATTTAGATGGAGCTTCGAAATGGTGCTATGTAGATGGAAGCTGGAAAGACAGATATTTTTGCAAAATAAGGATAGTTTTGCAAAAGTTAAGGTTCAACCAATAATATAATGGAGACCATGAATATTCGAAGGAGTCCATCAACTTTGCTTGCAAAATATGAAGCTCTGATTTGAGATATGAAATGCAAGAAAACCATGTATATCACAGAGGTGGTGTTCTCAACAAATTGTTCTTAATTGATGAAGATAATATCAACACCGATAAAAAGATCGGTTTTTACTATGCAATTAGAAGAATTTCAACGCAGTATGGATTTTCCCCAACATTGTAAATACGACATATTCCAAAGACAATTAATACAATGACTAACAACTTTGCATGCGGTTTTTGGACTCAACCTTGTGGTACGATCTATGTTGATTCAGTTTCACGGAATTGGTTTTCGTGTTCAAAAAATTGTAGTAAGATTAGTATAGTTTCTGTTGAAAAAAATATGATTTATCATTTTTCTTCACGCTACATCTTGACATGATGCATCAACTAATTAATTGTATAGATTATGTTTTCATTATGTAGGATACAATTTCAGGGTTTTTCAAAAAATATTTAAATTATGTTAAGTTTTTTCAAGTGAAACGATTACCAAATGTTTTAGTCTTTTGTTAAAAATTAGAATAATGTATCTTGTTATTGGTCAGTTTACGTAAAAAATCATTTTCCCTCTTAAAAATATAGAGATTATATTTTTACCAAAAAATACAAAACATAATAAAATAACACAAGCACATAAGTAACAAAAATAAACAAGCACATACAAACTCAAATGTTAATAACAAATTATAAAGAAAACGCACAATATACCTAAATATATGTATATTGAGTATCATCAGTATGTATTGCCAAAAAGAGATGTTGGCAGACAAATGGGTAACAAGCGAAAGTGAGAGTGCCTCGAGACGACGTAGAAAGTCACATGAAAACAAAGTGGGATGGCTCGAAACAAGAGAACGGCGCCGTTTGCGGAACTAACGGTAAGACCTCTCATGTGGGTTGCTACCGTCCAACTGTTATCTTTATTTTCTTCGACAATTATCCGTACGGTCTCGTTTATTTCTTCTTTCTTCAAATTAATCAAACTTTCACTTCCCAAGCCATACTACTAATAAATCACATTAATTGACTAATCTCGTCACCAACTACATCTACCGGTTTTTCCAATACGTTGTATTCTACAAAATAAAAAATAACTAAGTTTCAACCCACCTTATACAGCAAATCATAATTTTAAAATTCTCAAAAAATAATTATCTTAACAATAAATCCACATGCATAGCCGGATGTCCAACAATGGTTTTAGACCACTTATGCAACCTTTGTTTCTCACATACTCTCTATTACCTCCAAGTAGCTCGTTGGTCATTTATCAATTGTAGTCGACCTACATATCTATAGTGACTTACTCTAGCAAGTGACGAGACGAGTTCTTACTATAATAGACGACTCATGAATTCATGATCTAGCTAAGTCATGCTTTTGGTGGTCATAAGGAGTCCTAACTACCTTATTAGGAGGCTTCCAATAAGGATTCGTACTCGTTTGCTAATGCCAAAATGTATCATTGATCTCTTTTTATAACATATATTGCTGATTTTCTCGTATTTATTTCCACATCAAATTCAGCTTCAAACTGTTTTGGACTTCCAAAACTTCCTTGAGCGAAGCAGATTTTCCATCAGTAAACACAATTGGACCCTTTTCTTCTTTGTATGGATATTCTACGTCTTAATTAGTACACCAGAATGACATTGATCATTATATACTATTTATACCAATGTTATTTTTTGACATTTTCTGATATTATAACTTCCACTTAACATATTTTTTCAAAACGAAAACCTGAACAAAATGTTTTGGGTAAAGATTTATGTTTTTTATTAAATAATCTTAATTTTGTTAAACTACATTTTTAAATGTGTACATTAACGGATGATGTGTTATGTACTTAATTATCAAGTTACCGTTATTAGAATAACTAATTCTATGATTGTGCAATGATGACATTACAAAGACTAAGGCTCATCATTACTCCCAACATTTCATATTCTCAGAAACGTTATTTGATTTGTTTGAAAAATTATTTTTTATTGTTACTAATTTAATGGGATTCCGGAATTACTGCGTGGCTCGAAGTTAATTTTCACGCCTGGGTTTTGATGCTAATTTGACATCTCTTACGTAGTTTTTATTATACTATAAGTATGTTTTTTCTGTTTTATAGTCTTGTACAAAATTTCGCACATATACGTATATCCCCACAAATCCAAACCCATCAACCCTCGATTCATTTTCCAGAATTGTAATTCTCTGCAAATTGTGTTGATTTTGTAACTAATACGACACAGAGATTAATACTTTAATTTTTGTTATAAAATTTTCGTAAATTTTTGGTCACCTTAACTTGTTACATATACAAATGTCGTAAATTGTAGTAAAATTGGATCACTATAGTTCTGTAGACTACGGAGTGGTGAGTTTAGAAAAGGAAGGAAAGATAAGAGAAAAAACCAGTGACATATTGATATTCACAAAAGCCCTTTTTCAAAAAAAAAAAGAAGACATATTGATATTCACATAACACATACATTGCTCAATCAGATAGTGGACACTTTGACAATGGTCTGGGTGCCAAAAGTCTATCCATTTACACAGCAATGTATTTCTTTTTACACATCATGTTGCACATGTGTTACATGTATACGTACGACGACAGCTTCAACGAAGTAATGTGACCATTTAGGCATTTAGTCAAAAGTCACCCAGCTCCAATGTAATACTCCATTTTTTCTTTTAAGATAGAGTAAAAGTGAATATAGAGTAAAAATGTTCTAATCCAACTCCATTTTTCACTCCATAATGAAATGACAAACAAAAAAAAAAAATTAGTGAAACATGAAGTTGGGTTGGAACATTGTTTATTCCATAATCACTTTTACTCTACTTTAGAGGAGAAAAATGGAGTAGGGTTGGAGATGCCTTTAGTTAAATAGAAAAGCTAACACTCAGGTCCATAAACTCGATCATTGCATTTCAACTACGAAAATATAATCCTAACATGAGAGTAAATATGACACACATAACCTAACGCCTAAGCAAAATAAGCAATACTCCTGTAAATGATTCATTATGAGATAAGTGTCGACACATCACCCACCCTAACAATTTTATGGATCCTTAGGCTTGCAACAAAAAATAGATCTGTTACATCATCTCAGTGCACTAGTTAAAGCCCAGCATTCGTTGGACCGAAAGTAGTATTATGATTAGGATTTTTTTTAAGTAAGTATATATTCTTAAAGGAAAAAGAAAATTTAAGTTTTGAAACTGCTATAAATATGGATCTAAGGGATTGCTACGTTATTAATTCACATAATAATATATAAATAGTAAACGGGTACTTGCCTCAATATATTTTGCTTGTTTTCTTTGCTTTCTTCAAGTTTTGATTTGTGTTTGTTCACTACAAGATCTAAATCAAAATTATTTGGATTACAGCATATTCAAGGCATGAAAACAAAATAGTTTGTTTACAATGACACATAAATCCTTTTGGATCAATGAGGAGAACTTGTTGCTGAAAGTTGATGTTTGCGGATCCGATCTACAAAGACAGTCTCAGAAAAACAACCATAACTTGAAATGAAGATCCGCTTTCAACTATAGCTAGATCTTGAAGTCGATAACATATCCTGAAATTTTAGTTTGAATATCCCTATATTTTGACTATCCGCTTTCCTCTTCTTTCAAAATGGATGTTATGTGTTTTCTTCTCCCTTCTAAGTGGTTGTGGTGGCTATTCCTTCATGGTGGTTGTTGGTGGTGGCTCCAGTGATATTTCAGCAGTGATTTGCTACTTTAATTTAGAAGTATCTCTCTCACTTCTCTAACTCGTTGCTGGCTTCTTTCTAGAATGGAGAATAAAGCTTCTCGTTTATCGTTTTGTTCCTTTGGCCTTTAGGATTTTGGTCAGGTTTGACATGTACAGTACATAATATATATGTACTATTTATCAAAAACACCAAGCCTAGTTTTTTAATAAGGATTATCTATTACAAATTGCGGTAAAACAAGACGATTTTATAGCCGCTAACTGTAGGATTTAAATATGACGGTTCTACTTTCACCACATTGAGCCACATTTGCATTGCATTGAGCGTCTTATGAAGATCCATGCATGATGGTTTTACATGCACCATATATGTTGAATATCTATTATATTTTTTCATTATCTACATATTAGATGATATGATTCAAACTGGATACCTTCTGATATTAAAAACATTAGCAAACATTTAATTAAACCACCATACAAAAATGGTTTCTACAAATTCAAGCTCAGTTAAGTCTGTAATCTTTTTTTTTTGTACGCAGACCAAACCTCTATCACCTTATATAATTTGAATCTGTTGGAATATCATCTACCAGCTAGATTCAGAGGAACTTATTGATGTGTTTAAAATGTGAATGTTTGATCATTCTCAAAGCAATGCTTTAAGATATCAACCTAATGTCGTCTAGATAATCACAAGTTAGTGTTCTATCTGAAAACGTTATGATTGGCGGATCCAAACACACAGTTGAATCAAAGAAAAATATTTAGAAAAGAAGAAAAAAAAAGAATGTAAGGAAAAAAGAAAATGACATGTATGCTAAATTCATCTAGCTAATCTAAATACCAACCAGTTATATATTTAAAACAACACAATGAACATGTTTGAATCGTAACGAGTATTTCATGGTTTCTTAATGAATTAACGAAATTTTTATTTTGGATAATTCGGGAGAATCTAGACTTAACTAACTAATTTTTTGAGGGTCTGTTCACCGACGCCAGACATACTTGGTTGCTCGCAATGAGAATTAGATATCCATATCGTCTGGCCACACAAATGGATAAATCTGAGTTCGGTAGATTTTAAATCCGGAGTACTTAGTACTTTTCCAAACACGTTGTACCACCCGTCCACACTTGTATAGTTAATGAATTAACAAAAAATTTACCATAATTTATATAATCAATTGTTTTGTTTTTAGTAATTACCCTAATACTAGTGGTGTTTAAGTTTTTCTCTCTAAATATTCCATCAAATATAGAATGAGTCAAATATAAATTTATCCATTAAAATAATATGCTCCAATTGGAATTTTTGATTTGATTATGTACTTGATAAATCACGAAATTTTGCAATTAAAATCTTGATTTCACCATTTAATTTCACATAATATTGTCATCCTGCAATGTCGTGTTTCAACATCCTTACTTCTCTAAACCCCATTAGAAATTCAAATATCATCATTTTCTTTGTAGAAAAATGCAAGTACTATTCATTTTCTTGAAAAAGGCCAAACACCGTCCACGTTAAAAGAACCAAAAAATTAAAGGCACTTTGTTTTCTCTGGTTTAACACTCACGTGAATATATGCAGTGAAAAAGATAAAATTTTACTATAAGAAAATTAAAACAGGACAAATATAAACTTTAATAAATTAATTTTAATTAATGTCATGTTAAGAAAGGGCAAATTAATTAATTTAATACTAATGCCATACATAAAAAGTGAGAAAAAGACACGGAGACACACAAGTCGCATGAAGTAACATCCCATGTTGTCGTCTCTACCACGTCAGATACCTGCTTTAGAAAAAGACCAGAGACTGCTAAAAGGTAAGAAAGTTAAAACAATTGCAGACCGCAACGGTCTAATTTTTTACAGACAGCAACAACTTGGTTTATGAATGACCAAAACGCCCTTGTGGTTAAACGCGTGAGAAATTCTCGTTGGAAGGTTTGAAACCATTTCTTAATTACTGCATTAAACCGTGAAAATAGAAAACAATAGTAGCAACTAATTAATTATTACTCTTATTTAAAATTTTATAGTCAAAGGTAGGCGTGGACAAAAAAAAAACAGAATTGAAACGAAACCGAACCAAAATTCCCAAAACTGATCAAACTCTCGAATACCCAAATGATTTATATATTTCTATCTCTAAAATAATTGAACCGAACCGAGAATCGAAAGGTACCAGAATATAAAAAAATATTAATTATATATACATATAAAATAATTAAATATTTATATTTATAATTTAAAAATATGTTAAACATATCCGAAAGTATTTGAAAAAAAAAACTAAATTGTTTCAAAGTACCCAAACTATCCGAAAGTATGCCAATATTTTTATCCGAAATATCCAAAATTTTTATTCAAATCATCCTAATTATTTGATATTTTACTCAAAATATTTAATATTTAACCCGAATTACTCGAACTACTCGACATAACCGAACCGGAACCATATGAAAACTGGATTTTTTCCAGATAAATTCTGATACCTAAACTAAATCTGAACCGAACCGAAAATGAGTCAAGTAGTAAATGGATCATTTACTTCCTTGTTCAAACTACCAATATCCAAAATACCTGAACCTAATCGAATGGATACGCAAAATGTACATGCCTAGTCAAAGTTAAGACTAAACCGTCTCCAGGGTATCTTCAATGGCTCATAACAATTTTAAACTAAAATTCTAAGAGAATGAAATGGCAAAATCAAAACCGGATTTTAAAACGCCGCAACCGCCGTTTCAAGGTCCTATAAAGCAGACTCTGTATCCTTCAGAGTCTCACTCTTTACTTACTTACATGTGCTCTGCATCTTTCTCTCTTTATATTCATCTTCTTTGTCACTCTTCTCCCCCACTCTGAATAAAACTTTCTTTTCTCTGCAGTTTTTTTCCCAGGAATATTTATTGACCTTAATATTCATCCCCAAACAAGAAAAAAGCATCTCCCTCCTTTGCTTAATTACCAAACTCTGATTCCATAAGCATCTACCCATAAAGCTCTTTTCTTCAACTTTCCCTGGAAAATCTTTGCTTTTTTTCCTCATCTCCTCTCTTGTTACAGAGCATCAATCTCTTGTTTTTCATTTTCTTTTCTTCTTTATTCTTTGTCTCCTTCACTTTTTTCTCTTTACTTTCCCAACTTTACATATATATACAAAGGCACAACACAAAGAACACTTATAACTTCTTATTATACAGTAGCAGTTTTCAAGAAAGAGATGGAGGCAGAAAAGAATGTTGTCAAACTCTCCGAGCACAACATCATGACCGCTACTACAGTAACTCAACCAAGAATCTTGCGAATCTCTGTGAGTGATCCTTACGCTACAGATTCCTCCAGCGACGAAGAAGAAGATTTTGCAGACATCTCTAGAAAACGTCGTCGTGTCAAGAAGTTTATTAACGAAGTGGTTCTTGAGTCTACCGTTTCTGATAAAGACAGGCCAAAGAAGAAGAAGAGACCGAACACGAAGACGACAGCATCAACCGCTGTTACTGCTCCGGCGAGAAAGTACCGGGGAGTGAGACAACGGCCGTGGGGGAAATGGGCGGCGGAGATAAGAGATCCGAGTAGACGTGTACGGCTCTGGTTAGGCACTTACGATACGGCGGAGGAAGCCGCCATTGTTTACGACAACGCCGCTATACAGCTACGTGGTCCAAACGCGCTCACTAACTTCTCTCCCACTCCTCCTCCTCCGGCGACGGAGAACGGTGAAGAAGCTTCGAAGGAGATGGACGGAGTTTCGGATATAACCACAAGCGGCGGTGTAGAATGTCTCGGTTCGCCGGTTTCTGTTCTCCAAACTCCCTTCTCCGGCGAGTCTACGGCGGCGACCACAGTAAAAGAAGAATTTTCCGGCGTATCGAAGACAGCGGTTGAGGTGAAAGAGGAACCGTCACTAACAGTCTCAGACACTTTCACGGGTTTCTCGTCGCCGTTGTTCTTACACGACGACGTTTTTGGTTTCCCGACGACGATGCCTGACTGTTTTGGAGATGAGTTTTTTGCGGATATGAGTTTCGGGTTTGGGTCCGGGTCTGGGTTTTCCAGCTGGCACGTGGAGGACCATTTTCAAGATATTGGGGATCTATTCGGGTCGGATCCTCTTCTAATTGTTTAGCACATTATCAAAAAAAGTAACCGGCCGTTAATAGGCATACGGAGAAGTTTTGTTACCGGCGGTAAATGAAAAATATTTGTCCAAGTTTTTGATCAATTTAATAAATTTGTTATATACACTTATGACAAAAAAGGGTTTGTTATAGAGGAAATTTAAATTTAAAATTAACTTAATGGTGACTCATCTTTTTACGTTAAAAACGTATCTTAACGGCGTGGATGCACGCACGCGCGAGTTCATCTGTGCAGATCTCACGCTTTACTTCTTTGCTTTCTTCTTTTGTTCTTTTGGTCGAATCACGTGTTACCTCACGTGATTGGAATAAACGAAAAGCTTCTGTAATTTTGTTAGTTACGGTTAAATAATTATACCATTTGGAGAAAACTGTATAGAAAAGAGATTAAATTACACGTGAGGAGAATCGAATCTCCGCAAGTGTCAAAGAAATGACTTTACAACTCTTGTTAAAAACTTTAAAGAAAGCCATAAACTAAACACTAACATGTGTTGGAAAACGTCTACAATATACTAGCACACTTATAACTCTACAGTAACTTTATTCATTTCCATTTTAGTTATGTACATGTGACATGTCTTATGTATAACTTTTGATAAAAAAAATCATAAAAGAACTGAAAGCATGATGGAGATGTTTTATGATGAGAAACTCATTTTTTTTAGCACTCATATATATTCGTTCATACCAAAAGAGTTTACACTTCAGCAGAAGAGGACTTAAGTTCAGCAGTGAGAGCAGATTTAGCCACTGTACAAACGGAGAAAGACAATACATAAAAGTAAAAGCTAAAATGATAAATATCAAACACAATACCAAACAAGGTTGGTCTAGACTCTCTACTTTCCAATAGCTTGATGAGGACGAGAAAATTCGACCGAATTGTTAGGAATTTGATGTTTGAGAAAGCCGCAGTCATTACCGCCAAACGAACAGTAAGGGCTTCTGTCATTAGAGCTGATGAGACAAAAGAGTGAGATGGCAATAAGAAATGTTTAAATTGGTCAAACAGTGGTCAAACAAGAGATGTGTAGACTTGTAGGGGATGACTAGGATAATAGGTCTCATGTAGTGTTCAAGTGTTTAATAAATACACTACTAGATAGATAGTGTACTCTATATATTATTATTATCCCACTTGCAAATTTATTGAACGTCTTCACTCTTCACGTTCATCTCTCGTGCCACTCATGCATTTCACCTTTTTCCATTTTTATGTCCTTACATTGTTTGGATAAGAGTTGTGTTACTCCTCTATCGAAAAAGAAAGGGTTTACATATAAACTTGACTTGTACCAAGTAAACTAAGCATTCACAAATTACTTAAGCTAAACTGAGACTCTTAATGTGACTAATAACACTATTATTTTTCTTGTTTGTGAATTTCATCATATCATCATATATAGGTTTCATTGCAGTTTTCTATTTCTTCAAAAAGGAGAAAAAGGAACAAGTAGGAGTTGAGATTTCTCTTTCAGATCTGATATGAAAGCTACAAAACCCACACAAAATGGTAAGGCCCATAAGAGAGCACGACATTCTCTCTTTTTGTGGGAATTGTGTCGTTGCCTGGTGGTAGTGATATGGACCGGGAGGGACCGTTAAGTCTTCTTTTTAGGTCTTAATTAGTTTGGTATGTTTTGATTTTATCCCTACAGTAGAAACTCCATTCTATTCGATAAATTGATAAATACGAAAAATTGATAAATTTTTCAGTATTGAGTTGAACCGGTATAAAATACAACACAATTTGATATGATAATAGAATACTAATTTTTTGAAAATTTTTATGTAAATGTATGGTCCTAATATAAACATAAATTAATAATAATATATAGAAAGTTTATAAAAATATAAACAATATATTATATAGTTCATTTTATTCACATTGAAGTCTATCTTTAAATTTCCTAAATATAATGATGTTATTTTTTTTGTCACACAGCTTCCCAAGGCTGAAGCCAAAGACTGAAGAAGCAATGTGCACGCTCTTATTGTGTGGGCAAACTCACGTTTTCATACCAACAAAATATGAGAGAAAGGAAAGCCCAACATTCTGTATATCTGAAGCCCGCATAGGAAGTTAGAAACCACGTGGTGAGTGATGGGTGTGCCAACCTAATGAGCCAAAAGAAAGAGCTAACCACCATGTCCACACCTTCAAGCAGATTGAGCAACCGGTTCATCAGATGCTTCAAGTCTTCAAAAACAAAAAAACATAGATATTTTTCATTAGCCGCTAATGTAAACATATACAAGGAGCCACTGTTATATTTACCTCTCGATTCCTTCCCCAACCTCAACTCTCAGAAAATTGGCAACCTTCACAGTAGAACCCACCTCCTTGGACAAATTATCCACCAGTGTCTGTGTAATAATATCATGCACATTTTGAAAAATTCATGGCTTTTACATTCAACAACTAATAATAGCAAGCGATGCAGATGTAATCATACCTTTATGTTTATAGAATCGTTCACAATGAACTTTTGCTCCATCAGAGCAACTTCTTCATAATATTTACGGAGACGTCCTTCCACCATCTTTTCTATGGCCATCTGAGACTTGCCTGTACTTTCTGCCTGTCATATTACACCACACTTGATAAGACAACTGTTTCTCCATAGATTTACAGCTCAGTTTCATATCAAGCAGAGATATTCAGGCAATGAAGTGACAATGACCTGAGACTTTAGTATCTCCCGTTCATTTGCTAATGCTTCTGAAGAAACAAGGTCTTTGCTTAAGAACAAAGGCTTTGCTGCTACAACATGCATGGCTATTTCTGAGCCTACACGCTGAATAGCCTCTAGTTGAGTATTGTCACCATCTACCTCGAGAGATACAATCCCAGCTATACGACCCAACCCTGTTTTCATATATAACAATAAAGCTAGACATGCGCCGAAATAAACCATAAGAAGAGATTAATGACAACTTGTACCTGTTTGGGGACTTGTGTGGAGATATGCAGAGAGGACACCTGCTGAAGGTTTTGACAGCAAGAAACCTCTTCTGAATCTGACATTCTCACCCATTATCGCAGCTACTTCTGTAACAGCGTTTGAAACCGTGGTTTCGCCATTCACTTTGGGATGATCCAGATTAAGCTTCAACTCCTGAATTGGAGATATCAATAACTCAGATGGTGCAAGCAAGAAAATAACATAGAGAGGCCATGATGTTTAAGTATACCATAGAAAACAAGAAACCTAAAAAAAACTGACCTCAAGAAGCTCAGGCCCAAATGGGAAGACACCAGAAAATGGCTGAGAACTATCTTCAACCAGCAAAGCACGTTTAGCCATAGCTAAAGCCTGCAAACATGTTGGTCTTAGAGAAGAGCAAACACTAAATGTGAAATATTCTAATGGCACTACTAACCAAGTACTGGAAAATGTCGTTTCTAGCAACAAAGTCTGTCTCGCAGTTTAGTTCAATGACAGCAACTTTACCATCATTTTGAGCAACCGCAAGCATACCCTCTGCAGCTGTCCTTGAAGACTTTTTAGAAGCCAATACTTTTCCTCTCTTCCTCAAATCTTTCTGGGCAGCCTCTGTGTCAAATCCCATTTGTTAGAGATTAAGAAACAGAACCAAAACCGCAGGAAAAGAAACACAATTAGTTTGTACCAATGTCCCAGTTGCATTCAACTAGAGAGGCTTTAACATCCTTAATGGGAGCACTAGTTCTTTGCCTCAGTTGCTTGATGAGGCTCATCTGGTCAGATACAGCTGGAGACTCTGAGCTAAAACTTCTCAAGAAATTCCCAAAACCACGAAAAGGGCTTGCGTATCCAGGCGATACAAAGCTCTTGTACTGTGACAGACTTTCTAGCTTGCTCGCCACAGTAGAATACTCGTTTCTGGAGCTAAATCTACCACTAGCACTATATAAAAAGACTCCAACTTGTCGTCTCGCAAACGCCATTGTTGCACCCTAAAGCCTGAAATCAAAATGAGGAAAGAAGAAACACAAATCATAATCAAGAAAATGAAATCTCTTTGTATACATATGTGGACATTCTATATAGATTAGAGGCTGAACAAAATATTTATTTGCTTCACTAGTAGATGAAATGGAACAGATAGATTTAAAATTCCAAGCGACAAGCTTAAACGAAGCTTAGAGAGATAGAATCATCATAAGAACAAAGAACCCAACATATAATAAATACCCTTACAGCTTTTAACCAAACCAGCAAAGCATAATCACGACATTTTCCATGGAAAAAAAAAACAAGAATTTTTCCATATCCATACAACTATAAACTACGCAAGAAGTGATCAAATTCTAATTATATGTAAGAAAGCTAAAGCCTTTGACAGTCAAATTATTCAAGAACAAGAAGAGACATGAGCAAGGTTCACTAAAACGAGAAAAGCAAAGAGTAGTAATTGTCATGTTCATGTTCCTTGCGTTATCCTCATAACATCAAACAACATTAGAGAGAAGGGGCTCACTGAGGTCGTGGGAGATCGAATAGCTTGCTCTAGAAATGGAAGAGTACACGGCGAATGAGAGGTTGTTTGGTTACTGGTAGGTGTGGGCGTTCATATCCGTTCGGGTTCGGTTCGGATATTTTGGATTTTCGGGTATTATGGTAAAGAGGTGTAGAATCCGTTTGGGTATTTCTGTACTTCGGGTCGGGTTCGGATATTTTTAGTTTGAGTTCGGTTATTTCGGATCGGATTCGGATATTTGGATTTTGAAAAAACAAAATTAAATTTTCATTTCTCAAATTTCTTGTATTTAAAAATACAATTTTCACTTAACTAATTTTTTATTTTTAATGGATTGAATGGTTAATAGATTTGAACATAACATTTTGAAACTAAAAAGACATTAATTTGGTTATAGTTTTTAAATTTTGGATGTAACTTTTTGTTAATTTTTAAAATAAAAATTTTGACATGCATTTTAAGTGAGTAGCAAATCATTTTCTCCATAATTGTATGTATATCATATATTATGTTTAGTATCAATATAAATATTTTATATAAAATAAAAGATATAAACTAGAAATATAAAGTTAATTATACATATATTTGGTTATTTTCGGATATCCATTCGGCTTCGGATATTACCCGTTCGGGTTTGGATATCCAATCTCTCATAATTCAATATATGTTCGGATATTCTGCTACTTTAGTTTAGATTTCGGTTTGGATTTTTTGGATCGGATTCGAATGCCACTTCAGTTATTGGGTAAAGTGTCTACCCTTTGTTACTGGGATAACGGAGAAGAAGCGACGGTGTTGGCCTTTTTTTTTTAAAACAGACTGGAATTCGGAAAGAGTTTAACATGGGCCGAATAAATAGCCCATTAAGATATGTTAAAACGACTCGGAGAATGAACGTCTTTGAATTTCAGATTGAAGTCTCTTTTAGCTACACCTGGTTCGCCTTTGTAACTTTGCGGAACCATTCGTTTGATTCATCTTATGTCTCGAAAATATAGAAGCTGCCAATACCAAGTGAAGGTCAAAAGCAAGACGATGGAGCCAGCTTTAGTCATCAAGAAAAAGTAATCAGTTGGTATCAAATATTTTGCTTATTGAGTCCCTTAAATAAAGACATCCCCTGTCCTCAGCGCACCATATCGAGGCATAAACCATAAAAGAACGCTCCAACACGATCATCTGAGCTCCAAGTCTCGCTATTTTCTTGTTCTGATATTACATTATCTCTAGTTACCAAGTCTCAAGAACACACACGATATAACTCTCAATAAGAAACTCTTCTTATAAATCACTTGAGGAAAATATGCTCAAAACCTCAAGAACACAAAGCTCATAAACTCACACAAAGCCAACACACACACGCATTGCTTATATATAAAACTCTTTAATCCTAAACTCATTAGGACTTATATTAGATTTGGATAACTCCAAATCTAACTCGATGTAGATAACTTGTTACTTAAGTTACTTTCAAGTTTATCTCCAACATTCTCCTCTTTAAACTTGAATGCAACTTGAGTAACATCTTGAACCCCAATTAGCTCTCTCATTTCTTTGTACTTAAGCTTCCCAAGTGCTTTTGTCAAAATGTCAGCCTTTTGTTCATCCCCCGGTACATGCTGAACTTCAATCAAATCATTCTCAACACACTCACGGATGAAGTGATATCGCCGATGTATATGTTTACTGCGCCCATGAAATACTGGGTTCTTAGTAAGCGCCAGAGCCGATTTGTTGTCGACCAGAAGTACCACCCTTTCACGCGTTGCTCCAGTGATCTCTTCATACAAGTCTTGAAGCCAAATTGCCTGTTTTGCTGCCTCTGTTGCAGCCATGAATTCAGCTTCGCAAGAGGATAGTGCCACTGTCTCCTGCTTTTGGGAACACCATGTTATCGGACTGTCTTCGAGATAGAACACATGACCTGCAGTGCTACGGCCATCATCTTCATCGACAGCATGGGAGCTGTCGCTATATCCTTTAAGCTCAGCATTGCTCCCTCGTATGAAGATCAGTCCATACATCAAGGTTCCTTGTAGATACCTAAGAATTTGCTTTAGTGCTGCTCCATGTGATTCCTTAGGCTGTTGCATATATCGACTTAAGACCCCAACAGAGTATGAGAGATCCGGTCGTGTGTGGAGTAAGTATCTAAGGCATCCAATACGCCTTCTGTACTCCTTCTCATCGATGTTTTTCTCCTCGTTCCCCTTAGAGAGTCGCAGACCAGGGTCCATTGGTGCATGAACTGCATTGCAGTCATCCATCTTGGTTTCACTCAATATCTTCTTCGCATATCTTTCCTGTTTCAAAGTAATTCCAAACTCGTTTTGGCAAACCTCGATGCCGAGATAGTATGTTAGTTTTCCCAAGTCGCTCATCTCGAATTTACTTGACATTCTCCTCTTGAACTCTTGTATCGCTTCCATGCTAGTACCAGTGACTAGAAGGTCATCCACATACACGGCTACAAGCATGAGTTGAGTCTTGTCTTGACTTCGATACAGAGCAGGTTCTTTAGAACACTTTATAAAACCGATTTGCTCAAGGACTTGGTTTAGTTTCTCATTCCACGCTCTTGGTGCCTGTTTTAAACCATATAGTGCTTTGTTCAACTTATACACCTTATCCTCCTTTCCTTTAACCACATACCCTTCAGGCTGAGAAACATAAACTACCTCCTTGAGATCTCCATGCAGAAACGCAGTCTTTACATCTAGATGATGTACTTGCCACCCTTTGGACGCTGCTAATGCTAGAATGAAACGAATGGTCTCAATACGAGCCACAGGAGCGAACACTTCTTCATAATCAATACCATGTCTCTGTATATATCCCTTCGCTACTAGTCTGGCTTTGAATTTGTTGATGCTTCCATCCGAGTTTCTCTTCACCTTAAACACCCACTTTAAACCTATTGCTTTAGCACCACTAGGAAGATCCACAAGATCCCACGTTTTATTCTTCTCAATTGAAGTGATCTCATCATCACAAGCATCTCTCCAGACTTTCTCTTCTCTTGCTTCAATGTAACTCCATGGCTCATCGTTTAATAGCATCAAGAGCTCTTCGCCGTCGAGCTCTGCAAGCAATATATAATCCTCTAGGTAGCTTGGTCTTTTGCTTTCTCGACTAGATCTCCTTAGGATTACATGGTCCGGTTCATCCTCCTCAGCATCAACAGCAGTGGTGTCGTCCAAGTTACTTGAACTAGTCTCCTCTAACGCATTATCTCTAGTGTTCTCATCATTAACTTCCTCGTTCATCCCTCTGTTTCCAAACTCACCCAATGACACATTAAACATTCCTGAATCATAATCTGCTTCTTTCTCCATAGACTTCCAGCTCCAACCTTGGTTCTCGTCGAATATAACGTCTCTGCTTACCACAATCCTTCGGTTTGTAGGATCATAAAGCCTATAGGCCTTGGATCCAGGCTCAGTACCGAGGTGCACCAGCTTTCGTGTTCTATCATCAAGTTTCCTGAGGTGACCATGGTCTATCTTTGCATAACTTAAGCATCCAAACACACGTATGTGTTCTACACTTGGCTTCTTCTTCTTAAAGACATGATACGGTGTTTTATCCAACACTCTTGTGGCTACACGATTTATAAGATATGTGGAGTGCCTCACAGCCTCTCCCCACAAGAAGTTTGGAATGGTCATATGCTTTAGAATGCTCCTGGTCATTCCCATAAGTGTTCTATTTCTCCTCTCGACAACTCCGTTTTGCTGAGGGGAGTAAGGAGCGGTAAGATGTCTGGATATTCCTGTAGTTTCACAAAACTTTCGAAACTCGTTTGAACAGAACTCGCCACCGCGATCTGTTCTTAGTGTTTTGATCTTTGCTCCTGTTTCCCTTTCAACAATTTCTTTAAACTTCTTGAACTTATCAAATGCTTCTGCCTTGTCTCTGAGAAGTATAGACCACATATATCGTGAGTGATCATCTATTAACACGAAGATGTACCTGTTTTTAGCCGGCGTGGAGGGAGTAATAGGTCCGCAGAGATCCCCATGGATAAGCTCTAGAACATGACTTGCTCGGTATGATGTTGCCTTAGGGAAAGTGTGTCTTGCTTGCTTCCCAAGTAAGCAAGAAGAACATGTCTCCTTCTCGATTTCTATGTTAGGTATCCCAACAACAAGCTCCTTTTTGATCATAGACTTCATTGATTCTCTTCCAATGTGACCTAACCTTGCATGCCATTTATCACCTTCACTAATCTCCATCGATTGGAGACACTTTGGATTAGCACTTTCCATGAGAACCTTGTATAACCTGTTCTTTGATCTCTTGGCTCTTGTGATCAACCTTCCATCTTTATCATGTAAGGTGAGATAGTCTCCTCGCATCCGTATATCACAGCCTGACTCTGTGGCCTGGCCGAGACTGATGATGTTGCTTTTTAAGTTAGGTATGTAGTATACATCAGCTAGAACTCTCTTCTCTCCATCTCCACTAATGAATAGAACGGAACCCTTTCCCTTGATGTCGATGCGTGAATCATCACCAAAACGCACCTTTCCTATGATTGTCTCGTCGATGGTGCGGAAATAATCTCTATTTCCAGTCATGTGGTTGCTTGCTCCATTGTCTAAATACCATGTATTCTCTCCCGCTACATTCGTCTCAAAGTCTTGAGGATTCATGTTCTTTTCGTTTAAGAGTATAACTTCATGCATCATAAGATCCTCAGCCTCTTGTGTATCTTCATCTTTAGCCTCACGTGTTTCTTGTAGTTTTAGTAGACGATCAGGACAGTCCATGGCGAAGTGACCATTCTTATCGCACCTAAAGCATGTTATCCTTGAAAGATCACCACCGTAGTTGTAATTTGACCGCCCACGACCTCTTCCTCTGTTATAAAACCGTCCTCCTCTGCCTCGTCCTCTGTAACCATTGTAATCACGGTTGCTGTTGGTGTTGTCACGATTGTTATGTTGAGCGTCATTGTTTGCATACATAAGTTTTGTTTGATCTTCTTTTTCTTCTTCTTCATCTGCTATACGTTCCTCGAAAGCCTTTAAACGTCCAATGATATCTTCGAACGTTGTGGTTTTTAGGTCAAGTACCTGTTCTAAAGACGCCACAATGTGAATGTACTTCTTTCTCGGAAGACTTTTAAGAAACTTTTTTACAAGTTTGGTTTCTTCAATAGTTTCACCCAAAGAGGCTGACTTCGAAGAGATTTCTGATAATTTTCCAACAAAGTCGTCAATTGTATCTGTTTCTTTCATCTTCAATCGATCAAACTCTGCACTTAGAGTCTGTAGACGAGCTTCTCGAACTCTATCTGCTCCCATATGTCTCGCTTTAATGGCTTCCCAGACCTTCTTTGCAGTATCTAATTCTCCAACCTGTAATATCAGCGCTTCAGGTATGGATTGGAAGAGTAATGCTGTGGCCATGTTATTCTTCTTGCTGTCGTCGGATTCTACTTCAACAACATCCCAGACTTCATGCACCTTCAATAAAACCTTGATCCGCATAGCCCAAACAGTATAGTTGGTTGTATTCAACATAGGACAGCTGATCGAAGAAGGCCCTATGCCTCCTTTAGGTTTCACATATGTCGTGATGTCTCCCATGGTTATAGTTTGATCAGGATCGTTGCTGTAAGCTCTGATACCAAATCTAGTTACCAAGTCTCAAGAACACACACGATATAACTCTCAATAAGAAACTCTTCTTATAAATCACTTGAGGAAAATATGCTCAAAACCTCAAGAACACAAAGCTCATAAACTCACACAAAGCCAACACACACACGCATTGCTTATATATAAAACTCTTTAATCCTAAACTCATTAGGACTTATATTAGATTTGGATAACTCCAAATCTAACTCGATGTAGATAACTTGTTACTTAAGTTACTTTCAAGTTTATCTCCAACATTATCATCACGATTTTTTTGCAGATCTATATTCTTGCAGCAAAATAAGCGATTTGAAGCTGTTAAGTGTTCATGACCAGTCTCATTTCAGGAACACTTGCAGCAGATGATGATTCTTCCACAGACAGAGGCCTTATGGCACAATGTCTCTTGGCAATTTCTTCTAAGGACACAATATCTTTGGTTAAAGTAAACGAAGCGTTCCTGTGCTGCGCCATCATCATTTTGAGTTTGGATATTGACACCGCCAGCTCGTTGAAACATAGGCCACTGTCTAGAGTTCGGTCCACTTGATTTCTGCTTCTAACCAGACGGTTTTCGAGTTGACTTGAGTATCTTTATTCATATTGCCGCCAAATGACTCTCGTTGAAAACCTGAACCATTTTAAATATTGCCATTTTAAAAGTCCCCATTGGTGATTCTATTATACACCGTACTAAAAAGTGTTTCTAAAATTGTCTCGGAGAGTATGTATAACTTATATTATATATAACCTTGTAAATGATGCATAAGGATTATATAAACTTTATATAACATTAGAACCGAAACAATTTACAATAGTAAAACTTATAACAACATATAATCATACCACCATCCGGGTGGTAGAATCTCTTTTATTTTGCAAGAAAATTTCAGAATTACATTTATATAGACAAATTGTGAAACATTTATCCAGACATCGTGAGATCATATGTTTTGGCCTTGGAAAACCTTTAACGCGGTGGAGGGGGACAGTAGATTTTGCAAACAGCTTTTGCGCCCTTACGGATCCAGTCGGCCGCTCTCTTGTGATCAAATCTCGCAAGAACACGCCTCTGCCCTGCAGTCAGTTGTTGATGATGTCCTGTCTCTTCTGCACAACAAACACCCAAACGAGTTAATTACACCTATGTGATTTAGCGTTAAAGTTTCGTAAAGTCATTTGTCTATCCATTCGGATAATCCCAACTCAAAATCCTATCAAGGTACAATGAAACTTGCTTTATTTTTTCATTTTTAAAGTAAATTTTGCTCTAGAACAGTAAACAAAACTATATCGATTTTATCTTTTGTTTTTAAAATTAAAATAATTTATTTAGAATACAAACTAAAAGCAATCAAAATTTTATAAAATATATGTGAGTTTGTTATACCATTTTAAAAAAAATTAATGACAAAAACGCGGAATGAAAGATAACCAAAAACAAAATTTTGATTACAACTTCTCAATAAACCAAGCTAATAAAATAAAAACGCTGACATTATTTAAATACGAAAAAAGACTAACTAAGTTTGCGGTTGCTGAGCTGGATTTGTTCACCAAGGGCTTTATCCATTTGGTGAAACACAAGAACGAGAAGAAAGAGAAAGAGAAGCATGGAAGATACTTTGGAAGACGCCATTTTAATATTCTTTCTTGATTTACTGATGAGTGATGTGATCAGTATGGCTCATCTGTATTCATTTATTTATAGTGGCCGTGTGGATAAAATCTTAGTTGTCACTTATGGGTTTTGTGGTTTGTATTGGAGGAGTTAAAGCCGTAGATGACTTAGTTGTTACTTATGGGTCTTGAAGTTTTGGTAGTTTTAGGCAAAGTGTTTTTGCTGCCATATTTGATTTTTCTGGGTCAACTTGTCAAGAGTCATTATTGTAAATAACATCACTCATTTTCTAGGAAAATAATCATATTTTATTCTCCACTTGTTTAAATTGGAATTTATAAAGTGAATTTCTCAATTTTTAAAATTAACAGATGAATTACCCAAATTTACTTGACAATAGCACATAACTTAATGAGAACATTTGTTCTCAGCTGTTTAATCGATCCCAATTGCGTACTTAGAAATTCATCAGGTCTCTTCAGTGTAACTCTTTGGATATTATTCTATCACGTTGTGGCCCAAAAGGACCTCATACCGATTCCACAAGTTTAAATATGAAAAGTAATACCACAATCTAGAAAATGCATATAAGCAGTAGACAAGCATTTTTTTTTTTGAACAACTAACTGTAGACAAGCATAATATGTGAAGTTTGTAGGTAGGCATTGGAAGTTACACGGACCTATCAGAGAATGTCAAAGACTAATCTCAAAGCTACACGCCTAAATATATCATAGAGAGATAAACTGCATGAGAACCAATAATCCACATCCTTACAAAAAATTTAACAAACCAGCAAGCATAATCATGAAATTTTCCATGGAGAAAACGATTACTGTTCCATAGCCAGACGTGTTTGTTTATATTCTTGCCAATAAAAGCTGTTTCTGATAGTATCCGAAAGGGTATTATGCATAAGTAGGTTCTCTTATAAGGTAACTACTAACTTTGTGTCCATTCAAGGTGGATTCATTAGTTTCTCTCTGAAAAGGTTCGAGCGTTTACAGTCCTTCTGATGTGTCATATATCTGTCTTTTTTTTTTTTTTTTGATCAAAGTGTCATATATCTGTCTATATATTCATAAAACGTGGAAACCACACCAAGAACTAACCAGTATAAAATGGAACTTTGGTTAACAAAATCAGAAAGCTAAACCTTAAGTATGCACAATGCAACCTGTACAAACACTAGAGATCTGCTCTTCTTCACCATTTGTCTCATTTTGCATGTATCCTCTTTCTCTGTCTTGTATAGACCTTACACGGCCTTGAATCAGTAACATAATCTCTTCTTGTTGATAATCGTTCGGAGAATTGTTCCATTTCAGCGAGAACCTGTTTCTTCTTCTGAATGCATGTTGCTTCGCTTCCACTTGTGTGTCCAAAAGAATTAGATAGCATCATGTCAACAAGATAGCTGCAGACTTCACCATGATCATGGATTGATGAAACTGTCCGTTGCATTTGTTCTTCAACTGTCTCGTCTAGAGTCCCATTCCTTTGCATCTGTTTTCTGCTTGCCTGCAGTATTGCCAAACGAGATAGTTATGAACTGTATTGAAACTTTATTATTAGCCTTATCTGAAGTTACTAACCAGGAATACGAGATTCAACTTGGTTACTTGGTCGGAGTTCAATAGCTGAGCTTGCATGAGCTCTCGAAACAAAATCACAATCTCGCTGCTGATATTCGTCCCATTCAGATTCTGAATCATGCTAGAGATGCAAGACTCATCAAAAACACTTCTCAGCCACGCCGGTTTGTTCTTGTGCCTTAGCATGGCGACGGTTACATAGACCGCAGGCTTGTGGTGGTTCACAAAGGTAATTGATGCAGAACACGGCATGGCCAATGACACTGACATTTCTTCTGTGATAAACCTGTACCATGAGCTGGTCTTAAGCATCTCTGTTCTTCCTTCCATGTCTTCCCATCCCATTATCATGGACAGACAAAGCGCAGAGTTTGTGGCTACTCTTATGTCATCATAGAATACCAGACCACATAAAACAGCCTTCATTGATTTAAGGTAACTCGATGAACAACGTAGTTGCTCTTTTCTAATGTCAATCTGCTGTGACAGTCCAGTGAACAGCTCCAAGAGACAATAAGAGGCCATGAGCTTGATTTGCGGTGTTCCAAAATGCATCAACCTGCACAAATTATGGCATTGGATGCAGACTACGGGTAGTGTTTCCAGGTTGCTCGATGGGCCACAGAAAGTTTGCCAATCCACAGCTCCAGCGAGAACAATCTGCAGGCTACAAGGCCAAATGGGAGTCAGAACCGTTAGATGTAGGATCTATCAGCGTGCACAAACTTCAGAAGCTACGTACCTTCTTAATGAGAAAAAGCAGAGAGGTAATGTGAATGCTAGAGCCTCCCAGATTTCAGTTTCATCCTGAGACTGAGTCAATGCTGGACCCCTTGAGCAAGCTACATCAACCACATTGTTGATTGCCGATACCAAGTACGAATTCACCATGATAATTCTTGAAGAATCCAAAAGTGCTCCATGTGATGAGTGGTACAGAACCAAGCAAAGAATGCCAATCACCATCATACCTTCATGGTCTGGCTGTGTTATGGCAGTGTCTCGCAAGCTTAAATAGTGTAACAACTACAAAACAAAAAGGCTTCAATGAGACCTTCAATTAAAAAGATGACAGTGTTGGTAGAGAAAAGGTTAAGTGGCCACACCTTAATAAACACAGCATTCCAGGATTCATCATTTTTGAGCACTCCAGGTTGCACAGAAGCTAGAATGTTGAATATTAGCACAAGTAGTGTAGGGAAAGATGTTCCCATGGATGAGTTTCTAAAACTACAAACGAGTCTATGAATTGCATTCCCAATGCCATTCATGGATAAATGGTTGGAGGCAGTTGGAAATTTAGAAACGACCGTCGTCATTATATTTAAAATTGAGATAACATCACTCTCTTTGTCTCCATTCTCTGCAAGGTGGGTCAGCAAGTTAACCAAAAGAGTTGCGGCATAGTTGTCTCCTTCTGATATCATCTTTGCGAACCAATACGTGAGTGATCTCTGTCTGCCATCTCCATATACATTGTGAACTTCTTTTCCAATTAAGTTGTTCCTGGAAATCTTTTGGATCTGGTAAGTTAAACCTTTGCTGATACTTTCTTGTTGAAAAAGCCACTTGAGCGATTCTAGATGAATATCACAGGAACCCAAGTCCCAATCATATTCGTTTAGTAGATGGAAGACTATCCTCTCGGCTTCTAGACTGTAAGATATCTGGTATCGCTTGTTTTGAAGACTCCTGCAAATACTATATAGATTCACTAGTTGCAGCACAGCTGGAGAATCCGAGATTAAACTTGTCCTGTTGACAAGAATGTATTGCTCCAAAGAAGCGAAAACAAGCTTATCATCTGCAAGCCTGCAAAAGATGCAAAAGAACATAAGGAAGAGAGAAACAAATTGCAGATCCTTAGTTCGTCCATCCAAAAACATAATTCGAAATGAAAAGCATAAGTCACCTGTCATTGTGTATCCAACCGGTATGGAAAATAACCAAAGCTGCAAACTGGCAAGAAGCCAACTCTTGATTGTTGGAACTATCTTGCCCGAGCAAAAACAGCAAATCTTGTGGATCAGAAGGAAGACAGAAAAGAGCATCTCTGATATGCGACCCCAATTTCTGTCTGTGAAGAACATCGACAAGGGAACTGAGCATCTGATATACCCTCTGTTTCATCTTATCACTAGAGAAGTTTCCTAGACATCCAAATGCAAAGCTGAACCAATCTGCTGAAACAAGTATCTCCGCAAACTCCATGGCCTGAACATCTGAATTCTGAAGAAGAATGGAGTGAAAGCTTTCCATTATGCCAAGAATTAATTCCTCATTGACCTCATTGACATCAGAAAGAAACCACGGTAGTAGATGTGATACACACACATCTATAACACATTGTCTTAATTCAATGCAACCAGTATTGTTTATGGATGTTGGTGAAGTACAGTATGCATATACTTCATTGAGAAAGTAGACTGCATGCGAGATCTGAGTTGAATCTTTCTCAGGGAGACTAAGACAGACCAAAACGGCATGTCTTAGGGAGTCTTGCAATGATTTAAACACATCTGGAGTCTCAGCAAAAGATGGGGTTTTCATTAGGGAAACAAAGACTGAGCAGATAATTGCAAAGGCATCCGGAAATAATCCCATCTCTTGTGAATAATATCTTTCAAGCATCATTTTCAGAACCAGAGAAACTTCCTGAACTTGAGAGCTTGAAGCGATCCCAGGGAAATCAGAAATACAGCTAGAAACAAGCTTTAGTGTCTGGACTTGAAAAGGATGACAAGGAACTTCGCCTACATAGTGAAGCACTTGGATGACTGAAGGAAACCCAATAACAAGTTTCTTCCGAAAGGAATGCTCGGCTAGGGAAAACAAATCAAGAACTCTGAGGCATGGGTTGATGACATGATCTTTACACTCTGTTCATGAAAATGAGTTCGTCAGTCAGAAACATTAATCTATCAATGCTCGTGCAGATGTGAGCTTCCGAAAGACAAAACGGTAAGAGAGAAAAAGAAAGGAGCCAAACAGAAATTATAATTGAAGGCGAGTTTGTAGACTAATTGAAAAAAACTGTTATTTTCTTCTATTCACAACTTTATTGAAGTCTAATGCATCAAGAAAAAAGTTCTGATCACAGTTATCGAGGAGGCTATCATTACCTGATAACCGCAGTATCTCAAATATATAATCAGCAACATTTTCTTCTACCAGAACTTCAATCTGTTTGCTTGGAACACTCTCTTGGGACACATAATGGAAGATAAGATCAAGGGCTTTTATTTGCACCTCGCTGTCAGTGGAAAGCAACGGACCTTTGATGGCTTCAGCAAACAAGATATCTAAACAAGGCCTGACTGTTACAGTCTCAGCCGTCAGCATGGGGTCATCATCCACTTCATCCAAACTCATGCTGCTGACAGGACTTGTACGTGAATTAGCTAAAAGACCTTGCTGGGCTAATGTGGTCAAAAGGGCTACAAAGTTTCAAGATCAACGTTAGCTTAAAGATAGCAAACTTGTAATGAATGTAAGGCATTAAAATCTATGCTAACCACATAAGAATGTAGCAGATAGGAGAGAAGCTCATACAAACCTATACAATTCAAGCGAACCTCATCTCTCTGTGTCTTAGCAAGAGCTTCCAAGGATAGGGATAGGAGCTTAGGAGACAATGAAGAAAGAATCTCAGCTCCATCAACATCCTGTTCTGTGAACTGTAGAGCAGAGAATTTGTATAGAACGAAAAAGATTTCACCGCGGATCTCCTCACTAGCATGACAAAGAAAAAAGATAAATCACAACACGCCTCCTCATACACACAAGATACAAAAAACAAGTGGCGTATCCACATTACTACCTAGGTAATTGAAGACCTTCAACAAGTAGGCAAACAAGAGATTCTTTATCTCTTATGTGAGAATTGATGTCTATCTTCTCACTGCTCAGAAGAACTCCAAAGCAATGGAGCTGCAACACACAGTCATTAAGCAACAATACGTATGAGAGATCGCATTTTCAGAAACCTAATAAGATGAATTGCAATTGCACATCTAAACCTAATCAATCAGATAAAAGTCTCAGCTAGAATCCCCAATTGAAACCCTGGAAAGGCAACAATACCATGTGAAGCTGTCGTCGGCTCCAACCCAAGGCACCAGAAGAGAGCTGAGCAGAGACCATCTCCACAAACTCCTCGCCGATGGAACATTCCTCAGCGGAACAGAGAAGAGAGATCGTATCCATAATCTGGCTCGCGATCGGAGCATCATCGAAGATTGAGAGAGCGTTGACGAGAGGCGATACGAGGAAGCGAACGTGTGAGGAGAGTAGTGTTCGGAGGAAGGTAGGCTCGGAGAGAGCGATCGAGAGCTGGTGAAGCGCGTAGGAGACGTGGACGGTGGGGGCGCGTGGATTGGAGACGAGATCGGAGAAGCAGAGGAAGCAGAACGTTCCGCCTTGGTCTGTGCGGAGAGAAACCGTTGATCGGTGGCCGTTGGCACATGGCGGAGAGGGAGATGGATGGTTGAGGTCCGCCGCCACAGGTTCGCGGAGAAGATGATGATCGGAGACTTGCACGTGCGAATCTAGAAAGAACATTTTTTAGTGAGCGCCAAAGAGAACAATGATAAATTCGAAATTTATACCTTCGTTTTTAGTTTCAAATGGTTGATTATTGTTTAATCTGAAAACAGTACAGTAGGCATGGGCATTCGGGTCGTCGGATTGGATTCGGATCGGGTCTTTTCGGATTCGGGTTTTTCGAGTCTAAGAGTTTAGGATCCGATAGGGTAATTTCAAATTTTCGGTTCCTGGTCAGTTCGGATCGTACCGGGTCCGGGTCGGGTCGGGTCTTAGATAGTTAGACCCATTCGGGTAACTAGAATTTATCGGTTCAGTTTCGGGTCGGATTCGGTCCGGTTTCGATTTAAAAAAGACCTAAAAATACAAAAAAATATCTGAAAAATATTTATATATCCGAAAATATTCGAAATTTTATTCAAAATTTATGTTTTTATAATATTAAAATATGTATATATTAAACTATGCGAGATACAATAACAATTTGTTGTTTTCTAATGGTTGACCTCCATGTTCTCTAGATGAATAACCCGTCTTCGATTCTCCCTTGATGCATTTTATTTAATTTATATTATTAATTCGGGTACCCATCGGGTTTCGGATTTGGATCGGGTCGGGTCCAAGATCTGCGGGTCCTCTGCAACAAGATCCGATAGGGTAATTTGATCGGGTCTGTTCCTATCCGAACCGGGTTTTTTCGGGTCGGTTTCGGGTCGGATCTTCGGATCCGGGTAAAATGCCCGGGCCTACAGTACAGTCCTGAGAGTAAACACGATTTTGATACGGAAGAATTTGCTGTCTACCCAAATTTGCAAGTGATACTAAAGATATGACATTGATTTCGACATTATTGAAAACAAATAATATTTAACATTTTTTAGTCCAGTTATACCATCAATCTTAATATTTAGGTAGAGTTGATGATGATCATAAAACATTGAATACAAAATACTATAGGACTGATGTTAAAATTGATAAACATGTAGTATACATATTAATAAATTAGAACATTGTATAAAAACCAAATACAAATGAATTAAAACATCATATATATATAGTATATTACAATTTAATCAGGGGCAAATCTCCAAAATAGCACATTTCTAAGTTTATATCACAAAAATAGCACTCAAAAACTAAAATGACCAAAATAGCATTTTATCTTTTGAAAAATTTAAATTTTTTTTATTTTCAAAATTTGAAATCTTATTCCCAAAACCTCAGTTCTCAACTCTAAACCCTAAAATCTAAACTCTAAACCCTAAACCCTAAATTCTAAACTCTAATCTCCATCCCTTGAATGCTATTTTTGTGATTTTTGGCCTTGAGTGCTAGTTTGGGAACAAAAACTTGATTTAGTGCTATTTTGGTCTTTTTCTCTTTAATCAAGTTATCAAAAATTATGAAAAGTTATTTTTTTTTATCATAAACCTTAATCTTAACCTCACTTTCACCCTTCAAATACTATATCTTCAACTCAAACCACTAAACTTTAAATCCAAATGTATGATTGGTGAGATTTCTTCTCTTTTTCTGATACACCAATACAAATTCACTGACCTATTATGGTTAGTCCTCACCATCAGAAAAAAGAACATCTATTAGATTATAATTGTCAATCACATAAGAGTCATCACCTGATTAGGTTCATAAATCACAATATCTTTAAAGTGAAAACCACTTCTATAACAATTACTATACTATGTGGACATACATATGTACTACTCTATTTATACACAACACCATTCCACCACAAGACAATCCAAACAGAAACATCCAAACACCCGATGCACACAAACAAGCATCGAGTTCCGTACTATGTGTTTAGAAGTCTGTACTATGTTATATGTCTCCTCTATATACAAATTACATATAGACTACTTTAGTTGTAAATACGTAAGCAATACACAAAGCACCGCCACATATAAACAGACATTGGTTCTATACTATGTGTTTAGAAGTCTTTACTATGGTTGGTTTACTCTATGTACAGATAACTAACCTCTCTCAAATTTTCTCCTCTACTATGCATCGTCGAAATTGAATCGGATTGGCTCCTGCAACTCCAACTAACACTAACAAGTTGTACCGCCGCCGTTGCCAAACACAATGTCGAGAGTCCATAATTTTCATCGCCACGCGTCGCATGAAACAAGAATATCTCGAACACGGTTCTTTAATCTGCCAAAACTCTTCGCGGTGAACAGTTTTGGTGTCGTCGGCTTTCACCATAAATCTCAAAGAAACTAAATAACCTTATCTATTAAAATTTATTTTTATGATTTATGTGAATAAGAAAGATCCACAAACTAAAAGGAGAAAAGGTAAAAAAAAGTTATTTAATTTTTTTCTCTTTCAGGTGTAGCCGGTTGTTTGTGAGGACATAAATGTATTACTATAGAAAATACATATTATATCCTCGCATATTACGGTAAAGTGGTTCTCAGCTAGTTATTAATTTTTTTTACAGACTTAGGGTGCTATTTCCCTTTTGATATTGACCAAAAAAAAATAAGAATACAAAAAAAAGATTTATCATGTTATAGATGAACCCAGTTATAGGCTGTCTACATATTTTTTGAATAGGATCAAGCCAATCATATTTCGTTACAAACAAATTACAAATCGTTAGAATGAAGTTTAGAAAAGTACTCGGCTAGCCATGGGCATTTTACTCGGATCCAGAAACTGATCTGAAACCAACCTGAAAAATTCTGATTTGGATAGGAACCGAACCGATCTTTTTACCCTATTGAGTTTTGTCATGGAAGACCCGCGGGTCTTAGACCCGATCCGATATGAATCCGAGAACCTATGGGATATCCAGAATACCCAAAACTTCTGGTATATATTAGGTGTATATGAGTTTTTTAGTATATTTTTTGTATTATGGATATTTTTAAAGTTTCGGATTTAGGATTTTCGGGTATGGTTTTGGGTTTTAGATAAACTTTTAGATTTTCAAATATATAATTCGGATAAGTTTTTGGGTCTATAAATAATATTTTTAAAATATCTATTATATTTTTCACCAGTGAAGACAAGAGCTTATATGTTTCACCTCTCACCAATTTTAATGCTATATAAATAATATTGTTAAAAGTATCTATTATATTTTTTATTCTTAAGTGTACTGTATTCACTGAAATTATTTTTATAATATTTTTAATAACAATATCACATTGAATTTTGCCTTAGACCCCAGAAAAGCTAGGTATGTCACTGTTTCTAAGCATGCCTTAACTTTCAATAAACCTAGTTTAGGAACCATCGCTGATTGTTGAACGTGCGTTGATGAGTTTATACGAATGTCTAAAGAAAGTTCGGTAAGTGTATCTAACAGAAATGTATGTTCCTGATTTATTGTGTTTCTCAAGTTTCATAGAATACAAAGCATCACGTGATGACGTAGAAAATGGGCCGCACCAATAAAACAGCGGTTGGGCTCTCACGCACGAAGGTGTCAAATTTTCGATCACATGGAGGGCCCATTTCATAGTGTCGGCAGTCACATGCTTTCACGTGACCATGATCCCAATATATAAATTTTTAAATCTTGATTTTATTTGTCTCTAGTGAAAAAAAAAATCTAGTTATTTTAAGAAAATGGTCGAATTTTTTTTCATTTTTTTTATTATGATACGTAAATCGGTAAATGCTTACATTTTTGAATTAATTCGCTAAATTTTCATGTTTATGATGAAAATATGTAACCGTATCATTCATTTACCTCAGTGTCGTTTTATTGTCTTTTTTACACCAATGACTTTTTTCTTGCTTATATTTCTTTAAAAAGTACATTTGGCAGATATAAATTAAAAAATGGAGGAAATTTATAAACAAAGAACAAAGTAAAATAAAAAGAAGAGGAATGAGTAGATAAATAATGAATGATAAACTTATAATATCATAACCAATCATAATGGTTATATAGGATATATTATATCTTTTGTTGGATATCCATGTCAATTTATTATATAAATTTTTCTTTGTAATTTTAATCTTTTTTATTTTAAGAAAATTCATATCAATTTTCTTTCGTATTCTTACAACATTGTTGTTAGGTCCAATAATTGTATGCTAGAGAAGGTTCGGTTGGCCAGAGGAAAAAAAAGATTAGTCTCACAGTTACGATCGATCCAAAGTGGATCATAGGCCTAGACCAATTCAAGAAAGATCTTGAGATTCTCGCCAATAATTAAACGACTCAAGGCGGAGAAGAGACACGTTCTAAGACCTAGACATCATTACCATCAACATCGACTTCAATCTCACTACTTTTAGCTTTTAGTTCTAGCTTAGTTAGTCTTGTTCGATTATACCTTGTAAACCTTTTTTGTTAACATCAATATCAAATTTCATTTTCGTCAACTGAATCCGATAACATCGTTATGTTCTCAGAATTTTGTTGTCCACAAAATTCTTTTCTCCAATTTATTATAAACTATCATTAGCAAATATCTAATGTGGACTTTAGAATCCACAATTGTGTTCACAAATTATATGCTTATGAAGATAGGTTATATTATATAGGGCTGTTAGCTTTTTTCGTTTTCTACAAAAAGGTTATATTATGTTGTTAGGTCTAATAAGAGTTAACAAAAAAACAAACAGAAATTGCGCTTTATAACCACAAAAAAAAAACTTACATTTGCTAAGTAACCAAAAATATATTTTCTCTTTCTATTTTACTCTTACTTTCTCTACAAAACTAATTTTCCTTTTTGGTTACACAAATAAACACAAAAAATAAATCAAATAATATATTTGTTTAGCTATGCGTTGACAAAGAAAAGAAGCTTCGCTACGCTGTTAGTAGCAGGATTCACGTGTCCTTTTTGTATGTCCATCTCGTATTTTCAGAAGCATTAATAAATGAGAGTTGAATCCGAGTAAAGAGTGCAAATAAATTCAAATCAGATAAAATAATGCAGTTAAATTCAAAATCGAATTCAAATTGCTGTTCAAACCTTTTAGTTATATGTATTAAACTACAGCTGGGCAGTTCTTAGTGTGGTAATTAAAAATACACACGTGCATGAGATTTGTAATCGGTACGACAGCCTATATAGCACGTGAAGAACAATATTTCTATGACAGTTTGTGTTGTAAACAATATTTTGTATCTCCACAATTGTCTATTTACTTTTCTCACCTGGGGATTTACCTATTCTCTCCGGAGCTTGTCAATCATGTGTACGTTTATGTGATTTTCCAAATAATTATTCTTAGTATAATATTGCATCATTAAGTGGAAATTTTCTGTAGTCTGGCTTGATCTCTTACCAAAATTGAGTTTGTTCTGGCTTTCAGAATTCATATTATTAACTTCGATCTCACCTTGGTTATGCCTAATTCACTCCACAAGGCCGATTGACGATGACGAGCAAAACTACATTGGCTGGCTGATGTCCTCGTTTTCAAGTTTTCCATGAGTATGGAACTAAGTCTTATGAAAAGACTCATCAATCCTGACTGCCCATTGATGGCACGGATGATATATGCTAGGGTTTATGAAATGCCGGATCTGAGCATAGGCCACTGAAACATTGGCTTTGACCTCCATAAATTTTGAAAGATTTTTAAATAGGTGTAAATTTCCAAATTTTGAAAAAAATATATTTTGTTATTATACTTGTAATAAATGTTTTAAACCTCTAAAATCTCAGATTCGGCCATGAGTTTAGGTTAGAGTTTGAAGCATGTCTCTGTATCGATATCAATTCATCTTATAACGGGAGAAATATATGCAGACTGTACTTAAAGATCATCTATGATTTTACAACCACTGGACTATAGTTTTGGAGAGGTGGACACCAAAACCTCAATCTAAGCCAGATCATAAATTTAGTAAATAAAAGAGTAATATATCAAAGTTTGTATGTACATTTAAGAGCTTAAAACATATACTTTTACCTTGTTTACTAATCAGAGTACGAAAAGTATACTTATATTTTTTTTCTCAGAGTTCGGCCTCTCTACCTTATTTCGTTAAGCATGCTAAAAGTGCATTTTTTTGTTAACGAACTTAAACAGTTTAGATTATTTTGTAAAATGATTAGTAGTAATTATATATATTGTGATTTCAATGTAAAAAAAGCAGCAGGTGATAAGTTGGAACTTTATAAAAGATTAGTGTCTAAGCAATGTCTATGCCGAAATTTTAAAAAATATTAAATATTTTTTTTTATAATCGATTTATCGCCTAAACGAAAAATAAACTGAATTTTTAAAACATTGTTCCAAACAATAACAAGTAACATGGCAATTTGGGTATCTAAATAACACTTTTTGCCTTTATATAAATGAAAATTTTGTTTAACTTGAGCTAGATTCATATCTGCGTTTTTGAAACACATAATTATTTTAACAAATGTTTTTTTAATAAATGGTTTTATATTTGCGGATCATTTTTGTGTATTCAATTCATTTTATTGGACTTAGTTTTATAGATTCTTTTATAATTGACATAAGTTAATTTATCCTACCCGTTTTACATTGGTAGAAAATTGTTTTCAGTAATTTTCATAATTGAAATGAGATAGAAACTATGTTCTTTAACTTGTCTCAAACCGATTTAAATATTTTGCGTTTTTAGTGGATAAACTAGCCCATTCATATAATCAAATAACATAATTTATAGTAGTTTATAGTGTTTTCAAGTTAAATATTTATATTTTTCTAATTTTATAATATTGTAATCCAATATAATATTTTGTTTTTGTTTTTAATATTATGTTTTTAAATATAGAGTAAAAATTATATGCGATGTTTTTATAATTAAAAACGTAATATGTATTTAAAATTAAACTTAAAATATATTAAAATATTATAATCTATTTAATTAATTAATTAAAAGTTGATTGGACAATGTTATCTTTTAATGAATGTCTAAAAGATCTAAAATTTCTAATGACACAAAACGTTAATAACACGTCAACTATAAGTTATATAATGTTTCATAGATTTAAATCTGATAATGTATGAGCTATAGAAATAACTTCTTTTTTTTTTTGGTCAAAGAAATAACTTATTTAACAATAGAAAATTTTAACTATAAAGAACTCAACTTCCATCTTCGACAGACAGTGTCTGCGGTTGGCAACATCCAACTCCAATGAAAATGTGATTTAGACCCACCGTTTACCTTTCCTTACTATCTCATCCTCCATATTAGCTTTCACATGTCAATTTTTCTATGAAGGCTATGCAAAATTATATGATTTGTTTTGACGGCTATGCAATTTTATATGATATTGATAAAATACTATTTTGCTCTGGATGGAGAATTAAATTCGGAGCGTGTGTTGTTTGTCATGTGGTCATCCATTCCCAAGTCCCACTATTCGGCATTTAGTTGGTGTATGATATCCTTGTGGTTGTAAATATAAGAATCTGTTCAATATAAAGTTGTGAACATCTATTAGTTTATTAAATGTATCTTCATAAATCGATCTTTAGGTTTGTTACTGTTTACAGGTTTATATTTCTACCATCTACACTATTAAAATAGAGTCCTCAATTTATCTACCATTGAAGTTGTCATTTAAGTTTTGGACTGTTTCAAGTTTGTTAGTGTGTTACATAATTTATGGACCATATCCTGTTAGTTACAATTAATTATACAATAAAATTAAAACTAGATAACTTAAATTAAACCAACAATCTATTATATTATAACAACCAAACGAATTATGTTCTATTGAATTATGTTCTATCTACTCTATTAAACTATACCGATTGTATATTTACAATTATATTAGCAATTCAATAACTCTCCTATAGATTAAACTTTGCTCTAAGTTGATTTATAATTTTCTCTTATCAACATCATATAATTTTCTCTATACCGAACATGTATATGTTTGGTTCCTCTTTAACTTACATGCCATTATGAACACATGACTTAGAGATACATGTCATTATATAAAAGTCAATAATATAATTTCAAAAGTGCCAAAATATGATATCTATTTATAAAAATCTATTTAAAAAAAATAGAGTATAAGTTAGGAATTACATGTATTATTTATTTAAAAAATATTTGTAACTACTAATTTCGAAAATATAATCCTTACCTACAAGAAAATTACAAAGATATTATTCAGCAAATATTTCAAAAATATAATCCTTATCTACAAGATTCTTAACAAGATATTATTCATACTAACTTGACTTGCACACCAAATAATCGATAACAACATAATACAATTTATTTATCACGAGATTTTCTCATATTTGAAAGTTTATATTTTTTAAAATAAACTAAACAATCACATTAACCATATAATAAAAAAATTAGATTTTTTTCTTATATGTTATATTTTAATTTTTTTAAACGTCTATAAATTACTAAATCTCGGTCGATACACCAAAGATTTATTTAGAAGCTATTGAAATCATCTAGCGAGAATATGGATTGCACAACAAATTTGCTTTCGTAACCTTTACCCCCTTTCTCTTCGTCACAATACCGAAAATGAATAATTTGAAAGTGTCGATTAAAAATCTGAAATGGTAATGTTTTCTTTAGTTCAGTCCATTGTTTTCCTTAACTAGATGTGCCACGTACATAGAAGAATGTATTTTGGCCTAAAAATGATTGCATACCCAAAATCAATACGAATCATCATCAATTTTGTTTAAAATTTTGTTACAATAAAAAATATAGGTTTGGGCAAAAAATCTGAATCCAAAAAATCGTACCAAAGGTAGTAATGAACTTTAATAAAAATTGGTTAGATATCCGAACGGGTTCAAAATTTTGGTATCTAAAGAACCAAAATGGAACCGGATCCGAAACAAAATATTACGGGTGTCCGAATATATTCGAACCATATATATATACTTAAATATATTAATTATTTTTAAATTTAATATTTAAAAAATATACAAAATATATAAGATGTTTTTAAGTTGTCCAAAGTACTTAAAAATATATATAAATAGTTAAAAGTACATGTTTAAAATAGTTAAAGGATACTCAAAATACCAAAATTACTTAAAATATCTATTTATTTCATATCCAAATATTTAAGATAAACCAAATTTTATTTTAAGTTTAAGTATTTTGGCATACATTATTCTAATATATATGTTATATATTATTTTTATTTTTAGATTTTGAGATATTTAAAGTAAATATGAATTTTATTTTGTTTTTAAAGTTAAAGTAGTTATCTGAATCCAAACTCAAACCAAACCCGCAAAGATTCGAATTAAATCAAACTTGCAAAGATCAAAACAAACCGAACCGAGCCAAATCGAACCAAACCAAATTATACCCGAATGTCCACTCCTAAGATTCAAATGTACAAAAAAGTTATTTATAGCAAAGTATACTATTTATTATATTTAAATACAATATATTTTAAAAAAATCATTCTGCGCAGAGCGCGGGTTATCATCTAGTTATCAATAAGAAAAAGATATTGGATTTGTTTATCGACACGAATATAATAACTCTTACTTATATGGGAATAGTATTGAAGTCCTAAAGTTTGGGTTAAGATCTGAAGACAGAAGACAAGATTTTCAGTTTTTTTTTTTCATAAACAATGGGGTAATAATATTCTGTGGCATTTGTTTTGATGCATGGAAGATTCGAAGCTTCCGTAATGGGTGGAAGGACAACTATGATTGTCCTCTTTGAAAATAATTCAAAATTTTGTCTAACACTTCAAGACAGACAGAATAAGATGTAGAAGAATGCACTTGCACATTTTTAAACGTCTTTAACATGTTTTATTCTGTATGATAAATTATGCTATTTTTACTCCTTAATCTTGATATATATGAAGGAAGTTATAATATATTTTAATTTTCTTTTATTCTCTTTTCATTAATTTATATATGTAGAAGATATTTTCCAAAATCTTTTCAAGATCATGTGAAAAACAACTGCTAGATGAATCAAAGCTTTGTCTGCCGACACATTGTTACATTTGCATAAAAGACTACTGCTACATATTGACCCAGAAAAGACTACTACTATATTAGCATTTTAAAAGTTTGAATAATTTGTTTTTAATCATTTTACCAAATTTGCCGGTTTCGCTCCTCCTAGTACCTTCCTTTACTTTCTTCCATATAAACCTCTCTTTTTCTCATCTCCCTTCACCAAACCATATCTCTCTATCTCTACATTAAAAAGGATCAACCTTTTCATGAACAGATCCAAGAAATTAAATTTAACATAGTCCCAGCAGGACCCACTAATCTTCTCGAGTTATTTTGATTGAAAAGGATCAAACTTTGTACCCAAAAAAAAACACAAAAGACATATAATAAATGAGTTCTTCCACTTCCACCATTTCAGTTCTTCTTTTTCTTGGGTTAGTTCAGTTTGCAGTTTCAGGGCACGACTATAAACAAGCTCTGAGCAAAAGCATTATCTTCTTTGAAGCACAGCGATCAGGACATCTCCCTCCCAACCAGAGAGTTTCATGGCGATCTCACTCCGGTCTTAACGACGGCAAATCCAGCGGCGTAAGTAATTCCCTTTTTATTTTATACACTGAAACTCGTATAATGCTAACTAATGCTACCAGTATTTTTAAAAACTCGGTATGCATTAATCGTCATCTAGAAAAAGAACTTACTGCCTCATCAATTGAACTCATTTAATTGGATTTGTAATAAAATTCCTTCATTAATTAAATATATTCTCCATTTTTTGTATTTTAATACTACGAGTTATATTTTAAAATAATTATATATCGGTGCCTAGATCGAAAACAAAACGGTTGACTTTTTGTTGACTAATAATTTTAAATAACCTATAATCAAAATCGAAGTGTCTCGATGGGTTTGGCTACCTAACCTTCGTAAGAAGTCGATTTTGTAAAACATTGACTAATGCTACAACATGGTTTTTCTCATTAAATAATAAATTTAAAATGAGCAGGTGGATCTAGTGGGAGGATACTATGACGCCGGAGACAATGTGAAATTTGGGCTTCCAATGGCTTTCACGGTGACGACAATGTGTTGGAGCATCATAGAATACGGTGGCCAGCTTGAATCTAACGGTGAACTTGGCAATGCTATTGACGCCGTTAAGTGGGGAACTGATTATTTCATTAAAGCTCACCCTGAACCTAACGTTCTCTACGGAGAGGTAACAATAACATTACACATTTTCATTAGTTATCTATCTATATAATATAAATTTGGTCTTGATGATGTTTGTAACTGTATAGGTGGGAGATGGTAAGTCGGATCATTACTGCTGGCAAAGACCAGAGGAAATGACCACTGACCGTAGGGCTTACAAGATTGACCGGAATAATCCCGGTTCGGACCTCGCCGGAGAAACCGCTGCCGCAATGGCTGCTGCTTCCATCGTCTTCCGTCGGTCTGATCCATCATACTCTGCCGAGCTACTCCGCCACGCTCATGAGGTAAACCTCTCCACATGAAGCACTAACGGTAAAGACTGAAATTTAACAAGACACCAATATTTAAAACCCGGTTTGGTTAATTAAGCACATGGCTTGAGTTTGCGTATATAATATACAAAGGCTTAAATGCTAGATACTTGATTTCAGTGAAATACTTACTGCGAAAATATAAAACAAGTTTTTGAAAATTTTATGTGCAAGGAACATAGGTCGTAAATATAACCTCTCACTTAATGATAATTGCGATATTGCCACTGATTGCAGCTCTACTCTTATCTTATGTTGGCAGCTATTTGAATTTGCGGACAAATATAGGGGCAAGTACGATAGCAGCATCACGGTGGCACAGAAATACTACGGCTCAGTCAGCGGTTACAATGTATAAAACGCTGCATTTCTATCCATCCTGGAAATCTTTTATAAATAAATAACATTCCTTAATTCATAACTTTTTACAAAACCCAAATTTGTATATGATCAGGATGAATTACTGTGGGCTGCTGCGTGGTTATATCAAGCAACCAATGATAAATATTATTTGGATTACCTCGGCAAGAATGGCGACTCAATGGGCGGTACGGGCTGGTCGATGAGGGAGTTTGGTTGGGATGTTAAATACGCCGGTGTCCAGACCCTTGTTGCTAAGGTAGTCATTTGAATTCAACAGGTTTGATTTGGTTTACTTAATTTGCTGTGACTAACCCAAAATTTGCTTTGTTTTATAGATTTTGATGCAAGGGAAAGCTGGAGAACACACGGCTGTGTTCGAGAGGTACCAAGAGAAAGCAGAACAGTTTATGTGTTCAATGTTAGGTAAAAGTACAAAGAACATTCAGAAAACTCCCGGCGGTTTGATTTTCCGACAACGGTGGAACAACATGCAGTTCGTCACTAGTGCTTCTTTCTTGGCCGCCGTTTACTCTGATTATCTCTCTTCCTCCAAAAGAAACCTCCGTTGCTCTCAAGGAAACGTGTCTCCATCCCAACTCCTTGATTTCTCTAAATCACAGGTTTGCTCCAATACTTTTATCATTTACTCACTCACCTCACCCCAAATCGGGAACCAAATTAGTACTAAAATGAAGTAAAAAATAATCAGGTGGACTACATACTCGGAGACAACCCTAGAGGGACAAGCTACATGGTGGGATACGGACATAACTATCCTCGGCAAGTTCATCATCGTGGCTCGTCAATTGTCTCCTATAAAGTCGATCAAAAGTTCGTGACTTGCCGTGGTGGTTACGCAACGTGGTATAGCCGCAAAGCAAGCGACCCGAACGTCTTGACCGGGGCCCTCGTGGGTGGACCTGACGCCTACGACAACTTTGCTGACAACCGGGACAATTACGAGCAAACCGAACCAACGACTTACAACAATGCGCCTCTCCTTGGTGTACTAGCCCGATTAATTTCCGGTCCGACCGGTTTTGACCAGAGACTTCCAGGTATGATTTACAGAATACATTGTCTGATTAACAGCTTTCTAAATAATAAACGAGATTCAAGTAACTGTTACCGTTTTCCTGTTAATTTTTCTGCTGTAATTTTCAGTTTCAAATCAATTCTGTGAACCGGTCATTACTAACCGCGTTCTATTTCAGGTGTTAGTCCGACTCCAAGTCCGGTTATCATAAAACCAGCACCTATACCCAAAAGGAAACCGACTACACCTCCAGCTCCAGGTTTGTCATCTTTATATTTCTTATGCCAACTCATTGTGAAAAAGTCAATTCAATTCGGTTTAAGAACTTCACCAATTTGTTTCTTGTTTAGCAGCTTCTTCTCTTAGTCCCATTACCATATCCCAGGAGATGACGAGCTCGTGGATAAACGAAGGAAAGGTTTATTACCGATACTCAACGAAATTAACCAATAGATCTACAAAAACGTTGAAAAATCTGAAGATATCAATCACCAAGCTCTATGGTCCAATATGGGGTGTGACGAAAACAGGAAACTCATATGGTTTTCCTTCATGGATGAAATCTTTACCGGCAGGCAAAAGCATGGAGTTCGTATATATCCACTCAGCCGCTCCGGCAAATGTTTTGGTTTCTAACTATTCTTTGGAGTGAGTAGAAAGTGCGAGTGAGAATCCCGGTTTACTAGCTTGTAAACTTGTTCACCTAATTTTAAAAATATTCGGTTTAGTTATACCGAGATTGTTTAGATCTTTGAGAGGATGAGAAAAGACTAATTCTCTAGTTTGTACACAGTGAGATTTGAGACTAGGAAACTAGGGCTACTATGTTTCTTGTAATGGAAGAAAGTGTTTTTCTCCTTTTTAGTTTATTTTATTTATGCTCCTTTAAATCAGCATTTATACATTATAGGTAGGATGATGCGATGGACCCATCCGATTGAACCAATTGGTCCAAATTTTATATGTTTTTCTTTAGACTTTAGTTTTATGATTGGTCCTTTTCAAGTCTCATATTATATTGGGGATCGAAGTCTGGTCATGGTTTGTAGGCTTTACTTTCAGCTTGGAACCATATGCACGAGTTGAAGCTGTCTATGTTGCCGATTCACTATGGTCTTTGCAAAGCACGTCGAATCAGGTTCCTTCAGTCTAGTGTGAGGGTCGAGTTGAAAATTCAATTGACCAAGATTCTTTTTTTGTTGGGGCTGGCTACCTCATAAGACTAGTCGGACGGCTTAAATCAATTGTGGTTGGACTACGTTCTAATCCTAAATCTTATATGATATATGTTGATTCGATCACTATAGGAAGTTATAATAAGACAAAAAAAAAAGAATTTGCCGGAGACAAAACTGGTGCTACATGGTCACAGCCAGGCCTAACTCTAAATTCTTGAAAGTCTGTTAAAGTTGTCCGAGTCAGTAGGAGCGGATCGGCGGCATGCGGGCCACTACAATATTTCAACTAACATCATATTTCCCCATCAAATATTTGAATTCTTATAATAATGATGTATTCATTACTTTTTACTCTGTATTACATACATTATGTGTCCGTTACAAAATAAAATAAAATATTACATACATTATGGGAGGAAAATAAACTCTCAAGCAAATTATTTATTTAAAGAAAAATACAAGTGAAAATTAAAGAAAATAAAGCTAATCGAACAAAACACAACTCAATGACACCCAAAAAAGTATCTAAAACCAAGACGTAAGATGGAAAAATGCTAATGAAGAAAGGAAAATAAAAACTATTAATAGCTGAGAACCATCACAACTAAAAATGAAGGCTAAGATACAGTAGAACTCCTCAAATCAATAACGATGACATTTATATTCTCTTTGCTTCCACTAGCTATTGCAAGCTCTGCTAAGATTACCGCAGCCTTTGTAGAACTTGATTCACTTTGACATCTGTCACATAATAATTATCTTAAATCTACGTATACATATACGTTTCAGAAACAAAATTTTTTTGTGAAAAATATACAAATAATAGTATTTAGTAAGAATTCTAACCCGTCTGGTAATTCCCCGTAAAGACAACTTTGGACAAGTCGATATGTGTCGTCGTCGGAGACAACATCCCATAGGCCTTCGCATGCAAGAACTATGAAATCATCAATCATTGTTCGCTTATGGATCTTCAGCTTTTGATCTACATCACTCTATAGAAAAAATATATTCCGTTATATAATTGGAAAACAAAGAACTTTTTAGTATTATTCAGTGTTACAAAAAATGTTATATCTTAGTACTATAATATAACGGTTGGATCAGTTAACATTTGCTTCTTCTTTTTTTTCTTTCTACAAAGGCCATTCTATTACTGAATTAAATACAAGCCACAATTAAGGTGGTGCAAAAATAAGATATTATCAAAAGGCAAAGCGGCAAAGCTATTACCTGGTGACGATGGATGTCGCAAAGAGGCAAAGCGATTCCGCCTTGAGAGTAAAGAACCGCCCTTGCGCCGCCACGGCAAAGCAAAATTACCTCCTCTTTTCCGACAATAGTAACCACCGCTTTCGCTTCAGTAGACCTCACAGTCCCCACCGCTTCCGTAAAACATGATCTCGTCACTTTACTCCAGTCTGCCGCAACTCCACGGCCGTGGCATGCCGTTACCTCCTCCTTCACGAGCCGACACAGCCTCTCCTCTAATAATTTAGCAAGCCTAGGACCATCGAAAATTCCAAAAATATCATAAGAAGGGATCTCGTCGACGACAGTGGAAACGGCGGTCGTCATAGCTCTCTGCCGTCCCATGACTGAGACTACCCCGTGGCCGGCGTTTGTTTTTCCGTCAAGATCGTTAGTCGCCATGTCAGCCATTATTGATACGACAGGGACCTGTGTTGCCTCCGATGTCGACCCTACTACATCTCCTAAGATATATATAGAGGAAAAAATGTATTATTACTTATCAAAAAAAAAAATGTATTATTAGTCATCAACGTAAGAACTTTTAGCATAATTCTGGTATGTTTTATTTTAAGAAATTAAAAAAAAACAATTTAAGTAAATAAATTTTATTTTGAAATAAAAATTTGAAGGAACACTATTTAAAGACTTATTCATGGGTCCCCCTAAAGTGAACCCAACCAATATGATTGTGTTATTTCATATTTAATATCTTTTAAAAAAGAAAACCAAATATTATCAAATTATATTATTTTTTTAAAATTAAAAAATAAAAAGAAATAAATAAAAATAGTAGTAATTACAAAAAAAATATTTTTAACGTCGTCACAAACATTAAATCCTAAATCCCAAACCCTTGAATAAACCCTAAATTCTAAGATAAATCTTAAACTCTAAATCAAAATCACTAAACACTAAAACACTCAAGAGTTTAGGGTTTAAAATTTAAGGTTTAGATTTTTAGAGTTTAGTGTTTTTATTTAGAGTTTAAAATTTATCCAAATGTTTAGAGTTTACCCAAGGATCTAGAGTTTACCCAAAGGTTTAGGGTTTACCAAAGGTTTAGGTTTAGGATTTAGAGTTTAGAGTTTAGAGATTAAGATTTAAGGTATAGTGTTTTGTTGACCATATTAAAAAAAATTTATTCAAATTCTTTTTTCTGTAACTATTATTTTTTTTTATTTTTTTTTATTTTAAAAACAGAATATAACTTGCTAATATTTTGTTTTCTTTTTTTAAAAATATCAAATTTGAAATAGTAAAATCCTATTAGTTAGTGAATTTAGAGGTACTCCTAGGAGGTGAACCCAAAAATAACTCTTTAAAAGTGTCTCAGTCACCGAAGTTCGAACAGACGAACACGTTATCACATTCATATACTCACCCGAATGTTTAGTTTTTCTTTTTGAGCTTTTGATGGCACGAATGTTTAGTCTGATGCATTAATTTAATCATGAAAATTCTTTTGTCAACAACATACGCAGATTCAAACAACATACACAAATTTGGATAGATTCTATAAACCAAACTTTTTTTTTTTTTTGTTAAAGGGTTTTCTATAAACCAAACTTGTATGCATGTATGTGCATACGGACAGTTGTTTTAAATTCTAACAAGTATATCACCTATATATCTATATACATTCACCAGATTTGCTTTTTTTATACGCATTAGTTTTCCTTTTGTAGTAAAACACAATAATTTTCACGTTTAAAAAGTAAATAGATTGCTTGTTTTAATTATTCGTTTAGTAAAAAAGGCTATTAAGTATTAACCACAAAAAACATTGACCTTGATTGCTTACAAACTGCTCTCAAAATGACACATGATATAATTTCTGTCCCTTCTAAAGAGTTATTTTAATCCCTATCTCAATATTTTCTGATTTTAGTAACGATAGTTTTGTGCTAAATTAAATGATCACTCAACTCCTCTCTTGATATTCGAAACATATGGAATTTAAAAAGAAAAATAGAAAACTAGTGAGTTTCATCGTGGAATCATTACCGTTGTCTTTGGTTTTGGGTAATTTAACAGGTCTGCCCTCTCCGCCAACGGTAGTTTCTGGATCAGCCATTCTTACTCGCTTCCTATCGCCAGAGACGCAATCTCCTGCTAGAATGGGCAGAGTAATATCCTTTTCCATGACAACGACTCTACTTGAAGGGTTCGACGACTAGCCCATCTTTGAGGTGGGCAAAAGTATATTATATACATATCAAAAAGTATATTAACTATGCTTATGTGATATATATACATACATTTCTTGTCATGTCTTTTATATGCTATTATTATTAAAAGGATAGAAAGAAAGTGGAATACGTTGGACTGCCACATCTATCAAAATAAGTTTATTTATGGAACAAGAAAATGACTTAAAATTTAATTTAAAAAAAAAAGACTTTAATTAAGTTAAAAAAGACTTAAATATAAAACGTAATGTAGACAACTTGGTCGACCAAAGTGTTTGTAAGTAGCTGACTATTTTAATATCTTGGGATATCAGTTCCTATAACTCTTTTGTTGTAGTTTACGATAACTCTTTTGTTGTAATTTTTTTGTAACCCAGTAATTTTTAATTTTCTTATTGAACTGAAGAAACATTCGAGAGGAGAATTTAAACTAATCCGTATGTAAGAATTTTTAAAGACATACAAGTAACGTTCTCTGTATAAAAGGATTCTAAAATTTTGAGTATACTGATATTTTGGTTAAACTTTTAGGTATTGCATTGAATGACTTCTGGAACATTTTTATCTTGTAAATGATGTCTATCATTTTGCAAAAAAAAAACATTTTTTTAAAAAAAGGTAGGACAATACTTTTATTCTAATTATATACTAAAAAACATAGGTGGTAATTAGTACTCTACAATATTTTTATTTGTCGATTTTTTTTTCAACTTTGTAGAATAGTTCTAATGCGTCAAACATTTTTTAAAAAATGTTAATTTAATTTTGATCTACATTTTTCAAAAAACAATTATTGTTAGATTATAATTTATATTTAAATTTGTGTATATGCTTTATTTAAATTTTATTTATTTACCTTATCTCACATTTGTTTAGTTTTAGACTATTTATTTGCTATTCTAATAAACCCTAATAATAATAATTAATATATACTTATCGGTCATTTATATTTAAAATAAAAAATATTATTGAAAATAATCTTGAAAATGTATGAGTATTTTGTAGGTATTTAATTTTAAAAAGTTCAAATATTTTCTGTTTTGTGACTATATTAACATGAAAATATTATTGTTTATGAAATTTTAAAGATATTATAAAACTTTAATGACGAAACCCGTAATATATCATGTGATATCACTGCTAATTAATTCCATATAATACTTTAATTTTAATACATTAGGTAGATTTTTTTTTGACAAATGATTTTTTTCCGAACTGATAAAGAAAAGATCCAAATGTTTGTAAGGAAAAAAAAAACAAAACAAGAACATTTCTTTCTGAAAAAGAAAGAACATCATTTTTCTTGCAAAGGGAGGTCCGTCCACTAACGGACACATATTATGAGTTAATGACACACGTCTGTTTTTTTTTTTTGAAAGAGGGCTAAGACACACGTCTGTTTCATAACTTGCATGCATATGTTTCAAAAATCTCAAATTAACTGAAAGTGAAAAGAAATGGGGACAACAATCCTTAGTTTAAGGATAAATACATGATTTTCTACATGATCCACCGAAAAAATCCAGAGTTGGTTTCTTCTGTGTTCGTTGGTTAACTTTTTGTGCTATATTCACACACATATATATATTTAAACTTTTTTTTTGGTCTAATATATTTAAACTTATGTGCTATAATCACACCGAACGAGATTCACAATTGCATTATTAAATTGATCGGCCAGTCCAGTTTATTGTAAAAACAAAAGTTTTGATCACATGATGTGTGTTGTAACGGTTACATATGTAAGTTGATAAAGAGAAACCGTTGTTTATAATTGCTGAGTGACTTCGGTGATGACAGGTCACCTTTTCCTCTCGAGAGAGGTTTCCTTCTCGTAAAGTCTATATTGTCTATTATTGAACCAACAAAAAGTCTTTCTTTGTCAGTGGTATAATACTGTGAATTTTCTATTCATTTGGTTTTCATGCGAATTCTTTTTTTTTTTTTGCCATCTTATTTTATTAAAAAGCCAAAGCCCACATAGTACAAGAACCATTCAAAAAACAAACAACTGATACAAAACTTAAACTATAGCACAAAGTAAAAGAGATAACAGTTGGGCTTCGAAGCCCAGTAACACTAAACGTTGACCCAACAACAACACTCGACAAACATACGTCGAGATTCTTATCGAGAATATGACACGTGGTTAGCCCTCAACCAAACGAGGTACACGCATCATCCAGGCCTTCCACTTTCTTCACCCCTAGAGAGCACGCCGGTAAACACACCGGAAACTAGAAACTGCATCACAACCCTTCAGTGCCTGGAATCCTTAAGCGGAGAGCATCATCGATCAATTCGAGATCTCATCCACAGCCTCCAAGCCACCAAATCCGAGATTAAAACCAGCCCCACGGATTAAAGAAATCAAGCAAAGACCGATTAAACCCAGAAATAAAACAACCAACACTAACAGAAAAGCTAAGTGCCGACAGACCATCACCGAAGAAGAAGGTGTGGTCTCCGGAGTCAAAGCCGGTCGCCCATCAATCGAAAGATGCGACACCGGAGCAGGGGCCGGACATGCAACACCGCCGGAGCCGTCCATGCCGGGAAGAGAACGCGAGAATCGAAGATTAAACGTCGCCATAAAACAACTTTTCCCGACCGACGGTGGTACAGAGAAACCACACCGCCGGTCGGAGATCGCGATTCCAAAAATCTTTTCTAGAGAGAGGTCGGAGGATTTTTTTCTCTCTCTTAATATACTATACTGGTTTGTAGTATTTTCATGCGAATTCTCTCATCAACTAAGAAAATGTTTATTTTTTTACCTCAAAAGAAACTTACAAATGTTTATTAATAATAATAATGGAGTCGACAAAAAAATGGATTTAAAAATACTCGTTATACTAGATTTGGGAAAATTGCCAAATAAATCTCAAATTCTTACATTAAGGCCAAATAAATCCCCATTTTTATAAAAGGCCAATTTAATCTTTTTTTTAATATATCTCATTATTATTTGCAAAATAATTTTATTTGCTCAGAAGAAAAATTGACTCTCTACCGGATGCTGTCGTCCGAGCGTGGATGTTAAAAATTGGTAAAGAAATTTTTTTATACCAAATTAAACTCACTGATTTTTTCATATTTTCTTAGCAAAACAACATGCATTTTGTTTCTAAACAACATGTAGTTCGTCAAAAAGATATGCTTTTCTCTTCTTATTGAAATGTTTAAGCGAGAAAAGATCTTGCTGAGTAAATTTCATAATGCCTTACCTCCGGGATCTTCGCGAAATTTCTACTAACGTGCGCACGTACTGCAACAGTTAAGGAAAATGGCTCGTCTTCTCCTCTTTAAAATCTCGTATCCTCCTTATTTATTCGATAACTTTTACATCAAGAGAAAAACCAACAAAACCTCCAAGCGTAAATTTCTTTAGAGAGTGTTTCGTAGTTCTATAGTTCGTAGGGGCTGTTCACGAGTGTCGCGTGATATTCTATCATGGTTTTATCCTGAGATTCTTATTCATACCGTTGCACTTACGAGCGAATATTAAGAATTAAGGAAAGAGATTTATCTTGACTCCATGGTCTGTTTTTCAAAAACGTTTCTATTTAGTCTTTCCTTGAATCATCGGTTTCCTTAGCATCGTGTTTTGTATTTATGTTTATGTCAATTCGATTTATGGCTTCCTACAATCTTAATTCTTAATCACTTTTGTATCAAAAGCTTTAATTGGATTGATTTATTACCGTTTTATAAATGATTTCTTTGAGGATTTATAAAAACGGATTTGCGATTTGCTTTCAGCACTTCCACGAAACATTTCTTTTTTATTTTATTTTAGAATGTTACCAAAACGATTCATTTCCACGAACGATTCTAAAGCGAGTTTATGAAATAACCTAAAGTCTATACAAACGTTTTCTGCAAACGCTTGTAAGCGAGTTTGCATAATATTTTTCAGACTTAAATTGATATGATTTAGTGATTTGTAACGCTTTTGCATTCTACAAAAACAATAAAAAAATGGCAATAAATGTTAGACTATTATTTTTGCTTAAAATAATATGTTATTTGTTGATTGGAGTACTAATTCGCTTTCATGTTTTCTCAAAAGGAAAATGACGAACAATAACATACCATTGATAATCAAACTCCACTATACGTTGCAGCAAGTAATAAAACCGTGACAACCGCTGGAACCACAACGACAATCGTTGCAACAACAACTACTGTTCCAGCGAGAAATGTTGGTGATGAAATCACTCTTCGTACCAAAATATTAGTTTTGTTGTAATATCTAAATTTATGTAATTATTATGTCTATATGTATTTAAAAAAAAATATGAGTTTATGTTTCATATGCTTGTTATATAATTCTAGTTTTAATATTTTATAAATCTTTTTTTGATTTTTATTTAATTTTATGTATAAAACTTGAATTATAAAAATAAATTTGAAATATTTATAAGATATAAAAAATTTAAAGATTACAATGATAAATAAGAAAATATTTAAATATCATAAATATGGTATGTAATTCCTGAAGAAAGAACGCACTGAAGCTAAGATAGTTCCTCCCTAATCATTAAAATCTTTTTAATATGTATAGTGTGTCGAATCTTCAAATATTTGGATTCATTTATGTTTATGTAGAGAATTTTTGAAATAATTTTTATCAACCAGATAAATTGAGTAAATATAGAATACAGAGAAAGAAATAGGTTGAGAAAGCCATAAGAGTATTTACTAAAATTAAATCAGAACTAGTTATTTCGGATCAAATAACTCATTCACAAAAAGTAGTCACCTCATCTCATTCATTCAACTCACCTTATTGCGAAATAGGATAGTTACAATAAATCTCCTCATCTCTTTTTTATTACAACAAAAAGTGGAAGCCAGATGCCCAATTTTGATTTCTATGCTAACAACATATAATGCTTGACTCCTTACCCTCTTTGCTAGGTGTATACGATATATCCGTATATATATATATCTTAGTTGATTCCAAAACAACAGCAGAAGATCTATTGAACTAAAAATGGATAAAATTTCACTTGCACATATTCATCTATTTCATTCTTAAATATTATATTGTTCTATAATTATGATTTCAATAAGTGTTTGATTCATTAACTAAATCTGAATTCTCGGGCCCTGCTATCTTTTTTCAATAAACATGAATTGAGAATCAAACTGTGTCCGTGTTTAAAGAGTTGGGCTGCAGGTATTTTCATCAAAAGCCATTATTCTCAAAACCAGAATTTCAGAGAACCCACAAAAAAACTGAAACCAAGATTTGAGTAAAAGTACGCAGAGATTGGACAAGTGAACCATAAGAGATACGGAAAACACAAGTTTGGAATCCGAATAGAGAAAAACACTGAAGCTAATTTTTTTTTTTGAAAATTAAAAACACTGAAGCTAATTGTAAGGACCAAATTTGAAGATATAAATAATAAGTTATAAACACAGATTTGAAGTTGAATAGTGAAACTTTAAATATACAATTTTATTTTCCAAAACTCTAAATTTGAAGTTTTGAATTTTTAAACTTTTTTTATAAAGCAAAAAATTATATATTTAAAGTTATGAAGTTTTTTTTAGATGCTCTATGAGAGAGAGAAAAGATTTTAAAACGTCGCATATTTTGTTTTCAGATTAGGAAATTTCATAAATGTGGGAAAGGATTCACAATAATATAGAATAATTAATTTTACTGAAAATCGAAAATATATAATCATCCAATGATATGGCCTATAGATTTTTTATCCAGTGATAATTGGACACGTATACAGAGACAGAAACCTTTAGGCATCGTAACAATAACCGGTTGGGATCCGTCGACCCAGATGATAAAATAGATCAACTGTTTCTGCTCAAAAGGTACTAACGAGTTGACTCAGTAATCTCTGGTTTCACTCGTCGTCGGATAAAAAAAAAGGAAGAGCATTTCCTTTTCTCTCAACTCACAAGTGAATTGGTTCGTGAATCCGTCAATTTGATTGGGAAAACTTGGGTTTTGGTTTAATTTGTGTTAATCTCCGACGTTCTGTTTTTTGCAGATGGCGAATGAAAAGCCTATTACTACGGAGACCGTTGCTCTCACCGAGAAGAAAATGGACATGTCTTTAGGTTTGTGTGTTTTTTTTATCTTTAATTTGTCTTTGAAAGCTCATCATCTTTGTATGATTCGTGTAGATGCTATTATCAAGATGTCAAAGCGCAACAACACCAATGTCAATAAAGGCAAGAAACTGAGAGCATCCGTAAGTAGTCTTAAACTGAGAGCATCCGTAAGTAGTCTTAAGCTTCTCAATACCAATTGTGATGTCTCTTTATTGAACCACTGATTGTTTTTTTTTGAGGCCGCAGAATAAAAAGGAGAAGTTTAATGGTGCGGCCAAAAACAGTACGGTAAAAGCTCAGCGTTATATGGACTCACGGTCTGATGTTAGACAGGTTAGCTTCTTTGTCTTGTCATTTGCTTTGTGTTTATGTTCTGACTTTATGTCGTAATTTTCAGGGTGCTTTTGCAAAGAGAAGGTCTAATTTCCAAGGACCTGTTACAACAGCTGTTGCTCGTGATGTTGCTTCTGGTGCTCCAATCCGTGGTAGACCTTATAACGCTGGAAGGATGGCTAATACGAATCAATCAAGGTCTAGACTGCTTGATAATTCTCTGATCATTTGCTTAATAACATGGGCTCCCCTCTATGCTATTCTACTCTCTCTGAGGTGAGAGGCTTATAAGCTCCTTTACCATCGGGTGTTTCTATGGGAAAGTTGCACGGGTTTGTATACTTATGTTTCGTAACTCCTTGCTGGGTGATAGATGGTGTTCAAAATAGCTATTCAAAATCATGCAGTTGAGTCTAAGGGGGTATTTGGAGGAGGAGTAGTCAGAGATTAGTGTGTTGGTGGTACTTATTAGATTTGAGGTAACTGAAGGGGTTCAGGCTCATTGACCAAAGACTTTGCTCATCTGTTAATAATCTGTTACCAAGAACACGGTATCAGAAGGTTGATCTATTGATTGATCCCCCTGCGTAGCTTTTCCAGTTATTCAGCTGTTTTTCTTTTGTGCAGGTTCATTACTCCACCAGCTCAGTATGGATCTGCACCAAGAGGGTTTGTCTCAAAGGTAAATTATTTATATCTATATCTTAGATAACCTTTGTGGTATTGGTTTCTGTCAGTAAGCATGGAAACGACCAACCAACCATGCATGAGTATCTTGTGTGTGTTATTATATGAGCATTATGATGACTTAATTGGCATATCCATATCAAAATAATGAATTGATCTTGATCTGCAAACATAATGCAGCAGCAGCAATGGGAGAAGATAGAGCAGAAGCAACCAAATGGAGGAGGGCAGAGGCAAGGGCCTCAGACGCTGGACTCTCGGTTTGCAAACATGAAAGAAGAGAGGATGAGAATGAGAATGTTTACAGAAAAGGGAATCAATGTAGGCAACAATGGTGTTGGACTGCAGTACCACCAGCAGCAGCAACGTCCCTGGGGAAGAAGAGCCGCAAGATTCCCCAACTGATTAATGTGATCCGCAGAACAATGGCGTTACTATTAATGCAGTTTGGTTTCGATTCAATTTATGAAGTGTACGACATTCATTTATGAGTCTTTCTCTTCTTGGAGACTAGCAGAAGAGGAAATGTTGAATCTTTGGTTGTAATTGGTGTGTTCTTTTGGTCAGGGAGGGATATGAAAATTGACCATTTTCCCCTAATCTCTTTCTTGATTGGGAAGCTTGCACAGAAATGTAATCACATGAAATGAAAGATTTCCCCTTATAGTATTTGTAAGCTTTAGATTGGTACATCAAAATAGTTAACTAAGTTCAATTATAAATCTCCACTTAATCCAATTAACTATAGAAGCGCCTCAAGTTATAAAGCTTTGATGATAATTACGTTGGGCTGCTGATGATGCTAGTAAGGAAAGCTGCTAGTTACCGAACCAAAGCTTAGAAACTGAAGTCTTGTTAAAGAAAAACTTCATTGATTTCTCTGAAGTTGCAGAAGAGCCTCATTCTGTGTTGGTGAATGTTTTGCATTTGCAAGAGGAGACTGGTTAGAGAGGACAAGAACCACTTCTCTTCATTCTTTCACTCTGTAATTATTATATTGAAACAGATTGAATTTAACACATGAAAAAAAACTTGATGGAATTTATAAGAAGCTCATGAGATTCACCAATGGTGGAGAGAGAGAGAGAGGATCAGATATTCAAAAGCTCTTGAAGCTGCGTATTGATAGCCTAAAGATAACCGAGTCATATATATGTTTTCTTCATCAGTGAGTATCATTCTTTGATCTCCTCCAAGAAGAGAAGTATTCTTTGATCTCCACCAATAAGAGAAGTAGTCTGTTTGTTTCACAGACCTTGTACAATTTCAAAGTGCGGAGGATGGTGGTGGGTGATGGGGTTGCCACCGATTGGATGTGCACCGTACTACTTGCAGAAATACAGGAGCCACAATGGAGAGTGTGCAGAAGAAGTGAACAACATGATCATTGAGTCCAACTTCGTCATGAGATAGATACACTGTCCATCAGCTTAACCATGAGCTTCGAGGCGTGTCCATTATCTACTGCGACGTGTTTGAAAGCGCAATAGATATTAGGGCTGGGCAAATAAACCGAACCCGAAAATCCGAACCAAACCCGATCCGATAAAAATGAATCTGAACCGATCCGAATCCGACATAAATACCGAATGGATCCTGTTTTTTGGTATTTTGGGTTATGGGTATTATCCGAATCGAACCCGGACCTAAATGGATATCCGATAGAACCCGAAACATTTAAAATCACAAAAAAAACTTCTACCAAATATGATCTTAATTCTTAATATGTATCAAAAATACTTTAAGATATTATTGAACTTATAAAATAATTATCTGTTACATCAAATGAAGATTGATGGTGGAATGTGGCGGTTGATGCCTGAAGTTTTTAGATTTTGGTTTTGTTTTTATTGAATAATGTTTCTCATTTCATGAGAACTTATTTTTTGTTTTATGATTTCATTTATATGGTTTTCTTTATATCACTAACTACTAGGTTAAGATCCGCGCATTGCGCGGAGTGAACATTATATATAAAAATTATTTTATGTATTAAATATTTTACATATTATGAAATAATAAATATATATTGAATAATTAAAAGTCAGTAACTATTAGATATATAATTAAATTGGTGTGAACATATAAATCAATTTTATTAATCCAAAAAATATTATTTTATATTTGATAGGATATGTAATTAAATTTAAATGATACTAACATACATAGTATATGTTAGTATATTTTTAATATTAATGTCTATTAAATGATGATTTCTACTCATATATTTTTTTGATCATTTGTATCGTTTAAAAAAAATTAAATTACTAATAACAAAATTTTTACTGTGGGATTAATAGTTTTAGTAATTTATATTTTTTAAAAATAAGTTGTCAATGTTCGTTCAAAACTTTTATCAAAAAAATTGTTCAAAGTAAATTTTGAAACTAAATTATTTATGTGTTTTATATGGTTTATAGTTTAATTTAAAACGATATATATATATATTAAAATAATTAGTTAAATTAGACTTTTTACTTATATAATTTTGTAATCATTTGTATTTCTTCATAACAGAAATTTTAAACCATGGATCACAAAATTTGAATGTGAGGTTTTTAACAGTTTTAGTAATTTATAGTCGTTTTAAAAAATTCAAAATATAACATATACAGAAAAATCTAAATTTTTATTATATGGTTATTGTGGTTGGTTAATTTATTTAATAGTTTTAAATTAAACAAATATGATAGAAGATACACTAATTTTTTTTATCAAATCTTTATTATTCAAAATCATTAATTGCCATATATACTTTAGCCACATTAGGTAATTCCGTAAATTTTATTAAAGGAAATAATAAAGTACATTAATGATGAATTTATTGTTAGTTTAATAAAAAGTTTATTATATAATTAGATGGACCAACATATTTCTCTAATGATTCTAAGAATCAACCTAGTGATGACATGTGGCTACAAAAAAAAGTTGTAATGCTTCTCAAATAATATATAGGGGATGTTTATCTTTCGCTTGATTTTGAATGATCACGTTTGATGTTTTTTCTTATTTTTGAATCGATTTTACTTATGTTTTGGCTATTAAAATATGTACAAATCATGTATTTTAAATTCGAAGAACCGATTTTATTTATGTTTTAGTTACAAAATAGGTACAAATCAGGTATTTTTAAACCGAAGAACCGATTGGGACCCAAACCCGAAAGTACAATGGGTTATACCGGTTCTTTGAAGATTTACTAACCCCGACCCGAACCCGATAGAACCCGAACCGGTCCCGAACCGAACTTTTATATAACCCGAATGGGGTTGATTTTGATAAACCCGAAAAACCGAAACCCGAATGGATAAAACCGAAACCCGATTGGGACCCCGAATGTCCATGCCTAATAGATATCCTCAAGACCCACCAACTCCACGGTATACAACTTTGGGCTCAATTTATTCGTGAGTTAGCGTAAATGGCCCACATGAATCAGAAAGAGTTAGACTAGTCGACCCAGAAAGGTGAATAAAAAGCACGTGTTTCTTTCGTTGAATAAATGAAAGTTTTTATTCTTCAGCGAGACGAAGACGTAGTTTCATTTATTTTCCTTATTAACCCTCAAAGTCTGTATTGGGACTAGGAGGTGACGTCATCTTCACCCTCCGTGAATTTTCACACCTCTTTCCCGTTTTGCCCTCGGTGAGAGAAAAAAAACTTCACCTTTTCATCAATTTCCTCGGAAGATATTTTAATTTCATCCTCTGGGTGGGTTTCTGGAGATTTTTCTCTTAGGTTTCTTTCGTAGTTTCTGATCCGAGGTAGGTGGATTCTGCCTCTTTAAAGTACTTTTCTTCAGGGTTCGTTTCTCTCGTCGGAGGAAATCGATTTCGTCTTTGATCACTTCGTCTGGGTTTTTTTCCTCGTTTTCAGGAAATGGAGCTCGATTTCGACGCTGGGAACTTGCTTGAAGACGAAGCTGGTGAAGTTGGTCATAATGTTAGTGTAAACTTGGGACTTTCTGTGGCTATTTTCGTCGCTTTTGGTTGACCTAATCATTGGGTCCACTTTTATTTTTTTATCTTTTGAACCTGGAGCTTAAACTTGGAGCTGCAAACACTTGTATATGTAGCTTTAGAGTTAGAATCATGAACATTAACCCCGCTGCGTTAAGGATTTTATTTTATTCGTGTCACGTTTTCTAGGGCTTGTTTGTGCATTAGTTTTGATTTGTAGTTTGTTTGTGAACAGGATATGGCTGGATTTGAAGGGGAAAGGTGTGGGATATGCATGGACATCATTGTTGATAGAGGCCTTCTTGATTGTTGCCAGCACTGGTACACAATACCTTCTTTCCCTTTAGCTCTATGTTTTCTCAGAGTCCTCCTTACACCTGCCTCTGCTTTGTGTGCTTATGCACTCACTCTGTGTCAACCAGCAGGAGACTGATAATTTTTTTGTCTGTGTTTGATAAATCTTCAGGTTCTGCTTTGAATGCATTGATAATTGGTCTTCGATCATGAACCTCTGCCCTCTTTGTCAGAGAGAGTTTCAGCTGATTACATGTGTCCCTGTAAGTAATCTCTTTCTTTCTATCTCCAACATTTCTCATCATTTTTGTAAGTGGAGTTAGCTGATATGTTTTTTTTTCTGTTTGACTGTGAAGGTGAATGATTTTGGGGAAAGCAGCAAGGTTGATGATGTTTCGCTATCTGGGTACTATTTTCATGCTTCTCTTTTCCTCCCTGAAGGATTTACTTTCCTTAACGATCTAACTGGTGTCTTTGTTGAGTGGCTTATCATGAATTCCAAATGACATAACATGTGATTGGAAAGTTCAATATAGAAATCTGTACTGTGAAGCTGAAAAACTGCTGTAATCTGCTGACGTTAAGCGTATACATGCAGAGATGAAGATTGGTGCGCTGAGGAGGAGACTGACGCCCTCTCTTCTCCGTCACACTACATTGACGAAAATGTAAGTATTATCATATATGCCTTTTCCACGTCACTAAAAACTACCTTGTTTACCTTTCCTAATCATTTTGTAGGCAGTTATCTGTTTAGATGGAGATCTCTGCAAGATCCGTAACACCTTCAATTACATTGGAGGGGATTCCAACCTCGATACATCAATTGCTTGTGATTCTTGTGACACATGGTAACTATTACCTGTTGAACCTTATTCATGGCCTCTTTCTTATTTGTAATGTGTCATGTTCATTCTTTTACCTCCTTTGTTGATAACTGAAGTTCTTTGTCTGGTGAACTTCTGGTGCTATCTAAGTTGTTACCGTGCCATATAATGTTTGTGGCTTCTGTGCTTTTATATAAAGATTATCGTGTTGATAGCTTAGTTTCCCTACCGGTTTTTAGCGATCACCATCGCAAGAAGGAAGTTTATTATATGATATGTATACTGGTCTTGCACGTCCATGTACTTACTTTCTATTATTCTAGATTGTTCATCTTTAGAGCATTATTTTCTGGTCTTATAATTTGATCATAAAAGCTACCTTCTAATTGTTAGCTTCCTCTATGTGCTATGTCTTTACAGGTATCATGCTATTTGTGTGGGTTTTGATCTGGAAATCGCATCAGAGGATACATGGGTATGTCCGAGGTAGGTTCCATTCATATAATGACTATAGATGATTGCATAAAATATGATTCGATTTATTTCACCAATGCGGCGTTAATTTAATTGTCTCTGTTAGTATTAGCCGATTAGGTAGACATAGTTTTATGGGAGAACTTCGAGCCTTTCACTGATTTCCTTAACTAGAAAAGATACAGTTAACCAAATCTGAGTGAAATCTAATACTTAGCCATATTATCCCCTTTCTCTATATTTTTCAGCTATCTTGTCATAGTCTTTCGTCCTTTGTGTGTGAACAGGTGTCTCTCAAGTGAAAAACCACTCGAATCTGATGCTTCACCAAAGGAGACAACAAAGCCCCTGGAGATTCCTGAAAGCACAAATAGCGGATGCTCAGTCGAGGCAATTTATTCTGGAAATTTTTCAGTCACAGTTGCTGATGATGGCGAGACAGCTCTTGTCGTATCAACAGTCAAAGGAGACGAGTGGCCTATGAAACCAAGTGATACCAATGCATCGTTAGTTCAAGCTATGGTGTACGGAGATCCTAATAACTCGGGTAGGAAGGAAAATACAGAGCAAGTCCCAGGAAAATCGGAGCTCATGCAGTCCTTACCACATCAATTATCATCTGAATTACTACTTGAGTCAAATCAGCCGTTGTTTGCTGCACAGATGGAGATTAGAACAGGTATATTGATTATTTATACAAAGTTCTCTGAGACTTTGTTGTGCGTTCTTGTCACGTATAGATTCTCAATATGCTTTGTCCCTTGTTGCTTCTGGGCGTGATATTTTTGCGTTCTCTGCAACTGTAGAGCCTGTTATAGGACTTGAAGAAAAGGAGTGTCTACCGGTCAATGTTGAGAAATGTAAGAAACATACTTTCCTTTCTTGTCATGCTTATCTTCTGCTTTCTTTCATTTTTATGGCTAAATGCAAATGGATCATTACCTACATCTGCATAGTCTAACATGGTCCAACATGATGTATTGTGTTTGCCAGCTCTTTCTAGTACAGCCTTTTCCAACTCAGATGTTGCTAGTGTTGTCAGCTTAAAGAGAAAACATTCAGATTGCAGGTCAGTTTAACAGATGAAATCTTCTTTTCTTGGTACCATCATTCCCTCTTTACTCTGATTGGTGTCAAATGTTTGAGCGTGTGCCATTTCTTTACCAGTGGTAATGATGACAATTCGAAAATCAAGGCAGAGATTGCAGAACGTCTCGTTAAACCAAAGCTAGAGGAAATGGAAGAAAAAGCTGCCTTTCGGCACGAGAGCAGATCCCCTTCAAACAATACAACTGTTGATATATTCAGCATTGTTAAAGGATTTGGGAGTAAAAAGAAACCCACGCTTCCAAATACGACGGATAAGTCTTCAGAAGGAGAGAATGCTGTTGGTTTGAGGGTAAAGAAGATTAAGAAGACACCGGAAGATGATAAAGAGTCATTGGTTCTGGTTGAGAAACTAAGGAAAGAAATAAGAGAGGCCGTTCGTAACAAATCAATGGAAGACATCAGAAAAGACCAGTTTGATCCAAAACTCTTGGCCGCTTTCAGAGCTGCTGTGGCAGGTTCCAAAACGGATGAAGCACCTAGAAAAATTCCGGCTGTGGCATTGAAGGCAAAGAAATTGATGCTGCAGAAAGGAAAAGTCCGAGAGAATCTCACTAAGAAAATTTATGCAGATACAAATGGGAAGCGGAAAAGTGCATGGCATCGGGACTGTGAAGTTGAGTTCTGGAAGCATCGGTGCATGAAAGCTGGAAAGCCTGAGAAAATTGAGACTCTGAAGTCTGTTCTTAGCCTCTTGAAGAAAAATCCAGCTGACACCGAGAAAAATGTTTCATTTGAAGCCCCACAGGCTTCAAATCCTATTCTCTCCAGATTATATTTGGCAGATACCTCTGTGTTCCCGAGAAATCATGATATCAAACCTCTTGTGGGATCGAAAGAAACAGGACTGGACAAGACCTTACCAAAGAGCAGTGATGTCAAAGGGAACAACTCAAATGCTGCTGGATCAAAAATAAACTCGGGAAGCAAACCGCCTATTTTTGAGAATCCAGATGAGCTGAAGAAAGACAAAAGGAAATGGGCATTGCAGGTTCTTGCTAGAAAGAAAGCTTTAGCAGGCAGCAACTCAAGCGAAGACAAAGAAGGCTCTCCTGAGCTCAAAGGGAATTATCCATTGTTGGTGTGTGATTCTCGGCCCTTGCTTTGTCAGCTTTTAGATATCTGTTGTTTTGAAATTGTTGCTTGTTTGTTTCTACGATTGCTGTCAGGCTCAACTTCCAGCTGATATGAGGCCAAACCTTGCGACCAGTCGCCATAATAAAGTTCCTGTTACAGTTAGGCAGGTACGTGAGTAGCTTTTTACTTCAGCTTCTAATTCTTCGTGGTATTGTTTAGTTCTAGATATTGAAGGGGAAGTCACGGGCTTTTGATATTCTTTTAGCTCTGGGTCAAATAGCATAATAGGCTTGAGCTATTAGCACATGTTTCACTTGTAGAGGAGGTCTACAATACAAGATTTCATGCTTGTCTATAGCTTAATGAGTGCACGGTTATGTGTTGTTGATTTGAAAAAAAAACTGGTGAAATAGCTAGCCTATCACTCTATGTGCTTGTTTTGGTTCATAAGCAATGTGTACACGGTTATGTGTTGTTGATTTGAAAAAAATCGGTGAAATAGCTAGCCAATCACTCTATGTACTTGTTTTTGTTCATAAGCGAATCACTCTTGCTGCAGGCACAATTATACCGGCTGACAGAACATTTATTGAAGAAAGAAAATCTTCTGGAAGTTCGAAGAAGTGCAGCAACAGAACTAGCCGTTGCAGATGCTATAAATATCGAGAAAGTGATCGCTGACAAATCAAGTAGCAAGGTTGTGTATCTGAATCTATGCTCACAAGAAATACTGCACCATTCAGAGAGCAAAGCGATGGACAGTAATGCTGTAGAACCAAGTACTTCACCACCACTGTCTAATAACGGAATAGAACATGTCGATGATAAAGATTCAAATGATCTAGCCGTTCTTCAAGCGCTCAGAGCAGCTGGTCTTGTTGATTCACCACCAAACAGCCCGAACCGTTCATCAGAAGTTCCTCCAGATAAAGAAGACAGTTCTTTTGACAAAGCCAGGGAGGCAGTAGGCCCAGATAATGTACTGGACATTGGTTCAGTTCCTGATACAGACATCTTTGGGGATTTTGAGTATGAGTTAGATGACGAAGACTATATTGGTGCTACCAAGGCTACAAAAGCTGCAGAAACACAGCAGGATGAAGGTTTGACTAAGGTGAAGGTAGTTTTATCCACTGTTCAACCTGAGAAAGTTCTAAATCAATCTGAGGTCTTGGGGAATGAAGAAACAACAATAAACCAGGAAGGGACAACAAATGGTGAAGAAGATGGGAAGAGCTTTGTTCCTATGGAGCCTGTACCTGAAGCTGAGGCTGAGGCAGAGGGAGAAGGAGAGGGAGGTGAGATCCTTTCTTTAGCTGAATGTGAAGAACTGTACGGACCTGGTACAGAGAAACTAGTTGAGAAACCTCTCACTGAAGGATCTGCTGATAACGGTCTTCAAGCGAAAGCACCTGATTCAGAGTGCGAGAGCAACACGCACAGAGAGTTCATGGCTTCAAACTTCGAGAAGACTTCCATTCAAGAGAAGAAACTTCCCACAAGGATCCCAAACTGTAATCCAAGCGAGAAGCCGTCTAAAGAAGAGAAAAGCAAAGCTGATGGGTTCAGTGACTCCATCATCAAGAAGGTAATAAAAGCTATTAAATTTCTTATGTCAAAATCGCTCATTTCCTGACAGTTCTCTCCTTTTGTTCTTTTATAGGTTGAAGCATACATCAAAGAACATATCAGACCACTGTGTAAGAGCGGAGTGATAAACGTGGATCAATACAGATGGGCAGTGACGAAAACCAGAGAGAAAGTGATGAAGTATCACAGCAAAGCCAAGAGTGCTAACTTCTTGATCAAGGAAGGCGACAAGATTAAGAAACTCGCCGAGCAATATGTTGAAACCGCCGCTTCTTCTTCCACCGGAGCTCACCACAAGGAGAAGGACAAGTGCAAGTGACAAGCAGCAGATGCGTAAATAAGATGACGAAGGAAACAACAGCTAGTTCAGTCTTAAAAACAGTATATAAATTTAAGTTATCTATCTTTTGTCTTCTCCACGAGTTTTGGAGATTATTATGTCATCGCTCAACAGGCCATTTGCATTAGAATGCAGTTATGGAAAAAAGAAAATTTGAAGATGGGAAGTTATATTATATTACATGGAAGAGATTATTCTCATTTGTCAGTTTTAGAACTTACGGTATTTCATATAGTGAAACATTTGCGAATAGGATGCGGGTTCTGTCCAAATGGCTGGTTCGGTTCAGTTTATCCGTTTTTTTTGTTTAGTTTAGTTAAGCACAAAAATATAGCTGAATCTAACTGAACGAAAATTTTATTTTGCATGTGGTTAGTTTGGTTAAGAAAATGTTATCAAATTAACAAGATTTTGGTTTCGGTTTAATTTTTATCTAAGAACTTAGATTTTCTGGTTAATTTTGATTAAAATTTTTGGTTATTTTGGGTTGAAATTTGATTAATTTGATGACTACTTCAGTTTAAAATTTTGGTTTGTATTGGTATCGTTATAATTTATTTACAAGAAAACGAAAACTGAACTAATAACAGAATCTTTTAGGTTCCGCGACAAACGGTTTAACTCGATTTTAACAGTTATAAAAACGTATAGATATATAGTATATATAGATATTTTTGTTACTGTTAACTTTGGTGCGGTGCGGAGTATTAAGAAAGTTGTTATGAATATAAAAAATACTTTCTCAACTGAAAATGTACATACAGACTCTGTATTTATACATAAGCGCATACGGTTTAGTAAAAGGAGGCTAAACCGATGTCTTACCAAAATGATTAAGCAAAAAGAAACTTAACCAAATATATAATCTAACCGGTACTCTAATACGGAGCAGTATTGAATCTAGTAAATGCTTAACCGAACCAGATTGTCATAAAGCTGACTCCGGTTGAAGTATTGGGGCTCACTCAACTTATACGTAGAGTGAGCTAACGGCTGCCACGTAGGATCATCGAAACGGCACCGTTGGAACCGGAACCAAACCGGACAAGAGGAGAAATCTCCGATTACCTGATTTGGTTAACCTCCGTTATTAAACTAGACGACAGAGAGAATACTCAGAGAGAAGCCGCCGCCAAAAAGAAAACCCTAAAGATGGAGGAAGAAAGCAAGGCGAAGATCGAGGAAACGGTGCGAGAGATTCTGAAGGAATCGGACATGACGGAGATGACAGAGTTCAAGGTCCGTAACCTCGCTTCGGAGAGACTCGGCATCGATCTCTCAGACAAATCTCACAAGGCGTTCGTACGCGGCATCGTCAAGTCGTTCCTCGAAGAAGTGGAGTCGAAACAACAACAACAACAGGACAAGGAAGAGGAAGAGGAAGAAGAAGAAGAAAGAGCTAAGGAGGGAAACAAAGAGTTTGACGATGACGGCGATCTCATCATTTGCAGGGTAATGGTCACTATTAAATCTCATACTCTGATTCAAAACCATATGAATGAATTGTTTATGGATTTTTGTGTAGCTGTCGGATAAGAGGAGAGTGACGATTCAGGAGTTTAGAGGAAAGAGTTTGGTTTCCATCAGAGAGTATTACAAGAAAGACGGCAAAGAGCTTCCTTCTTCTAAAGGTAACTACTACACTCATCACTCTCTTTTAACTTCTTTCTTCTTGTTGCCAATATTAAATCATTTACTTAAGAGTTCTTGTTGTTTTGGATGTATTAAGTTCCATTTTTAGGATATACTAAAATGCTTTTGATCAAAAAATAAAAAAGTATACTAAAATGCTTAGTCCCAATTTGGCTGCTCAACATGTTTTCTATTAAGACCACACGCGATCCGCTCTTCAAAAAGTATAACAAACTAGTGAACTGTGTTCAAGCAGCCAAAATGGATACGCCATGATCTGTTTCCAGTCTCTGATATATTATATTTTATTATTATTTATGCAGGAATAAGCTTAACAGACGAACAATGGTCAACGTTCAAGAAAAATATTCCAGCTATCGAAGCTGCTGTCAAGAAAATGGAATCGCGTGTCTGACGAACTTGTGGTTGATTCTGCTTTCAGAAACATATGCAAGTGTCTTGTTGAATCAGTGGTGCAAAATGTTATTGTGTTTATGTAACTTATTTTCTTTCTTCGGTTGGTCGTAATGTGTTTCTAAGAGGACCTGGCGAACGAGCCACTATCATCAGAGTATTCAGTAGTACTTGGCCCTGTTCGTTTGCTCACCCAGGTGATCCATCTGGGTGAAGATGCAAATTGATGTTCGTTTAGTGTATTATAATGCTACATCCAGATGAATCACCCAGCTGAATTCATCTCAAATTCTCACCCAAATGAAGGTGAGTCTTGATGGTGCATCTGGATGCAGATGCATCTAGTTCAGTCCAAAATAATAAATGACAAAAATGATCTTTTAAAATCAAAATATTATTTTCAAACCGTAAATTCTATTTTTTTTTTTGCATTTACATTTTTTCGCTATAACCAAAAAATGTATTTTCTCGCAAAACGGAAAAATACACTTTCCCGCCAAAACTGCAAGATGCATTTTTCTGCAAAAAAAACATAAAACATATATTTTCATTAAAACTCATTTTTCGGCTAAACCAATAAAACCACACTTTTCGACCAAAACCCAAAAAACGCATATTCCCGCCAAAACTTCAAAAGCATTTTCCGGCCAAAACCGCAAAAAGCATTTTCCCGCCAAAACCGGAAACAACGCATTTTCTCGCCAAAACAAAAAAAAAACGCATTTTCTCGCCAAAACCGAAAAAATGCATTTCCCGCCAAAACCGAAAAACGCATTTTCCCGCCAAAACCGGAAAACGCATTTTCCCGCCAAAACCGGAAAAAATGTATTTTCCGCCAAAACCGGAAAAACGCATTTTCCCGCCAAAACCGAAAAATATATTTTCCCGCCAAAACCGGAAAACGCATTTTCCCGCCAAAACCGGAAAAATGTATTTTACCGCCAAAACCGGAAAATGAAATTTTTCCGCCAAAACCGGAAAAACGCATTTTCCCGCCAAAACCGGAAAAATGTATTTTACCGCCAAAACCGGAAAATGAAATTTTACCGCCAAAACCGGAAAAACGCATTTTCCCGCCAAAACCGGAAAAATGTATTTTACCGCCAAAACCGAAAAAACGCATTTCCCGCCAAAACCGGAAAAACGCATTTTCCCGCCAAAACCGGAAAAACGTATTTTCCCACCAAAACCGGAAAATTGTATTTTTCCCGCCAAAACCGGAAAAACGCATTTTCCCACCAAAACCGGAAAAGCGCATTTTCCCACCAAAACCGGAAAAATGTATTTTCCCGCCAAAACCAGAAAAATGTATTTTCCCGCCAAAACTGGAAAAATGTATTTTCCCGCCAAAACTGGAAAAAATGTATTTTTCCCGCCAAAACTTCAAAACACACTTTTTCCGTCAAACCCGCAAAAAACGTATTTTTCCGCCAAAACTATAAAAATGCACTTTATCGCGAAAAACACATATTTTCTCAAAAACCGCAAAAAATATTTTCGGCCAAAACCGTAAAAATGCTATTTTTCCGCCGAAACGTAAAAAGTTATATTTTAGTCATTTTATTAACAAGTCCATCTAGATGGAGATGAAAGTTAAAAAATGACAAGCAAACGAACATAGTTGCATTCAGATGATTCATTTGGATGCATGGACGAAATGAAGAAACGAACAACACCCAGATGGAGCATCTGGATAAGACATCTAGATGAACCATCTGGATGCATCTTCCAGATGTACAAACGAACAGGGCCCTAGTATCTATATCGGTTTAACCGTTTCAACAAAACCACTTTCTTACGAATTGTTTATAACTCTTCCATTTTCCAAATTCCGTTTCTTCTTTCGCGGCGACCCAACTCTTCCAGGGCCTAGTCTACCTTGCTTAACAACGTATTCTATAGTTTTCTTATTTATTGGCGGCAACGAAGAAGATATCGAGCTGAGAAACTCTTCCAAAAATTTACTGAACCTGACAGTACACACTGTGTTTTCAGATATCATCAGACTGAACCACTTGGAGACGTTTTGGTTTTCCTTACCGGACAAGAAGAGATTGAAACGAAGTTGAGCAAAGAATGAAAGTTTTGGGTTCACAGAGCTCTGAGATCATCCTACTCAAATCTCACGACCGAACTACAGGCAAAGAAAGTGTTTGATCCAGCCCCTAAAGCTGTCATGGAGTCACTTCTTGAAACTCCTATCTCCAAGGCTTCCGCATAGCAAGAACAATGTTTCAGGCGTTAAGGACTTGGAGGCCACCACGATACCTGAAAGTGCAAAGAGCAAACCTGGCAAGTGTTGAAGAGTCTAGCTAGGGATCCAACATGTGTTCAACTTTGACTTCATGGATCCTCCACCTGAGAACTCTATTAATTAAAGGCTCCACGCTCTTGGTGCTTTGGATGGAAAAGGTGAGATTACTTAGTTGGGAGAAAGGATGGTGGAGTTTCCTGTTGATCAAAGATGATTGTTGGTTCGGCTCGGTTGAGATAGCCGCCATGTTTTCTACAGGAAACTCCATCTTTTATCGACCATGTAGGAACCAACACAGAGAACGTTGGCGATCACATTGCCTTGTTAAGGGTTTACAACTCCTGGAAAGAAATGAACTACTCAAGTCAATGGTGCTACTGAGAACTACATTCAAAGAAATTGCTAAAAGGTTTCAGTAAGAAGTGGTATATATGATGACTTCCTTTTGGTTTGATTCATGGTCGTCTATGTGGAGATCGTGGGTGGGCATTGCAGCTCATGCGACAGTATATTCATCCAGTTGGATTTCAGAGTGGCTCAAGAGTTAGGTGTGAAACTCGGATATGATGTTGGATATGCTCCATTAGACTTCAGACAAGACAGTTATCACGTACATGACTGATGGGATGCTGTTGCAAGAGCTTCTCTAGAACCGAAACTCGATTTTAGCAAAGGTTAGGCCGACTACATGCAAAAAGTGTTTGATCTCTGTCACTCTGAAGGTTCTCATGGCAGTTGACATTCAGGTTTATTCCGCTGATGCTCAGTGAGTTCTGTGTCCGCAAAGGTCTACAAACATGGAACAGGTTACAGGTGTTAATGATGGGCAGCAAAGAAATACATACAGGTGCTAGATGCTGGGCTGAACATAAGCTTCTCATCATAAGAAGTGCTAAGCGACGTTTATAACTTGCTTTTGTAAAATTTCATTCATTTACTTATTCAAAGTCCATGATAGTGGCCAAACCAGCAGCATTTATAGTTAATTGATAATTTTTATAGTTATAAATAGAATTTAGAGTGTGGGGAGACAATCGGCCTTTGTAGCCGGAAGAGTTGATTGAGAAAGAGAGATCTGGTGGTGATCACAACTCTTGAGATTCTAGTAGTGCATGTCCTCAAGCTTCTCCGAGGGATCAAAGGCTGAGAAATCGTCGTCTTTTCCGTAATCGTTGTAGTATTCTTCTCCGGTGAGCTCCTTGTGTAGTCGCTTGTAGTACCAGCTAAACAAGTCAATATCAGCTATTGTATCACATCAATCAATAGTACATCTGTACAAGTATATGGTAATTTTTAGTTCTCTCTCCAGACAGTAGGAAATAAAGTCTGGGTAAACATATCATGTGTGTTCTGGTTTCTGTTACTTGCTAGGATAGTGCAATCCTAACACATATCAAGTTCTAAACGGATTGAAGTGAAACGTGAATTGAATCGAAACCTTAACACAAAAAGTTGAATGATGAGAGTAGTAAAAAGTAAAAACTAATTCGTTTTTATTACTTGAGTGGCCTTAAACAGCCGATTATGTACAAAAGCAACTGCCTCTTACATATTCGGAGGACTTGCAGCAAACATAGAAACATTCAAAGTAGCTACTAAAACTTTCAGGCTCCTACATTCTCAGAGCTTATTCCATCTTTTATGACTAAGTCCAAAGACCAAAGTCTAATAAGACCAACAATTTATTTAAAAACATACATAGTATACAAGTTAGTCCAGAGGAATGGGGCTAAAGAGTACGGACATGACACGATCAATGACTTTAGATTTCTCTGGACAGCCATGGCCATCTCCGTATTGATACATGCATTGCGACATGCGTGCCAAATTTATTACTGTTTCCGCAAAATCTTGAGGGATCAGCGAAGAGTGATTTTCTATTTTCTCATAATTCATTTCATCCCACATGTCGTTGATCATCTTGTGCACGTGCATGCGTGCTTTCTCTTCTGAAACTCCGGTCTCGTTCATGTAACATTGGATCGATTTGAGGACATCTCCTCTCGCCATTTCATCCTATATATATTCATAAAATATAAGACAACCATATTATAAGTTATATATTTCACAACTACGTATAGACATGAGGCATATAGAGTTCAATTTTATTATAAATGTTTAAATGCAATTTTTAGAATACAGGTTGTGGAAATTGTAATCATTATGTTAAGGTAGTTTTTGCAAAGCGGTAAAATTTCTATTGGTGGCAAGCTTCGACTAATAATTTTACCTAGATATAAACCGATGGCTATAATAAAAAAAGTGGTTTGGTCTAAACGGGAAAAGCGGTTACAATTGGTGACAAAGCTTCGACTAATAATTTTACAAGTTGAGCTAAAATTATATAAACTTGGAAGAAATTGATTTACCGGCGAGGTTACAAGATCGTTGGCTAGACGGAACACAGAGGAAGAGCATCTGACGATGTTTTGTTGGTGTTCGGACAAAGTCTCCAAGACTTGAACAGAGAGTTGGTCCGAGAATACACAGTAGAAGTGAACAAATATTGTTGGGGACGAGATTGAAATCCAAGCATTTTGCATGTATTCTTCCAAATTTGGTTTGTACCCTCCTTTGTACCACATTGCTTCTACTAAATATGCCTTGCATACATCTGCCCACTAAAATATAATAATCTAATTAAAATAGGAGTATTATTTTACAGTATTTACAAGATTTTCAAGGATTTGGAAATATGATTATTTTGTGAGAATGGTTTCTTTGTTTCACAGAACAAATCGAAAAATATATGAAAAATGATATAACCTAATAATCATAAGAAACTACAAGTACGTATATATATATACATCAACCATCTGAAACTAGGTACTCATTAAAATAAAGTATTTCTACAGAAAATATACTTTCGAAAATGTCTTCCTAAATTGTCTTCTTAAAGTGATAAACTGTTTTAACAAAATATCCAAAACAAAGATAATTGGTATATACTTACAGACTTTTTGAGGAAAGGAATCACGTTGATATCTTTATTTCTGAGGATATCACATCCAATGTTATTTACTTCATTGTAAACAACAAGAAAACACAACCTCATGTACTCGGGGAGGTCATCAAGACGATTCACATCCCAACTGCAACATATTTATACAGAGAAAATTTAATCAGTATCATGCTTTATCGTAATATATAAAATAACCAAAATAATTGATGTAGAAATAGAAGTGTGGGAGTCTTTACTTTTCAAAGGCGGCAGTGAAGAGTTGAAGTTCTTCAAGAGTGCCATAGATATCGTAGATGTCATCGATAGTTGTAAGAAGTGCATTTACTTTGGTTATTATTCGTCTAACATTCCCAAATTGAGGCTCTTGGATTTGTCCAGTAGTCCAAAAATAATTCTCCACTATCCTATCTCTTGAAAAGTGAAGTTGATTAGCTAAACCTGTCTCCCTCCACCAGCTTTACAACACATGTATAGCAAGAGGAACATAAAGAGTTAAACTAAGTTATTTGAATTTAAAAAGGCTGGAATACCAAGTTAAAGTTTATGAGTTTTTAATCTTAGAACTCATAGATAAATGTATGGCTTATGTATTTATTTTATTTAAATAGATGTAAATTGATATATGATTATAGTTAGTATATACCTGGAAACGTATTTGAGTTCTTCTTGATAAACAGCTTGTACGATATTGAAATCGAGCTTGGAGAATTCAAGTAACATAGGGTTCTTGTGAAGTCTCTTTCCATACATATCTATGTACCATCTCGTGGCTAGCCTTCCCATTCGCCAATGATATGGCATATCTAACGCTTGGACCACCATCTCCACATCACAGGATGCAAGATCTTTACTACCATGAGTATCAACAAAGTTTTTGAGTTGTTGTGTTGCAAAAACTCTAACGTTTTTTTGCAGTTTAGTGTCCGATTTTGTTGAAAGATATGACGCCTCGTACAGAGATAAGAGGCCATTTATATCATGGCTGTCAAACTTTCCACAGTTTTCCATGAAAACATCAAATACATCTGTAGTAAACAATTTCATTAGATTTAGATACCAAATCTATTGTTAAAATTTAATCATATTTATGTTTCTTATTCTCTGATCTACATGGAAAACATCGTTTAGGATCTAACTAAAAACAGTTTAATAAAATATATTAGAGACTACAAATGGTAAGAAAAATTAAACAAAATAAATTTTAAATAAAAAAAATTCTGATTAAAAATCTAAAACATGCTATTAAAAGGAAAAAAGGAAGAAATTTATTAAAGAGAGGGTTTAACATTGTACAAGTGATGATTTACCTTCTGGAACATTGAAACCATGTTGTCTGAGCAGTCGGAATTCGAGTGCAGTAGCATGTAGATCGTATTCCATGTCATACTCCACGAAGTTTCTTCTATCTTTGTGATAAGTAAACGTCAAAATATTGTCGATTTCCCGTTCAAAATGGTAAGAAACGCCTAGTTTTTGCAGATCGTCAATGAGCTCCAATTGTTCGAGATGAGTGGTCCTCTCGTCATTGAGCATCTTCCTCACATTTTCTTTCAACAAATCTCTCTCATGCACACTTTCATCTTTCTGAAACCAGTGCACATTGAAAACGAACAAAATTCAAGAACTCAATTATACGACATCGTTTTATATTTATATTTTATTAATGGGAAATATACTAAGATCATGATTAACTCCAGTTTCTTAACTGAAGTTCTTAGTTTCGGCTAAAAGATAATTCTTAGTTTTTCTTAGTTAAAAACTAAGAAAAACTAAAAACCGTCTCTTAAATAAAATATATAAGAGCCGTCTCTTAGCTGAAAAGTGTAAAAAAAATGTGACATCATGAGTTAAGAACCTCGGCTAAAAGACCGGATTAATCATGCCCTAACGTACCGTATATTTATTCTCGACCGAGAGGAGGTGGTGATGGTCCCAAAGAGAAGGCTGATAGTTTGCGGAACGACGAAGCACAACTGGAGACTCATCGGCCCTTGTTGTTTTGGCTACTATGGTGCAAGTGAAAGACCGAGGACGTTGGATTCGCTTCACAAGGCTATTCCTGTAAATAAGAGGTGAACCCATCTGCAGTAGACTAGCCATTGAAGAAAAGTATTACTGTAGGTAGAAGGTACTTGGTAGTAGATACCTATTCGCATGAATATATATAGATAACATATAGTAGATGTTAAACATCATGTCCACGCATTTGCCCTCAATTATGCGTCTTTTAATATTTTTATAAATTTTGTAGTGCCATATTGTAGTTTGGTTCCCGTTTGGCTTATTATGAATTGCTTAATATAGTAGGTTTTAACCACGTGTCTTATAGTATTTTATATATTGGCTTATGATGGTTTGATTCCCGTTTGGTAACATCAATTATCAGGGGCAAGCTAGAGTCAATACTTAATTTTTTTGCCATATGACCTATAATAATTTGTAATTTGAATCTTTTAAAAATGTAAATAAAATTTAAAAGAAAGAAAAGAAAAAAAAACAGTAAGCTCATTTAACAAGATAAACTAGATTTTGACCCGCGCTTTCAAAGCGCGGAATCATTTCTTTTTAAAATTTTATTTAAATTAATAAATATTTGTCTAATCTATATTTTAATAGATTTTATATTTGTTTATAGTAATTTTTATAATTTTTTCTTCTTTATTTTTTATTATATAATAATAAATTTGTGTACTAATTAATTTGTGCAAACTTCTACTCAATAAATTTAATCATATTGTGATTATATATTTGCTAAGGTTATTTATTTATAATTTTAACTTATTAATTAAATATTATATGAAAAATGTAATAGACATTACGTTTTTCATTCTACATATTTTTAAATAATGCATAAATATTAAATTATAATTACACAAATATTAAATAATAATTATGTATTTAAATTGACTTATAATTATTTTTAAAAGAAAATATTGTTGGGCTTCTTTGACTTTAAGTTTTTAAATTATTGGGCTGTTTTGTTTAGTTGGACAGAAGCAAATGTGTTGGGCTTTTAATTTCTGAAAACCATTAAAAGCAATTGAAAAAAAAAATGAAATATTTTGTAATTAATAAGAAAATTCAGGGGCAGATTCATAAGAAGGATTCTGCTTTAATAGTATAGATTAACTTATGGACAAAAAGCGACAAAAACAACTTAACCTATTTATAAAATAATAATAATTAAAATTTTAAATTAAATTAATTAATATATTTTTATCCGATAAAAGTAAACAGATATAATTTAAGTTCTGAAATTCATATCTTTCAAAATATTCGTTAAATTTTATTAACCCTAATTTATGTCAACATTGACAGTAATTCAAAAACTTCATTTTTTTTAACTTTGACTGGCAACAAGAGATATCTTTATATAAGAAATTTGATCAAGTGTATTTAGTATTTTTTTTATACAGTGGTCTATTATTATATATGGTAACGTGAACTGCTTTTATATAATTAAGTTTTAATCACGTGTTTTTTAGTATTTTTATATAATGGCTTACTATTATTTGGTACATGAATTGCCACGGATAAGCTAGAGTTAATAATGGATGAATGTGCATCCATAAAAAAATTGAGCATATATATATATTTGTACTTTTATATTGTGGTATATTCGTATATATCTGGTAACATGAATTGCTTTTATATAATTATGCTTTTAATCACGTGTCTTTTAGTATTTTTATATAATGGCTTTTTTTAAAGTTGATTTATTATGAGAAATATTACATAATTCGATAACCGACAATATTACCTGCCTTATAAGAGTCTAACTGCATCACCTGAGCTGTCCTACAAAAATCATGTATGACCGAGTTTACTTGCACTATATTCAAGATCTCTTTTAAGTCTTTCCTCCGTAGCATGCATAATTGTTTAATAAATCGCTTTCTCCGGGAATTGAAACATGGACCTACTGGTGTAGAAGCATTAGTGAATCCTTAGTTAAACCATTGGACTAAAGGGGCTTCAACATATAATGGCTTACTATTATTTGTAATATGAATTGCCTCAGATAAGCTAGAGTTAAAAAAACTTAAACATACCCCCTCTGTTTCTTATTGTAAGTAGTTTAAGGAAAATTTATTGTTTCAAAATGTAAGTAGTTTCCAAATATCTAAATAACTTTTACATTTATTGGATATAGTGTAATCAATCGAATAATATCCATTTTTTATAATTGGTTAAACTAATTAATTAAATATTATTTTTCTTAAAGTAACAACTTTTTTAATATTAGTGTTTTTAGTCTAAACTAGTTACATTGTGTATGTTTTATTAATTTTAATTGAACTTATACTAATTTGTAATCCATCCATTAAAAGTAGAAAACAGTCCATTTAATATGATAAAGTAATTTAACCGAATTTTTAAAGAGAAAATGTCTAAAATAAAGTAAACATAGTTTTTTGTTACAAAAAAATAGGCCTAAACAATTTCCTAAAAGAACCAATATTTAGATATTTTAATGCAAGTACATATATTTTCCTAAATCAAATTCAATAATAACTTGAAATGATAGTGAATTACGATCACGTCCTTTGAGCAAAAAAAAACAAAACAAAACAAAATTTCAACCATTATAGTTTTGAGAATTTTGAAAGCAATGATGAAATCTGCATAGTAGAATTTACATCCATAATTTGGTTTTATAATTAAAACTTAAAATTATCACAACTAATTTGATTTAAAATTGATATAACTAATTTAAATATGAATAGTTTGAAAGTTTGTTAATAAAAAATGAAAGAATATTGATTGTACAATTCATGGTTTACACTATGGTTTGATGATACATGTGTGAAGTCCTATTTTTATAGTTATGGTGAGATTTAGTATTTGTAATTTTTCTATTAAAAATATGAAATTTATATTCAAGTGTTTAGTTGTATACATTAAATGTTTTCATATCTGACACAGTGTTAAATCAAAGGTTATTCTGTTTCGCATTTAAGGTTTAGAAAACTTAATTAGAAGTCATCTTAACATTTACATTTGAAGTTTAATATAGCTAAAGATAATTTTGAATATAAAAGATTTAGAAGTCTACTTAGTTGAAAATTATTAATTTCAAATTACAAACGAGTTAATTATTTTAACAGTTAATTAAATAAATGAATTATATTAAATAAATAAAGAGGATGGTGATTTACTGAAAAACGCAGAGTCCTATCACATTTGCTGTCCACAAACTTTGTCAGTTTGCTTCATCTCCACGAGCCCCTCACTTTCAAGCAGCTTACAGGATATTGCATTACTTGAAAGGCACGATAGGTCATAGCCTTTTCTACCCTGCTTCTTCAAATCTGGAGCTGTCTGCTTTTGTCGATGCTCATGACACTAGATGCAGTGTGTCTGGCTATTGTATGTTTGTTGGCACTGCTTTGATTTTGTGGAAATCAAATAAGCAAGACACGGTATCGAGTTCTTCGGCAGAATCTGAGTATCGAGCGATGTCTAAAGCAGTCCGAGAAATTATATGGTTTCGAAATTTGCTTCATGATCTCTGGATTGAAATTAAGGACCCTGCTCCTTTGTATTGCGACTACACTGCTGCCATACTCATTGCCAATAACTCTGTTTTTCACAAACGGACAAAATACGTCGAACGTGACTGCCATATTGTGCGTGAGCGAGTTAAGTTAGGCATGATCAAGATTTTTTAACATTCGTTTGGAGAATCAGCTTGCAGATATCCTAACAAGCCTCTATACCCTGCAAGATGGGACATTAACATATATGCTCCATCTTGAGGGGAAGTATTGGTTTATAGATATATGTTGTACATGGTTTAGTTAATCACAATTAGAATAATCAATCTTATATCTCACTTCTCAGATTTCCGATAAAAATGGATTTTTTGTTCTTGTATATGAGTCTTTCGAGACGTTTATCTAGACTGATATTGTTGTGATGTAAAAGAATGGCTTGAAGCTGGGAAGTTGCAGAGGGTAGTGTTGGTGATTATGAGCAAAGCTACTGGTGAAGTCTTGTAGAGTTGGAACTTTCCCATTGAAACTGATGCTGAAGTTGCTGAGAAAGGGTGAATCTTTTATTGTTGATAATGTTCTTGAAATTTAGTTTTCAGAATATGAATCTTGATTTTGCTTTTATTCAGTGTATCGAGGGACAAAAAAATATAACAAAATGGTTAATTGCGAGGATGAGTATTCTCAGGAGTAGCAGCAACACCTGATATAACTTTAGCAACGTCACCTGCAGAAGCTTCTGGCTTCTTTTTACTGTACAAAACCATGTAGCCAAGTCCACCAATTATCACAAATCCAACCGCTGCTGCTCTCACAGGACATATCCCTAACGATCGTCGCTGGCACAAAACTTCACTTGACTGCTTCGCTGCTTGGTCAGGTCCCGCCATTTCCCTTTTAAAAAAATATATATATATCTCTATGTATATGGCGTCTCTCTTTTCTGAGAAAGAGTTTATATAATGTCTTTCTTTATAAGTGACTTGTATCTCTCAAAGAAGTTTCTTCTAAAAACTGTTTTGTAAAGTTTGTTTTTGTGTTGTTGAAAATTTGGAATTTGTAGAAGAGATTTGTTTGTTATTAAGGCCAAGCGCACTCGTAGGACATGCTAAAGACTCGCTCTAATTTGCTATATCTTTATTCTTGCTTTATTTTATATTTAGCTTCATAATCAGTTAACTAATTGTCTTGAGAAATTGAGTAATAAAACGAGGAAACTTACAGATTTTTTTCCACGACAACTTTCATGCCATAAACACATAGCACACTGCGAATTTGGTGGGATGAGTTATTTTTTTATGAAGTAGACTAGTTATAAAACTTGGAGATGGAAGGTGGTGAATCACTTAGGTTTGAACCGAAGGCTTTAATCCATACATTTTATATGACACATTCTTAAGATTATTTTTTGTTTTAATTCTTTGTAATTTATAACTACAAACTTATTTCTAAGCAGAATTTTTTTTTAAAGTTCACCTCAAGTCCCTAAAACCCTAGGCAGCATATTATGAATGATGAAGGTGTCAAGGTGATAGATTAGTTTTTATTTGAGCCCACATAATCTTATAAGTTATAACATAACACCCAGTACTTTGAAAAGAGTACATTGCTCCTAAAATAACAGACACTGGAATTCATGAACGAAGATTGCAAAAAGTGTGACGAAGTTTTCACTTAAATGAAAAGGCTGATAATCGGACGGTAAATAATAGTGTGAGAAGATCAAATCAAACGCCGTTAAGCCGTTGATTGAAATTTGTGGGTTTCTCAATAGTCAATACGAACGAACGCACTGGATATTTCTTTCCGCCATTATTTATCGTAAGCAGCGTACAATATTAATTGGGCCAGTCCAAATACACATCCAATTCCATTTGGTATCTGAAAAAGAAAAAATAATGTTATTATGAAAAACAATGATAAAACACGTTTTCTCAACTAAAAAAATCAACATACAACTTTTCATTTATTTTACTTATCATAGTTAAATCTAGTATCACAAAATATCAACAATTATTGGCACAAAAAAACAAACAATTATACAACTTTCATTCGGCTATATTTTTTGCATAACTAAATCTAGTTAAGTAGGTAAATCTAGTTATGAAATATAGATGCACACACAAATGTTAAATCTAGTTTTTTTGTCAACATGTTAAATAGGTAAATCATGAAAGTTTGATGAACAAAGAGTTAAGAGGTTGATTGTTTGCAGATTCTGCACTAGTTTCTGGTTTTTGATTTTCCAAAAACCACTTTTTATCCAATCATGATTTTGATAAAATAGATTTCCTATTTTTTAGGGAATCTGGTTTTTGCTTCCTTTAACTCTTTCCTTCTCAAAAACCAAAATCACTATTTTATTGGATTCTCCTTATGAAAAGCTACGTACAAAAACAAAAAAATGATTTTTTTCTTTTATTTTCTGTTAACTAATTTTAGCTAAATTTTTTTTGGTCAAAATTTTTAGATAAAGCAAAGCAAACGTAAACCATAAATAATGCATCCAAGTGTCGAGTTTTAGGAAGCTTGCTGATCATACACATTTCATTTTTATTTTTAATTATATGATTAATAATTTTATTTGATTAATATTTAGTTATATAATTTATCTATTTTAAAATTTCATTTTCTTTTGTTTTTTTATACATTTTATTCATTAAGGGTATAAACGATATTAACCGCTCTAACTTTTAACGTGAGAGCTCAATTCTGAAAATTTACTTCGCAAATAATAGTATAGATAAATAAATAAATAAATAAATAAATATATATATATTATATATATATATAATATAGTTATGGTTTTTTTTATTTTAAAAATTATGGATGTACACATTTTACTTTTTGTTTTTAAAATATTTTTTTAATTATGTATGCTTTGATGATAGTATTTTATTTTTTATTTTTCAATAATAGATATTTTACTATCATAACATTTAAAATTTATTATTTTTAAAAGCAAAAACCAGAAACTAAAAACCAAAAACCAAAAACCAAAATCAAAACCACCAATCAAGTTTTTCAAAAAACCAAAATCTACTGCAAAATCAAAAACCAAAAATCAAAAACCAAAAACTAAAAACCAAAAACCAAAAGCCAGAAACCAAAAACCAAAATCTAAAATCTAACAAAACAATCATCACCTTAATAAAAAAACTCACAGCGATGAATGGATCGAATTGTATGAGTGCATAGACTGTCCAAACGCCTGCGTTTAGAAGCGCAGCTAGCGACAGCCAAAACGGCATGAACTCCACGCTTTTTGTTTTTATTACCATTTTCTTCATATTTTCATGTAATTATTTTTCCAACAAAAACAAAAATTTAGTTGCAAGTTTTATGTACTTAACCAAAATATATTTGTATAAAATATATAATATTAATGCACCACTAAAGATAGAACCACAAAATGGGGAAATAATTAACAAGAAAACAATAATAACTTTAATCCTCAAAACATACCATGACAGATAATGGAGAAGCATACATCATCACGTTGAAAACGCAACAAATGATTCCAACGCTCAACGAACGTTCTTTGGTAGTGTGTTGTAGAGTGAAGACCAACACTGTGAGAACAGCCACGAAAACGGTTTCACCCGCTAAAACAGCGGCTATTACCAAACGCTGTTTTTGACGGCCGCAGTAAACGAAAAAAATGGTAATGAACACAACTTCGATTATGATCCCTGTGCCGTTGATTGTAAGGACCGGTGTGTTGTGCGGATGTACCATAGGGAGCCCATACAGAACCCAAACGAGGCAGTTTATGAGAGTCGCTAAATACGGTACTGGTGAATATTCCTCTGTTGACTTCTTTTTCACAATCTGTATGAACGTTGGCCTGAATAAAAATGAAACATAAAGTATTTTAGTTTACGTTTTGCAACAGTTTTTTCTTATTCTACAGTTTTTAAGAGCAACAGCAGTTTATTCTACGATGTTACCTACAACGTGTTTATATCTTTTTGAAGGAAATCTAGTAAGTAGTCTTTCTTAATTTTTATTAAATTATTAACAAAAAAATTGTTGTGAGAAAAGTATCAACTTAATACTGTGATTACCCAAGATAAAAGTTAAAAGTGATGAAAGCAAAAAGAAACTCAGATCTTTCAAGAGAAACCATATCTTGAATAGACGAAACAAATTTCTTTTCCTTAGGAAAATCAATTATATAAATGGTTTACGAATCTCCCTCCGTGCATGTAGTTTCATTGTTTCAGACAATTTATTTAAATAATACAAAGAAAACTTACGTTGGTGATAAGAACAAACATAGAGCGATGCCATTCCCTGAAATTTGATCATATGAAGTGAAAAGAACACACTATATTAAAAAGAAATTTGTTTTATAAAAAGTGTAGATGTGAATAATCAGAAATATTAACCTATTATTGCCACAATATTTCGAATAAGGTTCAATTGTTCAGACACCATATTTCGATTGTAATTAAAGACAAAGATGATGGTGGTGTAGAAGAAGGAAACTACGAAAACGAGTTTAATTAAGTGATTTGAGAAACCATTTTAGCTAGTAGTCAGAGAAGAAGGTTGGTCGATGGGTGGTGTTTATATAGAGTGAGAAAAGAACAGAAGGCTGCGAGAGACCATGAATTCAAATGATGTGATGTGAATTGATATACATACATGCACCGTGTGCAATGAAATGTGAGTAAGCAGTAATTATCACTTTGTAAAACTATCTTTGGAAGGTAGTTGAATTAAAAACACATTTATGGTACTTTTATATTCACAAACTTCGTGGCATTTACATAACTCCTTTTAACTAACTTATGGTAGACCAATGATTTTTTTTTTGGGCAAAGATGGTAGACCAATGATAAATGATTTATTATCTACATGAATTCATCCAATAAAAATGATGCTCGGAACTAGAAAATAGTTAAAATGTGACCCTTCTCATAAGATTGATTTAATAATTGAATAGTAATTTTATCTACACACTATTTTCACAAATTCAGTGATTCAAAAATTATAACCATTATCCTGATCCTATAAAACGAGTGATCATAACTTTTTGTTTAGCTTGCTTATCTAAAATCATCTTCAATGGCTTATTTTATTTTTTACTCTAAAATAAAGTAACTCTATAATAGAGTTTGAGTTTACTCCGATGATACTATATTTTAAAGTATAAAATAGAGTGATGAACAAAAAAACAAGTTATTCCTTGGAGTAAATTTATTTTCACTCTATTATATAGTAAACAATAGAGTATTATTCGAATATTTTTACTTTAAACTAGTTTACTTTGGCATCAGTGATAATCTTAATATAAACAGCGTTCAACTAGCTTTTTTGAAAATGCATCGTTTGAGTAGAGTATAAAGTCTCAACTAGAAACTAAAATAAATTAGGATTTGTGTTAATTATTTAGGATGTGTGTTAATAAATTAGAATCTTTTGAGCACAAATTTAGGTGAAGAAATTTCTACGTAATACATGTGTGTGTGTATGTTTAGTTGTTTATTGTTTATTATGCTACCAGAATTTTCTTATATACAGAATTATTTTGCAGGTTTTCGAAGGCTAAGTTTTTATATTTCTTTTTGTTGAAGTTTATGACTTGGACCAAAAAATGTTCAACAATTCTTGTTTTTTCTTTTTTTTTGTCTGGTTAATTATGCTCGTACAAATTATGAGAAATATTACATAAACGATATTACAGCCGACAATTCTACCTGCTTTATGAAAATTCACGTCTGACTGCATCACCCTGAGTAGCCCTATGAGATCCATTTCTGACGGTACTCATTGCGCCATGCTGAAGATCTCTTGTAAGTATTTTCTCTAATTTTCTGCATAATTCGCCTTCTCCGGGAATTGAAACCCAGACCTCTTCCTGTAGAAATTGCGTTGTCTGGGATTTGAACCCAACAATTCTTGTTTAATGGCCAACTATGATTGAATCACATTAACTAAAAGAAATTCAAATTTTGGTCTCTCAATTTACTGAATGAACATTTTTTTTTCAGGAAGTACATTATAACCCTTTAAACCACCATCAATTGACATTTTAACCCTTTATATCACAATCAATTGAGTCTGATCCCATATGTATCATGGCAGTATAAATAGAAAATTCTTACTTTTTAGGATAGAGATTTTCTTGTAGAGATACTCATTCCTAGTAAAATGGTCTGTTTTCTCCACTCTAGTTGATGTGATTGATTTGTTTCTACATAGATCCTTAACTTCTTGCCCTCTTTAGTTTTTCAGTTTTTAAATTTATAAACGGGTTGTTTAGACCGTTCTCTTTTGTTTTCCGAAATAAAATTATGGATGTTTTCTTGTAAATAAGTTGAATGTGTAGAATAAAAGAAACAAAAATTTCTTATTTCCAATGTTTAGTTGAGTGTTATATTCTTATCCGGTTTAGGTTAATTTAAATCGGTCTAACTTTGACTTCACTTTAGAACGTCATCACTTCGACCTGACCCAGATCCGATCCATACATCTTATTAAGTTTCAATCTCGTTTGTTTGTCGGCAAGTTTACTTTAGTGATTCGCAAATCAAACTTGTGCAAGCAAGTACCGATACTTCTGCACAATTACAGAAACAAGCACAAGCAAGAAATATAAATTTTCGAAAAAAGAACAGAATTAAAGAAACTCTCAAACTCAAACAAACAGCTCACCAACTTGGCAGTACTTCACCAAACTCGAATAATAAACACGATACAGGAAATTAATTCATCAGCCTCATACTTATGATACAGAAAAGATCAAATAAAATAATGATAACATAATACTATTGAGTATATATATTATATGTGAATGATTTATTATATGTGGTTACGATTTGTGTTCTTCAGAACTTGAAACCGAGGCCAGGCCATTTCTTACCAGATGCCTCTTTCTTGGGAGGTCTTGCGTTTGGATCGATAAGATTCTGTAGCGACTTGGCTTTGTAGTTCCGTGACCGCCCTGCTTCCTTCAAAAGCTCGGCCAAACGCTTCTTCTCGTCCTCAAAATCAGGATTTGCAGTACCGAGCTTCTCCTCTCTCAGCTTCAGAACCTGCTCCAATATCTCAATGGCATCTTCTATCCTGCAAAATGACATAGCCATCAGAAACATGAATTGTCTTTACTAATCTGGTCTAACCGGTTCAAACTGAACCGGAACCATACCGATAAATGGTTCCAAATCTAATGCAAATGAAAAAATATCTGGTTACGTTTTCATTTTGTATTTAGTCCAAAAAAAGCAATCCTTTTAAAAAAAAACATATCCAAACCAAACCATTTCAACTTTAATGAATAGTACCCGGTTCAACCGGAAAACTGAAAACAGAAAAGTCTAAACCAGAGCTAATTGGGCTCTCCTAGTTTTCATATATCATATCGACCAGGTTTTGATTCCGGTTTACGTGAAGATAGCAATATCAGTCAAGTTCACAAATTTTAACCCAAACCAGTTGTGCTTATTGTTTTGATAAACCATTAGATAATACAGTGAGTTGAGTTGTATGTTAAGACAATTATCATTACCTTCCCATGGCGTCGTACGTGGCAGCCAGATTGCTGTAAACACCAAGAGTGTCCTGATCACAAGGACCACGTTCTTGTTCGAGAATCACTCTTGCTTCTTCAAACAGCTCACCAGCCTCATCGATCTTGAAAAGCTGAACGCACGCCAGTCCCATCTGGTTCAACACAACTCCGAAGAAGGCAGATTTCTCACCAGCTGCCCTCAGCTTCGTCACAGCGCTCTCAAACGCGTTCCTTGCGTCCTCATACCTCCCCAACGTGTAATACATTACTCCCATCCGCGCCTCTAACCCTGCAAGTCCATTCACATACAAAAGCCAAACTAAAGCTTGACAACACAAAGAAGAGTACTTTTACGTTCAATTTAAGACCAAAGACACGTCATAACCATCCAAGATAGAAGTTTATACCTGCAATGGCGCTCTGCTGTCCTGGTTTATCCTCGAGAAGTTTCATGGACTTTTGAAGTAGCTTCAGTGCTTCCTCAGGCTCATCCACAGACTCATATATCGCAGAGATCTCTGTTAACCCACCAGCAATCTCCTCAACAGTTGTCCCAGGCACAGGCTTGTTGTATATCCTCAACGCATTCTCGCAGTATGACTTAGACTCACGGAGCTTCCCCGTCCTATGGTAAAGCTCAGCCAATCTAACAAACACCGACGCCACAGTAGGATGAGTCTCTCCCTTAGAGGACTTGAACACAGTGAGAGCCTTCTGGTAAGAGAACACAGCTTCATCGAACCGACACAGCGACATGTAGATGTTCCCAATGCTGACATCGATCGAAGCAACCTCCGATTCTTGCCCGCTCGCGATCATAGCCATACTGGCGAGGACGAGGTGCTCGAGCGCGTTCTCGTAGTCTCCTTTAGCCTCGCAGATGATAGCCATCAGCCTCCTATCAGCCGCCTCCTCGAGAGAGGCCGGTTCGCTATGAGCGCGGTGGATCTCTAGAGTTTTCTTGCATAACTCTTCAGCTTTGTTGAACTGCATTGCTTGAACATAGGCTTCAGCCAAGTACCTGAAACACGTGGCGTTGTTTAACTGGATAACTACCTGCAATCTCAACGAATTCAAACAATAGCCACGTGGCGTTGTTTAATTGGATAAGTTACCTGCAAGTTTCACCAACTCGAGGATCCGTTTCGCCTAGAGTCTGGATCTGGATCTTGAGCCCCTCCTCGTAGCAAGCGATGGATCTATCGATCTGACCTAGCATCGACAACGTGTCGCCGAGCTGCATATGCCCGGAGAACGCGGCGAGGGAGTGGTCGGGCCCACGCGCCGGATCCGGGACCTTGATGGCTCGCTCGAGCGGCGGGACCGCTTCGTCGAACCTCCCGAGGCTGCAGTAGATCGCGGCGAGGACGTGGAGGCTCATGGCGAGATCGAGAACAGGTCCGCCGTCGCTACCGCCGGGGACGGGAGGAGCAGCGGCGGCGCAGCATCTCTCGAAGGACTTCGTCGCGCGGATCGCGTAGTCGAGAGCCTTGTTGGGACCTTCGCCGGAAGCTATGGCGTCGCGAGCGAGCTTGAGGAGGAAGGGGCCGAGATCCGGGTTGTCGAGGGATGGATCGTCGACGTCGGGTACGGCGGCGGCGGAGGAGGAGACGCCCGGCGAGTCTTTTTTGGCGGATCTGCCGGGGGAGGGCTTGGATCGAGACGGGGTGGAGGAAGGGGTCTTCTTCATCGGGGTTCGTGGAGGTTGTTGTTGCGTGTCGGGGACGGAGACGCGTAGCGGCGGAGCATTGGCCGGCGTTTTGACTGAGACTAGGCCTGGCATCGTTGGCATCTATTTGCAAGAGAGAGGATTTGTTTGTATCGAATGTGGAGTCAGAGATCCCAAGTGGAGAAGGAGACGAGTCAGTGAAGGGAGTAAGGGCACTTTCGTAATATACTTTAGATTATGAGGAGATTACGGTCATCTTGTTATATCATTTTTCTATTTGATATCGGTTTGGTCGGTACATGAATCATCCGGCGCTGCGATAATGTATCGTACTAGTAGTTGCAGTTGTAGTAAAGTCACACGAAAACAAAAGTCGACGAGTATCACGAACCGTTCCAACCAATATGATACGGCCACGTGGTAATAATAGGGAAGATAAGCTCGTGCCAGCTACTAAAGATGACTTCTTTTCCTTTTCGCCAATTAAAATGTCAGCTTGGCGCTTGGTAATGATCGACCAACCAATAAATAAAGATTTTATTATTCATAACTACAGAGATGATAGAAAAGAGAACCGAACCGAACCCAGCTCAGTTTGTGTTGTATGAATCCATATATCATATGATAAGATACGCTTGACAGTCCATTTCATCATGATTAGGAGAAAACTTTAGGTACAATTCTAAGATTTAATTACTTAACTATCTTTATCACTCACCCTAATAATCCAATAATAACTTAGGGATTTTTGCTTTATTGGATGCATATGCTTCATCTTTAGGAGAAGTTAATGATATTCATGGGGAAATATTACAGTTTACTAGTTTAATTGGATTATATAGATAATCGTGTGTGAATCTGTTTTAATTAAAACATGATCACATTCTTTTGAAGATAACATGCTTTTGAAATTTAAAACTATAGGACAAAATATATTTCGATTACAAATTGGATAAAAGATACCCAATCCATTATTAAATATAGTTTTAGGGGGTGATTGGTAGGTGCTGTCCACAGCCCTATTTATTTCCACAGCACCAAATTCAGAGCAATCAAGCTTTAAATTTTTTTTTGAAACCACAGCTCTTAAAATATCCTACAGCTGTACAAGTGCTCTGCAGAGCCAAATATCCAAAGCAATTTTTTAGTGCTTCAATAAAATTCTACAGCAATAAAATCTAAAGCCACAGCAAAAAGTCTACAGATTTTTTTCTACAGCAAAATATTTAAAGCTACAGCCATTACCAATCGGACCCTTAGTAACATCAACTTTTTTGAGACTGTCTAAAGAAAGCAAACTAGAATGAAATTATTCGAATGAAAATGAAAATGAAAATTCGATCAGTTTTTTTTTTTACTTTTTTGCATGGCATCGCCCAATGCCACGTGATGAATTTGGCTTGGATGATTTGAACAACCATACAGCCATGTTAACCAACTAGGTATAAATAAAAACTATCAATAATCTTGTAACACATTTTCAATGTCTGTAGAAATTTCATTCTCATTTCGTAGCTGAGCTTGAATAAGCCAACAAGTTTTAAATGTCGAAATGTGTTTAACTATGGGCCTAGGCCCAATTATCTATTTAAGTGAGCTTATTATTGTTTATGTCTCGAACTAATTTCGTAAATACGTATGTCTCCGAGGGCCAAATAGTAATTCCGAAGCTTTTACTTCACTTTCCGCTTTCGCAGTTGTCGTTTCATTTGTCGTTCCTTCGCCGTCTGTCTCAATGCCTCCGGTGATGAAAAGAGGAAGACACGGAAACTGGGCGGACCTTCCGCCGGAACTAATGTCATCGATCTTGCTCCGTATTGGCGCGATTGACATACTTGAAAACGCGCAGAGAGTGTGCAGATCGTGGCGTCGCGTTTGCAAAGACCCTTCGATGTGGAGTAAGATTGATATGCTCAACGATGGAGACTTGGAAGACATGGACTATGACCTCGAGATCATGTGTCGTCACGCAGTCGATCGCAGCCAAGGCGGTTTGGTTGAAATCGACATTGGGTACTTTGGTACTGATGACCTCCTCAACTACATCGCCGTTAGGTAATTAACTCTCTCTCTCTCTCTCCTCCACACTCTCTCTCTAGGCATTGAAAGGTTCGAACTTTATGAAAGAAGACAAAGATTCACACTGTTTGGAGAAGACCCAGATGATGTTTTGTTTGTTAATCATCTCTCTCTTCTTTCCTCTCTCTAGGCATTGCAAAGTTAGAACCTTTATCAGTTATCTTAGATTGTGTTTTTAACCCTTTTGTTTAATTTGCAGGTCGAGTAATCTGAGAAGCCTTAGGCTTTTGATGTGTGATACATTAACAGACGAGGGGTTTATGGAGGCAGTTGTGAAACTTCCATTGCTTGAACACCTCGAAGTATCATATTGCTCATTGTCAGAAGAAGACTTTCTGAAAGCTGCAGGCCAGTCTTGTCCCAATCTGAAGACTCTGAAGCTAAACAGCGAACCTCAGTTCAAGCGTGATGATGACGAAGCTCTAGCAATTGCAGAAACCATGCCCGGACTACGCCACCTCCAGCTTTATGGGAACGGACTAACCAACAAGGGCCTCAACGCCATTCTCGACGCTTGTCCACATCTGTTACACCTTGATCTACGCAAGTGTTTCCGTGTTCATTTTGATGGGGATATGGCGAAACGATGTTTCGAGAGGGTCAAAGAGCTGAGACAGCCTTACGACCCAACAGATGATTACCCTTTTGATGGTTTTGAGAGGACCATAGAAGAAGAAGCTACAGAAGACGAAGAAGAAGAGGAGGAGGATTACTCATATGACAGCGATGAGTACGTCTATGATGTCGACAATTGCTCTGACACGTATGACTCGTGTGATGACTAGACAAGGATAGGAGGTCGGATCGTTTTGAAGGATTAAATAATGATAGGTTGTATTGACAATATCAGTAGCAAGTAGTGGTAATGAAACTAGTTCATGACCTCCTTTCGGTTAGTTGGTGGTTGCAGTGGACGTGTGTGTCCCTCTCTCTATGCCTTAGTCTAACTTTTGAGCGTGTAGATTTCCTTAACGGAGTAAGAACATATTTAACATGTCTTTCGCAACCACATGTCACAAACTCTTTTCCCTGAAAATATATATGAATGGGAATCATGTCTTGTGGATTGCGGTCTGAACGTACCAATGTCGGTTACTTGTTTGGCAAGGAAGATGGCGTCTAGGAGGGAAAAAAAAAAGTAAAAGGTAATGGTCCAAACAAGGATTCAGCCCATGAGGTCCATCGGCTGCTAGAAACGGAGGTAAACGCTAGCTCTGAGTGTGAAACATGATCTAACGCTTTTTCATCCCCCGTCTAGACGAGTTCATGATGACTCCAGCCTTCACAAGGAAGGCTCAGCTCTGGTGGCTTGGATCGGGAGTGTTTTGCTCCCGATTCTCCTCTCATCACTATGACTGAACCAACGTCCCGTTACCTTTAATTGCCTCCACTAGGACTACAAGCTCACGTTACCAAGCTCGGCAATTGATTTATTGTTTTCGTGTCTATATATGTAAGTCTAATACTTTTGTTTCTTCCAATGTGGGATTATATATCTAGCTTAAACCACAATATTTTTTAGGGGTGGGCATTTTACCCGAAATCCGAAGTGGCACCCGAACCCGATCCGAAAAGCCCGAACCGAAATCCGAACCGAAGTAGCAAAATATCCGAACGGGTATTGAATTAGGAGAGATTGGATATCCAAACCCGAACGGATAATATCCGAACCCGAATGGATATCCGAAAATAACCGAACATATGATAATTAACCTTATATTTATAGTTTACATCTTTCATTTTATATAAAATATTTATATTGATACTACACATACTTTAAATTCATATGATATACATACAATTACGTAGAAGATGATTTGTTATTCGCTTAAAATGCATGTCAAACTTTTTATTTCAGTAATTAACAAAAAGTTACATCCAAAATTTAAAAACAATAACCAAATTAATGTCTTTTTAGTTTGAAAATGTTATGTCCAAATCTATTAACCATGCAATCTATTAAAAATAAAAAATAGTTAAGTGAAAAGTTATATATTTAAATACAAGAAATTTGAGAAATGAAAATTTTCATTTTTTTTTCTTCAAAATCTAAATATCCGAACCCGATCCGAAATAACCGAAACCGAACTTAAAATACCCGAACCCGACCCGAAGTACAGAAATACCCGAACGGGTTCTACACCTCTATACCGAAATACTCGAAAATCCGAAATACCCGATCCGAACCCGAACGGGTACCCGAACGCCCATCCCTAATATTTTTGTTTTTGTTTTAACCAGTAGGTTCCGGTTCAAGCCCATAATATTTTCGGACCGTAACAAGAACCCGATTCTGTCTTAAACTCGCCAAAAGTATAAAAAAAGAATAAAATGAAATCAAACCAGCTATTTACTCTTGCGGATCCAGGGAATCGAACCCTGGTCAGTACCGTGGGAGGGTACTATGATACCACTACACCAGATGCGCTTTTGCTATTTACTTAGAGAAACACAAAAATGAAATAAATACGTTTCATCTGGTTACATATTTTCTACATTGCGTATGGTAACAAACAAGAAGCTACCAATTCTATTCGAATAAAAAATCCTAAATCTTCAATTTCAGCTTTCTTAAACATCCATTAAACACATTTAGCAACCATTAAAACAAGAGAAAAAGACTAAAATAGCACTAAACCAAGTTTTTGTTCCCAAAGTAGCACTCAAGGCTCAAAGTCACAAAAATAGGTTTCATTAAAGAGGTAATGTACACTTATACCCCTAGGGTTAATTAATCCAAACCTTAGGGTTTAGAGTTAAGGGGTGGGGTTTTGGAATTAGGGTTTAAAATTTTATAAATAATAAATAATAAAATAAAAAATAAAAATTTTAAAAACAGTTTCAAAAAGTATTTTTAAATTATAAAAATAAAATCTGAAAAAAAAATAAAAAAAATTTGAAATTTTTTTTTTAAAACAAATTATAAAAATTTCGAATCTGAAAACATATAATCTGAAACTATAAAAAAAAAATTTTTATTTTTTTTTATTTTTATTTTTTTTATTTTTATTTATTTTAGTTTGTTTATTTAATTTTAAACCAAGGGTATTATAGATATTTTACCCTTTAATGAATGTCATTTTTGTGACTTTCTCCTTCTAGTGCTATTTTTGAGACATAAACTTCAAAAGGTGCTATTATTGACAATTGCCCTTAAAACAATTAAAACAGAGATTAGGCCCATATTACTAACGCACGTCCGTATGTAGTAGTTTGTTATAAATTTAAAAGATTGCTTATCTCGGGAATCGAAACCGGGGTTGTAATACGTAATACATAATACATAAATACATCCTCTATATTTCTAAATTTCTCCATCGCGTATCGGCTACAAAATCCCCAAATCACCTTCTCTAGAATTCAAATCCCTAAAACACGATCTTCATCATCAGAAGAGGTTCAAATCGAATCCGAGAAGCCATGGATAAAAGCAGCAGCATCAACTCCACGGCCTCTACCGCTTCCAATCTGAGCACGGCTTCCCTCGAGAAGCTAGATCAGGCGGCGAGCTGGTTCGGCGCCACCGTCATCTCCGCCTTCTTCGCCTCCCTCGAGCGCTGCTCCTGCGTGAACCTATCCACCTTCGATGATGATGACGACGACGAAGACGACAACGAGGAATCCAACAGCCGTCCTCTGGCCCTCTCCGCCGCTCCTCAACCAGACGACATCGTTTAGATTCTCTGGTAATCCCTCGGTTTTTAGGAATTTAACTCAACGATGTAAGACGTTCAGAAACTTTTGATTGTATATGGCGGATTTGATATCTAATTTTTCTCCGAATGTTTATGTATAAAGTGATTATCGTTGCCTCTGAACGGATATGGTTGCTCTTCGTTCATGAATCATGATTTGTGAAGTTTATATATTTTATATATGCTTGGTTTTGGATTTTGGAGCAATTTTTAGATTTTTCTTTCTTTGAAGGTTTACACGATTTGCCTATGGTTATATTGTTTATACACCTGAATCCCTAAATCATAAAATTGTGCTTGCGTAATCCTTAGTTTTTTTTAATGTTAAGACTAAAGATTGTATGCACATTTCTCTTTTGAGAACCAGAGAAAACCATAGGCAAAGAAGAACTTGTCGGTCTTTTGGTTGTGGGAATCGTATATGTAATCTTGCTTCTGTTTTGAAATTGTGATGTTTAAGACTGTAATCTGGTTTCATCTTTTTAGTCTTTGATTGTAAAGGTGATCTTTTTAAGTTTGTAAGGATTGTAGTTGTAGGATAGATTAGTAAAGCGCATTGCCTTGTTTGAGTGGAAGTTGTCATTTGATTCTTAGCTTATATATGTTGTCTGTCTCATTCCTTGATCCGACTTTAACTTTAGATACAAAGAATATAAGTTTAAGTGGAAGTTGTTTCTTAGCTTACATTTTTTTCTGAGTATATGGGAGTTTAATTCGATGCTTACATTGGATCTGACTTCAACTTTGGATACAAAATGAATTTAGAAAACAAAGCATTGCTTGGTAAGTACATAAAGATGGTTCTTATATTTAAAAGTTGTGCTTGGTGGTCCGATGATGAGTTGCAATGAGTTTTACACTCTTCGTTCCAATTGCTAAAGCGATTTTGAAAAGTTGCTATGTTGAAAGCACTATTATTGACTCTGAGGACCACATTGGGTTGTTATTACCTACTAGCACCCAGCTCTTTAATCTGCAAGCATTGTCTTTTGTCTCATCTTTACCATGAGCTTTCTCAATCATTATCAATCTCTCTTCTAGAAATTTGAGGTTGTGTTCGGAAATTTGGCATGACCATTTCAACAAAACCTGCTCTAGTACCAAGTGCAAAGCATTTTACAGGGCTCGCCTTTTGAAAAAGAAGCATCCCTCACTTTCTGGATTTACTTCACTTTGATTGCTCAAAATGATTAAGAATGTGTTTTTCTTATTGGCTTAAACATGAATAAGAATTTGATTAAAAAAAAAGATATCGAGAATCTCGCTTGAAATGTTTATATCGTGTAGTTCCAATTTCCATCTCTCTGTTTTGTTACTTTGCAATGTGTTCGTGTTAGTGACGTATCACTGGAAGCCAGCTCACCTTTTACTTCAAAAAGTTATTCCTTATCCTAAAACAATGGATTGCCTTCAAAAAAACAATGCTTTGCATAAATGAAAGGTATACTAAAGCAGTAGAGAGAAAAAAAATTGAAGCTAAGCACCTTTAGCAATTCGAAACCCAATTGAATCTTTTAACCAGATGGTTTAATCGAACCACTTTCGGGTTCGGTTATCAAAACGCCGCCGTGTTGAAGTCGAAGGGGTACTTTCGGTAATTAATTCGTGGCCATCGTCACTGTTTATTGAACCGATCAACCATTAATCAGCACAGTTTTCTCTTGTTTCTAGAGAGAGAGAGAGAGAGGCGAAGTGAAGAAGATCTCTCTTTTGTGATAATGGTTGATGCCGCCGACAAACTAGGTTACTTCCAAGCGATAACAGGTCTCGAAGATCCGGATTTGTGCACCGAGATCCTCCAAGCTCATGGCTGGGACCTCGAACTCGCCATCTCCTCCTTCACTTCATCTGACCCGCACGATCACGACGCCGACGCTTCCTCTTCCCACATCGATGGCGAACAAAATCGCGATCACTCCACCGCGAACCCCGAGACGAACGATTACCCTCCTCGAGGAATCCACGACGATTCAGAACTCGAAAGAGGACTCAGACCTCCGGGAATCGCGTGGAGGATCATCACTCTACCGATCTCGATCGTCTCCGGTAGCTTAGGGTTAGTCTCCGGCGCCATCGGGTTCGGGTTCTGGGCCGCAGGTGGAGTTTTATCGTACTCTCTCGGTATGTTAGGGTTTGGAGGACGTCGTGGTGGCTCTGACTCATCGTCGGCTCGGCTTGTGCCGCCGGTTTCTTCGGCAGCAGGTGAAGCGATGGAGTTCATTGCTTTGTTCGATAGAGATTACGGGAGGAACGCTTTCAAACCTGGCTTTGTACCGGAAGGTTTCATGGACGCGCTTCAGAGGTCTAGGAGCGAGTTTAAGCTCTTGTTCGTTTACTTGCACTCTCCTGATCATCCTGATACGCCTGTGTTTTGTGATGGGACGCTTTGCGATGAAGCGTTTGTGGCGTTTTTGAATGAGAATTTTGTTTGCTGGGGAGGTAGTATTCGAGCTAGTGAAGGGTTTAAGATGAGTAATAGCTTGAAGGCTTCGAGGTTTCCGTTTTGCGCTGTGGTTATGCCTGCTGCTAATCAGAGAATTGCGCTTCTTCAGCAGGTAAAGTAACAGTCTTTCTTCTGTCTCATCACTGATTCTTGGATTGGTCTTTGTTGATTAGCAACTTTAAGTAGATTTCGTTTTGAAGCTGGTAACAAGATGTTTACTTCTCTTATATCATGTGATTAGGGAACTGTTTTGAGACTGTGTGTAGTAACTACTATCTTGTTGAAGTGATTAGCAGTAAAAGAGGTAGAGATAGTTGTTTGATTCTGCTTTCATCTGCAACCCATCATTGCAGTTATTCTGCTAGTAAAGCTTGTATAAGTTTTGTAGTATATGTGTAGTGTGATCGAAGAGGCTATTTAGCAACTACTAAGAGTTATTTTGCAACTTTAAGTAGACTTGGTTTTGAATCTGGTAACAGGATTTTTATGTCACTTATGTGATTAGGGAACTGTTTCGGTACTGTGTGGTAACTACTATCTTGTTGAAAGGATTACTAGTGAAACTGGGTAGAGATAGTTGTTTGGTTCTGCCTTTATCTGTTGCAGTCATTCTGCTACTAAGCTTGTGTGAGTTTTGTAGTGTATGTGGTGCGACGGGAGACGTTGTTCTTAGTTTTATTGTTTTCTTTGTTCCTTTTGCTTGTGGCAGGTGGAGGGACCGAAAACTCCAGAAGAAATGATTGCTATACTGCAAAGAGTTGTGGAAGATAGTTCACCTGTTCTTGTAACTGCAAGGGTTGAGGCAGAGGAAAGAAGGACCAATTTGCGCCTGAGAGAGGAACAAGATGCTGCCTACAGGGCTGCTCTTGAAGCTGATCAAGTATATTTCCCTTCCCGCTGTTTACAAGATCTATTGTGATTAGTCTGTAAGCTCATCTTTTTTTTTGTGTGTTGATTAGGCAAGGGAGAGACAGAGGCAAGAAGAGGCAGAGCGTTTAGAGAGGGAAGCTGCTGAGGCAGAGAGGAAACGCAAAGAAGAAGAAGAGGCTCGGGAGAGAGCAGAGCGTGAAGCTGCAGAGAGAGAAGCTGCGAGAGTGAGAATGAGACAAGAGAAAGCACTTGCTCTTGGAGACGAACCTGAGAAAGGACCTGATGTTACGCAAGTAAGTTTCCCCTCCTTTGTTTGCTCATAAAACGTCATACTCTTACTTAGTCTGTTTTGGCTTTTGTTGGTATATATGGTAACACGTGGACTATTTTATTCGCCGTGAAATGTAGGTTTTGGTGAGGTTCCCGAATGGAGAAAGAAAAGGGAGAAGGTTTGAAAGCAATACCAAGATACAGACATTGTATGATTACGTTGATTCACTTGGAGTGCTAGCAACAGAAGAGTATAGCTTAATCACAAACTTTCCAAGAACAGTGTATGGAAGAGACAAAGAGTCGATGTCACTGAAAGATGCAGGTTTGCATCCTCAGGCAAGTCTCTTCATCGAGATCAACTAAGTCTCAGATTCTTCCGTTTCTTTCTCCTTTATAGCCCCTCTTTTCAGTCTTTTTTTTCATCTGTTTTAAAATAATTAGTAGTGTTGCTTCAGTGATCCGATGAAGATACATATATACACAAATATATTCAGAAGTTGTCATATATTTGATACAGTATATTTATTTCTTAAAATGATGAGGTTTCGCTTTGTATTGTTTTTTTCTTGGTGTCATATTGAAGACACCAAGATCAGTCTTTATGCTAAGATTCTCAACGATCAACTTCGAGCAATAGTCTTCCCCCTTCTTTTCCCTTGATTCTCAACGATCAACTTTTGGTTAAAGGGTGGCTCCAGAGTCTACACTCCAGGCTTTGAAAGTAAGGAAGGCAAGGGTCCAAGAGAGTTTGAGCTATGGAAAGAAGTTAAAGACTAATAATATGTAATTAAAGGCAATGAAGTACTGAATTCTGAACTTCAGTATTTGATGAGAGCTATGCAGCAAGAGCAGTAGACACTTGAAGGAAGTGATATCTTAATTGCGTTGATGAGAGCTATGCAACAGTTACATTGCATAGTAAACTGTTGATTGAGAAAAGAAAAAGGTAATGTACAGTTGTGATCGCTCCGTGAGGTATAGGGGGACAGGGCTGATCAAACCCCGGCACAGGCTCAAGTCTCAAGTCTCTAACCCCACTATGCGTCTGTTTCTTCTTACAGCTCGGATTAAGGATAGGGGTATAAACCCAACTCCCACGCCCGGCGTAAGAGAAATAGAGTTTTGCATAGTAGGGGAGAGCCTCGGACCAGAACGCACCCCTTTCACCAACACCGGTTTAACCAACAACAGTCTTATTACCTTTGTAGCCTCCACTGGGATTACAAGCTTACGTTACTAAGCTCGGCAATTGATCTGCTGTTTTCTTCTCTATATAACAAGATATATTATTCATGTTTTTCACGATGTGGGACGAAGATAATTAGTCGCTATGTTTTTAAACAATATAGATGAATGATGCTCATTCTCTACCAAGTGATCCAATTCGTTTGATCAGAAAGAGCAGGGCCAGCTTAGATAGGGGGCAAACGGTGCGACCACTCCGAACCTAACCCGTTGCTTCCCTGTTTCTTAATAGATAAGGGCTCGATTTTCTAAAAAACATATGTATTTTTATATTAAAAGTAAGAAAAGAGGTCCAAATTTTTTTTATATGAAAGTATTTTTATAAATACTTCTAATATTTGAAAAAATATATCTATCAGATTTTTTTTTTAAAATAATAGTTTAGAAATTAAAATTCTTTTTACCCCAAGGTCCGTGAAACCATTGAGCCGGAGACACCACCTTACTCGATGTTAGTCCTCATATTTCCTAATTAATATAAATCTCTCCCCATACATGCCAATCAGAACAATCACCTACTACAAAACCGCTCTGCTCTGCGCATTCATAAATACAATCAGAATTATTCCCAACGAGAATTTTTTTAGTGTATGTACCATTCAAGAACAAGGAGAAGAAGTTTCAAGGAAAATTGCACTCATTATACAACAAACAAAATATAATTAGCTATCTAACCAAACAAAGTTGACAATATATTCAACATATTTTCTATCATATATTTCAAAATATCTTTGAAATCAACCGTATGATCTCTTTCTATTTTTTTCTTTCTCTTCCTCTTGTTCTTCTTCCTCTTCTTTCGGATCTCTGTTTCTCTTGATCATCGAAAACATAAATCATAGGTTACTCCACTTCAGTTACCTCTACCTATACAATCGGTCATCACCGCCGTTAACAAACACGCCACCGTCGGTGTTCTTCCATTTCATAATTTCCATCGAATAAAACAGCACTTACGCAAGCTCAGAATTGATGTCGCTTTTGTATTATCTTCTTTGTTTTTTTTTAAATGTTTTAGCACTTTTAAATTTTCAAGTCTATACTATTATTCATAGTTATATAGTATAGTTCACTATTTTCATATATTAATTCCATAATATTTTAAATTTGAGTTCACTGATTAGAAACTTGAGTTTAATGCTTAGGGTTTAGTATTTGAAAGGTGAAGATGGAATTAAAAATAAAGTTAAAATAAGATTTAAGGTTTAGTTTTTACATTTTTTTTTTCTATTCTATTATATACATATATAATAGAAATGTAACACAAAATACACTATGTTTGTTTTATTTATATTTCATTCCTAGTGTAACGCAATATATTATGTTACTATATTATTTGATTATGTTTTATTCTATTTATAAAGTATAGTTTATAATTTTCTTATGTTTTAAACACCGTTTCATGTTTTTGAACATTGATAACTTCTACTAAAAAAGGTTGAAACTTTGTACTATCCAATCTTAATAGTATTTTTTTATATTTGCGATCTTTTAAAAATTCTATTTTCAATTATTCAAACATTTGTAGTATATTATTCATAGAGCTTTTGTAATACGGTCATGTTTTTATCTGGCCACATGTTTTATATTTATCAACGTCATCAACTATTTTCACGTTTACTGTCTACTTGAAACACACAAGGTTATAACCGGAAAAAAGAAATGTTAAATGTTATCGATTAAATTATGTCGAAAGCATAGCCATATTTTTAATATTGCTTTTAAAATTGGTTAGTTAGCAAATTAACCCAAATTTCAAATCCAATCTTAAACACTTGTTTAACCACTAGCACATATCTAGTTTAGACTAAATAATTTGAGAAAAGTTTCTTAAAATACCATAAGTTAGCTACTACTTTTTAAAAAATATACTCAAATAATATTTTAACATATGGTTTTAGGATTGATGTATCTAAGGGGGTTTTTTATATGATGAATAATATGATATTATGGAATATAAGAAATATTACAAAGAATTCTACTATGGACAATTCTAACTACCTTATGAGTATTCATGCCTGACTATATCACATGAGCTGTCATATGGGATCAACGCTTGACGATACTCCTTGCGTCATGACGCATATCTCTTGTAAGCCTTTTTCTATTAATTCGCATAATTTCGTCTTTTCTAGAGTTTGAAACCAAAACTTTTTGCTGTAGAAGCTTTAATAAACCCTTAGATTTAATGATTATTATTTAAGGTTTAATATTTAGGGATTGAAGTTAGGTTTATAACTTCTATAAATACTAGAGCTCTTTCACCGCGCTTCGCGCGGTTTATATTTTCTAATTGTATAAAATTTGAAAAATATTTATATGATATTTATTTGAAAAGAACTCCCTTTTTTTTGAAAAAATCAGGTTTACATTTATGTAAATTGATTAAACTATACAATGTGAAGTTTTATTAATTTTCTTTTTAAAACAATTCTGTTAGTATATACACAATATCTTACTAATAGATATCTTACTTAAAAAAATTAAAAACATGGAGCATTTCTGTTTTTCGGAGCTTTTACTTGTTTTCTATTTTCTCAGTTTGTCTCTTTCCTCTAATTTTGTTCCTGCTTATTTTCTTTTTAACTATATAAAAGTCAAAGCTAGTTGCAGATGTCATCAACTCCTAAGCTTTAAACTAACCCGATAAAAAATAATCAGTATGAAAGGCTAGCAAAAACAATAAGAAGTTGCATCACAGAAAATAAACTCAAAATCGAAACTCTAATTTGAGTATAACAAAATTTAGTTTATAAGATATTGACTTAAGATAGAAGTCTAGATAGACTGTATGCTATGTATGAGGATATACGTTATGATTGCAAAGTATGTAAGTTCTCTGTTTATATAAATTTTTTTTTTTTTAGAAATATGGACTTTAAATCTTTTTATAATTTTTTTTATAAATATAGTTTTCAAAAAGCAAAAAATAAAGAAAAAATATATTTCAAATTTAAAATCATAAATATATCATTTTAAAATTTCCCCTTTACAATATATTAGGTGAGTTGTTTTGTTTGAGTTTGTATTTTGATAAGTATTTCTTGGTTAAATAATTTTCAATATTAGTTGCTTTATTTTTTTTAATAAACTTGGAGTAAACTTGTTCATTATCTTATTTATACCACATATTCTTTTTTTTTGTGTGATAATTACATAAAATTGAAATATGAGCAGCATAACTAACACACTAAATGCAAGGGCTTAGTTCCCTTAGTTTAATCTCATTTTTCATCTCAGTCATTAATTTTGTTGATCTCTTGCATGATATGATATTGTACATTCTTTTGTAATTTTTTGTTAGTTCTCATTTGAAGCTTTGAGCAATTTGTACGTAGTTGTTATAACATATAGCATATGATTAATATGAAGTCTTAATCTTTATATATATTAGGATTAATGTTCTTCAATATTTTTATAAAAATACTTCTTTCATCCTATATAATTAGTCCCACAAATGTGTACCTACAATAAAATTTTAATTTATTAAACCTTCATTTTCATTGAATGTTTTCTATTGTCTATGTACTTAGGCTTACTTCATTTTCTTCTCGATTTAGATGTTTATCTTTGTATAATGTAAAATTTGCCATTTATATTTCAATCTCTTTCTATATGTTTAATTATATTCAGTTTTTAGTTATCGTTGTCTTCAATTCTTTTCATATTTATATTTTTACATTCTTTTGGATATTTATATTGACTTTGATTCTATATGTTTAAGACATCATCTTTTTGGATATTTGAAATTTTACATTATTTCCAAAATTTGTCTAAATTTTAATTTTATTTATAGAAGTTTTATTTTAAATAATTAACTTAAATATATATATTAAATATATTAATTTCTTACAGTTTCGGAGTTTTAACCTGTTAGGTAATTCTTATGCTTAGTTTCCAAACATATGTCTAAATATCTATTTTTAGGAAAGGCCGAGAAATTTATTAATTTTTTTCCTAAATACTTTTTCTCAACTGTGAAAAGAGAATAACTGTTATCTTGCGATCAATAATCATAAAATGTTGATTTTATTATTTTAGCATTAGGACTAACAACATGTGTAATCCCAAATTTCTTTTGCTTATGAAAATAATCAAACATTGACAACGTCGTAGCAATGGGGAGTTGAGAGGGATCAACACTGTTCCCCGGTAAAGATATCATCTAATCCTACAATGACAACTTAGTACAGTATTACTATCTATCTAATCACCAGCTGAAAATAATATTACAGTTTTTTTACAAATAACTCAAAGAATATAGGCTCAATGAAAATCACCAGTCCCAAAATTGCTGCTCATAAAAAAAAGTACAGCCTAATCAATAATTCATATTTATGTCAGCTTCACTAAAGGCTCATCGCATCCTAGAAAGAGAACCAAAATCTAACTGAGCAAGATCAGGGAAATTATGAATCATACAGCCTATTGCTGTGCATGCGACCAATCCATAGAGTTCGCTGAGCTTACGCTCTTCTGCATATACTGGTTCTCGGCGATTGCTGCCGTTGTCATGACAACTATGTTTTTATGTCTGAAAAACCACAGCGTGGAGATGTGGTAGCTGATTCCACCATGCGATCTTGCTCCCATTCATCAAAGGCTTTGTCACAAAGATCATTGTTAAAGAAGCTGAGAGTTGGTAAGACTGCCTCTTCAAGAGCTTTGAATAGATCTCCTTCTTCTCCCATATCATACTCAGATATGTGACAACTCATGGAAAGCATTGTTCTGAAACCAAAAAAAAAAAATAACAATCAAAGACAACAAATAAAATAGAACATAGTTTAGATATTTGAGACAACAAAGCTCATATCTTTAACCTTTTCGGGTTTAGCGCTAGACCTGAGGCGCCAGTTTCTCAAAACGGGTCAAAAGCCTGATGTGACCATGCATAACATTTTAATCCATGGTCTGTGCTCTGTTGGGGAGCTCGATGATGCGATGAAACTCGCGGCGGAGATGGAGCGTTGGAGCTGCGTTGCGAATCTTGTGACTTACAACACGTTGATGGAAGGATGCTTTAAAGTTAGAGACAGTAATATCGCCACAGTGATTTGGGGTTACATGTATAAGAAGTGGTGGGGAGCTGATGTTGTATCGTATAATATTATGCTGTCAGGGTTGTGTATGTGCGGCAGAGTTAGGCACGCTATTGAGTTCTTTGATGGTGCTCGAAGCCATGGCATTGCCCCAACCCCAACTGTTGTCGCATGGGACAGGGGAGAGAGTCGAGAGACGAAGCGGTTTATAAGGAAGAAGAAAGAGGGAGGTGAAAAGAAATCATTAAAAGTGAGTTAATAACACAATTGATTATTTATGGCAGAGGAGGCTTGGTAACGGAGAATGCATGAAGAGGAAACGGAGAAGACGAAGTTGACGGATAGAGTATATCGATGATTCTTATGGTCTGAAGTGGGCTTGAGGTAGGCGTAACCATATCCGTATATATGCAGAAGGCCTGCAACATGACAACGAAACATGGGCCGTAATCTGAAGTGGGTTTCAACATGACTTAAGCTATCCTGACGTGGTAGAACGGAGAACCCCTATTGGACGATTTTAATAGATGATGTGGACACCTTCTCTATTGAGTATATTTGGCTTTTATTATTGTTAGATTTTATAAATTATTAATAAATCTATAAATAATTTATGAGAGTTAATTTATTATTATGACAAATATAAGGTATTTATAGAAATTTTTAAATATTTAACAATAAATTGAAGTTCCCCAGTAATTTAATTTCCATCACCTAAAACAAGTTCCTATCTTTCTGTTCCTCTCGCTTTCGTTTGTTAAGACTGGTATATGATTAACTTGTTTTTAAAATGGTCTAGAGCATAACAAAGAAAACTTGGATAATTATTTTATTTGGGCTTAAGAATTGTGATGAATTTGGGTTTACCGAAGTTAAAAGCCCAAATACAGTTCAGGAACATGAAGTTAATGACAAAAAAAAAACAGGGTAGGTCTTATGCTTCCTCTCCAAGTTTTTGCTTATAAGTTCCGACCACTCTGCCACGCTTGTCTGAGACAAGATTTCCACAAGACGAGAGATTTTCTGTCTGTCGATCATACTTTTCAAGGTTGGATACAGTACCTAGGCTTAATTTTTGTATGTGTTTTTGGTTTTAGAGTTTCAATGCGCGCAAACTGTTAGTTCCTCTCAAGTTCTGTATTTTTTTAACTGCTGAGTTTTGGTTTTTTCTCTAAATAGAAAGTTTTATGTTTATCAAATTGAGGGGTTTTGTTTCAGTGCAGAGACTGATTGATGTATGAATGGCACTAAGGCACTTAGGCAAGAAGGTACCTTTTCGCATCGCTTCTCATTTTTTTCCCAAGGAATTTGAGCAAAACGATTATAGCTTTAGTTTACATTTCATACATTTGATTAACGTTTGCATAGTTTTATTGGTCAGGCTATCAAAATATTTTTACTTTCTCCATGCGAATGGTTGTAATTATGTTTGATGTTCGATTCTTGGTTCTCAGCTTGCATGTCATAGTGAAGCATATCTGCATTTGCTTGAATGTGATTATACCTACGAGTATGTGTGAAGCGTCTTTTAATCAGCTCATTGTCTAAGCTACTCCTATTTCAAATTGGTGATTAAAGACTAAGTGATATATGTTATGAAGCATTTGTTTCATTTGGCATATATAAAGTCTCCATTTATGTTTATGGATGTCTCGACTGATTTAACGTGTTTACAGGGCATTCAAGCCTCTTTTAAAAGAGGTTTGGTTCTTCTACGAGTAGCAGCATCTACAGAGAGTCAGATTTCCTCTACGTTTTTGAATAGCAATTCCGAAAGTGTCGCTTTTTCATTCGCACGGTACATTAATGGTAAACGTTGTGAAAAAAGATGGTTACAACATTTACTTTTTAACATTGTTGAAAATCATTTACTTTTCATTCATGGTTTAGGTTTCGGGTTTAGCTCTCTATCAAATGGTGAATCTTCCCCAAACTTAACATCCATAAGGTAAACCATTCGCTTAAAACTTGCTAATCGTTCCTTCTTATATTATTCTATATAACATGTTCACTGGGCTGTGTTTTTTTGAAAAGGTACTTTCATGCAAGCCGAGAAACATTGGCGAGAAGAAAAGATGATCCAGACCGTCCCCTGAGCCATCGTGAACGCAAGAAACAGGCTGTGAAAACGAAAGCCAAGTTCTCAAAACGGGATAAGAAAACTGATAAGCCACCCGCTGAAGCTCCTTATGTGCCTCCTCCTAGGCTGGAAAAAACGGAAAAGAGAATGGCTGAGAAAACAGTTGAGGTATTCGATGGCATGACATTACTTGAGTTCTCCAAGCGTACTGGTGAGTCATTGGCGGTTCTGCAGAGCATCCTCGTCGATGTTGGAGAAACCGTTAGTTCGGAGTTTGATGCAATCAGTATCGACGTCGCCGAGCTCCTTGCAATGGTAAAGTGCTTTCCTTAATGCAAGTTAACTGATTTTGCAGTGCTTTCTTTAATCCATTTTTTAAAAACTTATATATATAATAAATAAAAAAAATCAGTAAACGGACAGTGGAACAGGCTTCCGGCTAACCGACCTAGAAACAGTAATCTTTAATGCATTTTAAAAATTATATATATAATAAATCAACCCGAAAACAGGATAATATTTCGATTGCACGGCAACTTGGACAAAATTACCCAAATTAAAAGTTTTCACAACTAATTTCGTTTAACCATCACCCGGGCACGTTCCACTAGTCAGGATCTTATATCATCGAGTATCAGTGGCCGTTCTCAATCATCTTTAAATGCATTTCTTTTTGCAGGAAATAGGAAACAAGGTAAAGAGGGAACATACTACAGAAGGAACACAGATCCTTCCACGGCCTCCGGTTGTAACGGTAATGGGGCATGTCGACCATGGGAAAACCTCTCTGTTGGACGCTTTAAGAAACACCTCCGTGGCGGCGAAAGAAGCCGGTGGGATCACTCAGCATGTTGGTGCGTTCGTTGTGGGAATGCCTGAGTCAGGAACTTCAATCACCTTCCTAGACACGCCAGGTCACGCTGCTTTCAGCGAGATGCGTGCTCGAGGAGCCGCTGTGACTGACATAGTCGTCTTGGTTGTTGCTGCTGATGATGGTATGATGCCGCAGACTCTGGAGGCTATTGCGCACGCTAGATCGGCGAATGTTCCCATTGTGGTTGCGATTAATAAATGCGATAAACCGGGAGCTAACCCGGAGCGAGTCAAGAACCAGCTCGCGGCTGAGGGGATTGAGATTGAGGATATTGGAGGAAACGTTCAGGTCGTTGAGGTGTCTGCGGTCAAGAGTACAGGGCTAGACAAGTTAGAAGAAGCTCTGCTTCTTCAAGCAGTGGATATGGACCTTATGGCACGTGTGGACGGACCAGCTCAAGCGTATGTGGTGGAGGCTCGGCTAGATAAAGGCCGTGGACCGTTAGCCACTGTTATTGTGAAAGCCGGGACGTTGGAGAGTGGTCAACACGTGGTGATTGGGTGTCAGTGGGGGAAACTGAGAGCAATCAGGGACATGGTAGGTAAGCCAACGGAGAGAGCAACACCAGCTATGCCTGTAGAGATTGAAGGGCTTAAGGGTGTTCCGATGGCTGGTGACGATGTCATTGTGGTGGAGTCAGAGAAACGAGCGAAGATGCTTAGTGAAGGGAGGACGAGGAAGTATGAAAGAGATCGGTTGTTGAAAGCGGAGGAAGATAGAATAGCTGAATTAGAGAAGAGAGAAGCAGAGTCTGAAGAAGGGTTTGGTCGAGTTGAGTTGCCGATAATAGTGAAGTCTGACGTGCAAGGAACCGCACAGGCTGTTTCTGACGCGCTAAGAACGTTAAATAGTCCACAGGTGCGTATACTCAGAGGCAGTCATGAATTTTTCAGGGTCATATTTTATTAATTATTTAATATTTTTTATAAATTAAAAAAAAATTATTTAGAAAAAATATTTTTTTGTAGTATATAATTTATTTATATCTAAACTATAATATAAAATTCATCTAATATTTTTTTGTTATTTTTATAAAAATAAAATTTTATTTTATAACTAATATTATATGTTATTATATACAATTTTTTTTAAGTGGGGCCTGGCTCTGCGTATACTCTGGTGGTTTGTTGCTTATTGGCTCTCTGTGTTTGCGATTCTTTTTCTTTATATGGATAGGTTTTTGTGAACATTGTTCAAAGTGGAGTAGGAGCAATTTTTCAGTCTGATTTAGCCAGGGCACAAACTTGCAATGCGTGTATCGTTGCCTTTAACGTTAAGTGTTGTAAGATTTCCTCAGCTTATGCCCGCGTCAAGGTATCAGATCTCTGTTCCAAAATACTTTAATGTTTTGTGTTTGCTTTAACGTTGTAACCAATGGTGATCTCTTAGGTATTCCATCACCGTGTGATATACCATTTGCTCCAAGACATCGGGAACTTGATCGTGGAGAAAGCACCGGGAGTATCTGAGCTGGAGGTGGCTGGTGAAGCTGAAGTACTGAGCATTTTCAAGGTGTTGGGAAAGAGAAGAGAAGAGGATGGAGTGAGCATCGCGGGTTGCAAAGTGATGGATGGTCGGGTCTTTAGAAGTGGGCTGATGAGGCTGTTAAGGAGTGGAGAAGTGTTGTTTGAAGGGTCGTGTGCGTCGCTGAAACGGGAGAAACAAGACGTGGAACAGGTGGGGAAAGGGAACGAGTGTGGGCTTGTGATGGGAGATTGGAATGATTTTAGAGTCGGAGATGTGATTCAGTGCATGGAGCGAGTCATTAGGAAGCCTAAGTTCGTTTCCTCTGAGAGTGGAGCTGTGAGAATAGAGTGCTGATGAATCTTTAAACACTAATCAATTCAATCTTATCTATTGTTAGGGATAGTACGCTGATGATAAATTTTTGGTGTTACAGAAACTGTCATATTACACAAATCAAAACCGACAAAACGATCACTCGAGTTAACTTGAAAACTATAGTTAATTTTCTCAAACTATTAAAATTTAGTCATTTATTTTTCTGTTTTATCTTTCTTTTATAGTAATAATTTAAAATTTTAGAATTTTAAATTTTGATTATATATATTTAGTTTTTTTTTTCTTAAAACGTAGAGATGCGGTTTGAGCGATTGAACCAGTCGGTCAGTCAATCAATAGCTAGCTATACGAGCCGGTATTGGATTCAACATTCAAAACATTGCTTATTCTTAGGTATTTTTCTTTCTAAAACTGAAAATATTTATTTAAGATATAACCAACAAAACATAGAGGTACGAGTGTACGACTATCAGTCTATCCTAATGCAATGCAGATATCATTAGACCATCAACCTCTTGTTATTTGAGTTGGTGTATTTATAATGTCGTTAATTGTAGTTGGCTATCTTTGAAGCACTATACAGTCTATACTATTGTCGGAGTAACTGAAGTCGCGAATCAAATCCAAAATATATTGGAGTAGCACTTTGGGCAAGCCGCATTCTATCGAGCATTGGTCTTATGGTTTATCAAAGACATCCAGTCCTTTTGGCAATGTCATTACCGGTCAAGCTTGTCTCTCGTTTTTCTAGTCTAGCTTTGTTCTACTATCGTTATAATGGTCGATTGAGCTTAGGAAGTCGCCGCCTTTTCTTCTTTTCCTTGTTGTTTAGTTTTTGGTCTCATCTGATTCAAATTACCTTTGTAACTTCTGTTAAAGTTTAAAAAAATTAAAATTTACAGCAAAAACTATAATATATATAGCTTTCAATATATATGAAATTAGGAACAATGTATTCAAATAAGTTATTTTACATATAGTTCGACAACATGAATCTTTTCTCTAAAGTCTGACCGATATGTTATCAGCCTGGCTCAAATCTTCACTTGTTATTAGGCATCTTTGGAACACAATCTCTAAAGTCTAAAGTGTATTCTTCTTCCTTCCATCTACAATATTTCCCCGATCTATATATGCTTTAAATTTTAAATCTCAAACTCAAAACCGAGAAAACGTAACATAAACATATTTTTTGTCGTTCGTTTTAGCCAACTTAAATAGAAAATGTTTATTGTTTTTTGCTCACACCGGATTATCAGCTTACATGTAAAGCAATAGAAGGAATCATTTTTGAAGATCTCGTATCATACACCCAGATCAAAATAGCAATAGAGGGAATCATTTTTGAAGATCTCGTATCATACACCAAGATTAAAATAGATACTTACATATCTGGCATACCTACAATAATGAAGCTTTCTGCTTTGTATGTTTGTCACTTTTTATGAGCCGAAGAATTGCTGAGTGTTACAATCATTGTATGTTACTTCATATTTTTCTAAAAGGAAATGAAATGGTTTGATCACATTCTACATGTTTATAAAGTAACAGTAAAAGGAACATCAAGAAATTAAAATCATCTGAGTTCAACCACGGACCTTTGATATTTATGATTGTTCAATTCAAATTTATGTTCGGTTGTTTTTTTTTCTTTTTCTAGACATGGAGGTGGTATGGGCCTTACGGCCCAACTAATATCAATAGGTCAGGGACAAGAGCCATTTGTTTAATCTCGCTCCCCAGGTTATCAAGCATACTCCAACCGGAGATTTCTGGCACTCTCGTCCTGGGTAAATATAGTTCTATTTTGATTTTTTCTTTCTTCCTTTTATCAAATAGAAAAAAAAAGAATATTGTTCAGTTTTGGTTTGATGTGGTTTGCTTTATATCAGGATTCACATGTTTAGCAAAATTTAATTTATTCAACCATGTTTAGAATTGGTGAAGGTAGAGTCTGAAGACTCTGAACTATTGGAATAGTCTGCTTTTTTTTTTGTTCATTTGGAGGAATTTCATAAATGTAAAAGATATATCAACACCTTTACAATCACACCGATGCGCCACAAATACTAAGAGGGATAGACTCGAACACAGTGCACGAGTACACTCGCCTTATGTTGTCCACGTTGATCTGGAGCTTCCTGTTTCACTTTGTCTTAAGTTTTAAGTTTCTTTTGTTGTAAAATATATACATATATATTCGGACATTTTCAATAACTTAAAATGGTGGGGCTTGTGACTACTACACATTGCATAAGGCCAGTGTTTCTCATGTGTTTTTTTTTTAAGGCTGAGCTACGCTTGGCTGGATGTATCCTTTCGTTTATGTTTTGAAAGAAAAAGTTAGTAGTTGGGACAATAACATATTGAATTTGCCACATGATGCCTTTAAATTTTTATCTAAGAATTTTTGGAATATACCTGGGAGACGAAGAATATCAACAAACCAATTATGAGTCACTCAAAGCCATTTTTATACCAAATTAAGAAAAAAGATGTGATCAATTGTGTGTATAAATAAGGTCACAATAGCCCTCTACCTATTCACAAATCAACACGATTACTTATTCTTACTTAACTCTAGAATCATGACAAATCACTCGAAACAAATATTCAAAACCCTATTGTCTTTCTTCTTATTTGTTTTACTCCTTTCTGATACTGTCTCATCGGTCCGGAAATCAATCAACCTGAAAAAACCATGCAAAAGTTTCCTCTTCCATCTCCATAACGTTGCGTACGATAGTGATAACACGGCTAATGCCACATCAGCAACAATCATAAACCCTTTAGGACTAGGGAACTTCAATTTTGGAAAATATGTAATCTTTGACAACCCTGTGACAATGGATGAGAACTACCTCTCCGAACCAGTGGCTCGTGCACAAGGCTTCTTCTTCTACAACAAGAAGACGACTTACAACGTATGGATGGCTTGCACATTGGTTTTCAACTCGACGCAACACAAAGGGACAATGACCATAATGGATGCGAATCCGATGATGGAGCCTACCAGGGACCTAGCGATCGTTGGTGGCACTGGTGATTTCATCATGGCTCGTGGGATTGTTACGCTCACGACTGATCTCATTCAAGAGAGCAAGTATTTCCGTCTCAAATTGGATATTAAACTCTACGAGTGCTACTAATATGTATATGTTCCTTTTCTTCTTTTGGATTTGATGTGTGTGTGTGGACATTTTAACATTGCATTCAACGTGATGTTTCTTCAAGTTTTTAATGCTATTGTAATTCGCTTGTAACGAGTTTTATGATGAAATATATTTTTTGTTTTGCTTACCAAATATAAAGCCGTGAAAAACACACATACCCACTTTTAAAGTATTTTATGTCGTAAAAACAATAGCTAATTTTTTTTTGCTAAGAATATTAGTATCATAAAAATGATGTTCAGACAGTCTATAGATACTCTACCAAGCAGGCCCGTCCCTGCCATAAGGCAGGTGAAGCATTTGTTTCAGGCCACATTTCATGTAATTTTATTCACAACAAATTCTTGTTTTGGAAAGACGCTCCTCACAAACATGTCGTACTTTAATTGTGTTACACTCAACTTTCCATGTGTTTCGATGTTCTATCCAGACAGTGATCAACCTTAGAATCAGAATGTCGCGCATCTTGCTCCAAGAGGAGTGTCCTTCTCAGTTTAACCAATGAACTTAGACCCTAATGAGAGAGCTTACACAGATTTTACCCCAGATGATTTTCTGGAAAGAAGTTTTTAGGTTATTTATGAACTTTAGCACGCAAACCCAAGCTGTACAGCATCGTCTTATCTGAGATTAAGAAGTCAGAGATCACAAATTACAAAAAATTTCCGAAGGCCCAAAAAGCTAGTGAAACCTAGTGGTTTGGTAAAAATATCAGCTAATTGTTTCTTGGATGCTACATGTTCAATAACAACAAATTGTCCTCAACCAAATCTCTAAAAATGTGATGTCTAATGTCCACATGTTTTGTTCGAGAATGTTGCACATGATTCTTTTACAAGTTAATAACATTCATATTGTCATAGTGAACTAAAATAGGTGTCATACCATACTCAACCAACATTTGTTTCATCCATAGTAATTGTGTGTAATAGCTATCTAGAGCTATGTATTCATCTTCAGCAGTCGACAATGATACAAATTTTAATTCTTACTATACCACAACACCATGTTGTTTCCAAAAAAAAAAGAAACATCCACAGACGTACTCCTACGATCATCCAAACACCCTACCCAATATGCATCACTGAATCCTGTAATATTTTCGTTAGTTTTTAAACTGTGATGTAAATCGAAATCAAGAGTCCCTTTCACATATTTGATGATTTGCTTGAATGCTTCCAAAGAGAATTCTCGTGGACTATCCTTGATAACGAGCACAGGTCCTACACTCAAATCGGTCAAGACCGCTGGCAGTGAGGTATAAGAGGCTGCCGATCATTGCCATATACAACTTTTCATCAACGTTGGAATCGTCTTCATCTCACGATAGCTTACTGGTTGTACTCATTGAAGTCTTAGAAACCTTGTTGGTTTGCTTTCCAAATCTGCTTACAAGATTTGTTGGTTTGCTTTTCAGTTCTCCAACCATGCTCATTGAGAGAGAGATTACAAAATTAAATTCCTTACAAAATGAGTGGCCAATTGAAAGTAGACAAACAGGCAGTTGATCCACCAAAATTAAAGAGATTGGTCGTGAGCTTGGGGTCCCTCGCCTGCACTCTAGACTTCACTTCATCATTGGTTTTGCAGTCTAGATTAATAATTGTAGATAGTAGTTGTTTAGAAAATAAGGAAAGACATTATTTAAAACTAGTTTTTTTTTTTGTTCAAAATTTAAAACTAGTTTACCCTCCAATAATTGTGACCAGAGCAGTAGATTGCTGAGTGCGTGGGGTATGATTGGTGGCAATCTACTCTATTGCCACTTAAAGCAAAAAGTGGCAACATATTCTTTATATAGACAAGAAGTAGGAAAACAAAGACTCTCTCCTCATCTTGAGCCATGGAAGTTCAATCAAGATCTTCTTAAATTGGATCGAACTCAAAACGTTGGAATGAAATGGGGAGCTTAAGCTGAGCTTTTATGGAAGCTTCTAGGTGGACCGCAGGGTTCTTACCATATAGCTTAAAAATACAATGTTCTCTTCCTGCTCTTAATTAACCAGTGGTTATAATGAATTTTCTAACCTGCACGGTTAAAGCAGTGGGGTTAACCGGCAAGTCATGGAACGGCGGATAGGCTCGATCCTCTTCGAACCTACCAAGGTGTTATATCGGCTCCTTCTCTACTATTTAGGTTTTTTTGTTCTTTTTTATTTTCCATTAATGTTATTTCTTGATTCTTGTTGTTTCGTTAATTCTGTTGTGACTCTATTTCTACGATTAAAAGGTGATACGATGTTCGAATTTGTTTAAACAGTGTTTACATCCCTCGTTAATTCATGAATTCATGAATTCATGAATGTGAAACTTGTTCCAGTGAATGCCATATAAAGGAACTCTTTTTCTTCTAAATTGATTAAAGTATTACATAGTGTCAATAAGAATGCGGTAATTGGTAACAGATAAGTTGCTTAGTATTGATGTACACCACCTCAGATTCTTTTTATGTAGTTGTTAAATACTAACGAATAAAATTGTGCATTTGTTTTTTTGTCAAGTGACTTATATTGGTGTTTCTATTATGCATAATTTGATTATTTAACAACTTGCAGCTGCAAAAAAAATTAAGAGTTTTTGAATTCAACAAAAAGGTTAAGTAATTCTACCAGCGAATTGTATCTCTAAGTTATTTCAAAAACGATGATTGTTAACTCTCTTCCAAGTTGATTTCAACAGATTTCAAAATTTGAAAACTTTAGAATATCTTGAAAATTATTTTGAAAAGAGTCTTCACACTACGTTGTTTCTAAAGCAATTCTCTCAAATAATTTTAAAATAGGTTTTTCATCAAAATGGCCAACAAACAGAAAGATAACAAAAATAGATTTTACTAAAGAGATACAAAACTCTTATATTCTTACTATATATATGTATTTAAATATACATAATTATTTTAAAAATCTAAAATATATAATTTATTATTTTTTGAAATATACGTTTTTAAATTCAATTTTTTATAATTTTTTTTTGTTTAGGTATTAAAAAAATTATTTTGAAATCCGAAAATTATTATTGAAACTTTTTTCAAATTTTAGTATTTATTTTAAAAAAATTCTCTGGTTTTTAAATGGATATATGTTTTAAAATAAAACTATTTTTTTTCTATTCAATTTTGATAATTGGATTTTTTGGCAAAACCAAGTTTATTAACTCTAAAATACAGATTAAGTATATATTTTTATTAAAAGAATTGTTTTCCTGAACGTAAATTTCCTACAAAGCAAAAAGAGACATGTTGTAAATGTTTTCAAAGGTTTCCAATGTTCAAGTCATCAAATAAACGAAGAAATCGAGATATTAATGGGAAAAGAAGGTCTGACGCCGAATTCAATGGATCAAGAAAGTTACAGTGAATTTAGGGATAACATTTTAGGTTAAAGAGTTGACCCAAGACTCTTTGTCGGAAAATATGAATGAAACCAGGTCTCGAAGTTAATGACATGCACAATGTTCCAAGAGTGTGTTTAGGTAGAGATCTAAACTCAAGAAAATATATAACAAAAGTGTTGTCAGAAGTGGGGTTTGAACCCACGCCCTCTTACGAGGACCAGAACTTGAGTCTGGCGCCTTAGACCACTCGGCCATCCTGACTTTGATGCCAATATGAAGCACCACATCTTAAATCTAATTATATTTAAAAGGACATCACACACGTAGGCCAATAAATCTTCATTTGATAGCGCACGGAAACATTGGTGAAGAAGACATAAATATTTATATAGCAAGAGGTCAACTACAAGTTTTGTTCTCATGCCACAACACCCACCAATAGCACAAACACAAAATAAAGTTCTAGAAAAACAGCAGTTTACAAGTAAAATCGAGAACAACGAGATGAGATCTATCATAACTTTTAGACTACCATTTCACAACACAACCCACATTTAAAAACCAGAGCACTGTGCACATGCATGCAAAAGAAAAGAGTAGAAAACACGAAAAAAACTCTTAATCCTTCTTCTTGTCCTTCAATGGCCCCCTTGGGATTTTGCTCAATACCTTTGCGTCCAACACAGCATATTGCTTCTTCAACTCAGCCATTGCTTTCTCACCATATGAGTCTACTTTGTCTTCGTACTTGTCGTAGACAAGAGGAACAGTGAAGAGTAGAACCAAAGCTGAATCAAGCAGAAGATCAATCAAGAAGCCAAAATCCAATCATTACCATTGTTTGAATACAAAATGTGTTAAAGAAGGTAGAAGCAATGGTATATGTTGTTACCTATGTATGCCAATGTCAAGAAACTACAACATCCTCCCAAGATTGATAGAATCCACAACCCGAACAGAGCCTAATTTCATCACAGACAGTAGAGTTATAAACTTATAATCAAAGCTTAACGATGAGACATTGAGAGAACATGTTTAAAACTTACAGAGATGAATTTCTTGAGATCCCTTCCAGAAGCAATCTCGTGAAGAGAAGAAAACCCACGGTTGATTTCGATTCTAAGCCCAGATGCAAGCTGAAGAAGAGGGTCCTCAGGGATATGTACTTCAGGAATCTTTGGTGGAGACCTGAAAAAAGAATGTAACGAGTTGTGAATGAACATGGTGAAGGCAGCAAGCCACTTTCATGAGACAAAACAATGAACTTACTTGTGAATGAACATGGTGGCATTAGACCATAGAAACAACACAGCGAGAGTGACGATCATAACGTGACACAGCAGAGTGAGAAGATGATACTCCAAGAGTTCAAAGAGCACCCAAGCTACTGTGGCACCACCAAGCACACCACCTGACATCTTCTTGTTCTTCCACATGAATATATCAGCCGCTGCAATTACAACAAAATCAACAAAGCTCTTAAGCTAATGCAAGAATCTCTGTGATAATCTATGATGATTCAATCTAGCAAAATCAATCATCTAGAAGGAAGCATCAAGCTCTAACTAGCGATCAAATCAAATCAACATCTAGAAGAAACAAACGAGACGAGATCAGCGTGAAACGTACGTTTTCCGCCACCGAGAACCTTATGAACGGGCCTCTCCCTGCCGAACAAACGGTAAACCTTCGATTTCAGAGACGACGGAGAAGAAGGTTTCTTCTCACTCTCGTCATCTGACGATGACGACGAGTCACCTTTGTGGTGGATCTTCTCAGATATCTTGTCCATCAACGATCCTCTCTCCACAACTTCCACCGCCGGATCCAAATTAGGGAGAGATTCTTCGTGCTTGGGTTCGTCCGCCATTGTTTCCGATCGATTCGTGCTTCCGATTCTAGAAAACAACAACAAACGTTAAACACTGATGAGAGAAGGATCTCGAAGAAGGGCTATAACGAAATTTAACTCGATCTGAGCCGTTGAATTGGTTTGATCTGAGCCGTTGAGTTGCCACACCTGCTCCCTTTTTTTAAATTCGAGCGACGCTTGGGGAAAAGATAAAAGGCATGATGATGGTGGGGACAACTGAACATTTCGTATTTTCATTGGACCAAGATTTGACGCCGTTAAAAAACCAAGTCTATTTAACGGCTCCGTTCGTCGAACACTGTATTCTTCTGGTTATTTTAGTAGCGTCCAGGTGTCGCGAGCATGGAAGCCACCAGCCTTATGACACTTGGTACAATAAAAGCCATTCCTTTAGGTGAATCATGCTTTTTGGTCTGCGTCAAGAGACAATGACATTCATATATCTTTGTCAATAAATTATATAGTATTCAGTAGGAAGTAGGAACCGTCTATTACATCAATAATTTTACCATGAAAAAGAATTTGCAACCATCCTATAAAAATCTACATATAACGTTTTGTTATATTATGCCATGGATCTTTTACCAAATTATCTTCATGTTCTACATAAATAATCATAAATTTGAAAGCGATGTGTTATGGTTATGTAAGAACATACGCCAAACTGAGAATATAGGCCCAATACGATGAGGTCCAGTTATAATTATCTCATAAGTCGAAAGAAGCAAGATGATTTAAACCCGGAACCGGAGGCATGGCCGTAAGTAGTAAACCGGTATCTAACAGATATTGATAGAAATCTCGAGATTGTGTAATTTACCTTCTATTTTGAAGACGAACCAGAAATGTAATAGCAAAGAAGTTGTTGAGAAGAGGAGAAGAACGATTTCTTAACAGAAATGTTTTGATTGGTGAGAAGTAAAAGATTTGAATTCAAATATGGGGATCCTAAAATTGATTGATACATTAGACTGATACTAGAGAAGAAAAGGTTGTGATGATAAAAGTTTCGAATAAAGGAATTAACTGAGTTTTTGAGATAGGTTTCTGAAAAGGATAGAGTTGAGGTTTTGTAATGGGATTTGGAGGCATCCAGTTATTGAAGAAGGATGGAGAGAATCAATGGGAAGAATATCCAGTTAGATGCCACCAAGTTTAATTTGGTTGCTCAAGTTTTAATAGTTGTATCATTTAATCACCTAATAATAAAACATGGCTTCAATTGGTGATAACTATAAGAATGGAGAAAATGAATAAAATAAAAAATAAAATTTAATTCGAAGAATTAAAAAAATATTTTTTTTTGTTTGGTTCTTCATTAAAACTGTAAAAACAAAATTTCATAAACTTAAAATGGGATTTACCTCTCAATAATTTAACTAAAATTTCAACATAATTAATATAAATTTACAAGAACAAAGAATTCACCATAATTTTTTTTTTTAACATGTCACCAGTTAGAGTCATAAACTTTTTCGAAAAATAATTTAACCAAAAAAAAACTTTTATAATGTAGATAACAGTTACAAATAAAATGGGTCAATACATTAAACAAATAAAAAGTATAGGGACCAATCACCAAATTCCGAGAATACGTCAAACAGACAAGGCTAATCAAAGATTCGCACGTGCGTTGGAACTTCACACGTGCCGTAACCAGGTAGGGCCCACTGCTCCGCTCCTCCTTTGAAATATTGAGAAGATGAAGTAGCCGTTCTAGGGTTTTTAACGAATCGGTGTCTTCTTCACCTACTTAACTCTCTCTCTCTGTGTATCTTCTCCATAGACGCCGGTGCGACTTATACATCCGATTTCGTCTGTGTGAGAGAGAAAGAGGGGTTGTTGGTAAGATGGACGAGACTTTACTGGACGATATAATACGGAGGCTGTTGGAGACGAATAACGGCAAGGCGGGGAAGCAGGTAAAGCTACTTGAGGTGGAGATACGGCAGCTCTGCTATGCTTCCAAAGAGGTGTTTCTCAGCCAGCCTAATCTCCTTGAGCTTGAGGCTCCTATCAAAATTTGCGGTAAACCTCAACAAAGATCCATCCTTTCAATCTTCTTACATGTTTTTAACTGCTTGCATTTCTTCTTGTGTTGTGGGTTCTTGGTAGAATGCTTTTTCTTATGTAAATGTTTTAGCTTTGTAACTTTGTTGTTGGGGGAATCACTTTGAAATGATTTGTTTGTGCTATAGGACACTTTTGTATTGTGTTGTTGTTACTTCAAGTAATGGTTTTTTACTGGTTTTATCTAGTAAAGATGTGACCTTTAACTTTTTTTAGTCTCTGAGAAACCATGTTCCTTAGCTCTGAAGAAGCTCTATTTGTGTATTAATACTTACCTACCTTTTTGCATTGTGCTTGGTTGCTTCCATTAAACCCTCTTTCTTCTACCATAATAAGTTGATATGTTGATGATGAGCAGGAGATGTTCACGGTCAGTTTCCAGACCTCTTGCGTTTGTTCGAGTACGGTGGCTACCCTCCAGCTGCGAACTACTTGTTCCTTGGGGACTATGTTGATCGTGGTAAGCAGAGCATAGAGACCATATGCCTTCTCCTTGCATACAAGCTCAAATACAAGCTCAACTTCTTTCTTCTCAGAGGCAACCACGAAAGCGCTTCTATCAACCGTGTCTACGGTTTCTACGATGAATGCAAAAGAAAATACAACGTGAGACTGTGGAAGAGTTTCACCGACTGCTTCAACTGTCTGCCTGTTGCTGCTCTCATTGACGACAAGATCCTCTGTATGCACGGTGGACTTTCTCCTGATCTCAAGAGCTTGGATGATATCAGGCGGATTCCTCGTCCTATCGATGTTCCTGATCAGGGTGTTCTCTGTGATTTGTTGTGGGCTGATCCTGAAAAAGAAGTTAAAGGCTGGGGGGAGAATGAGAGAGGTGTCTCATATACTTTTGGTGCCGACATAGTGGCTGAGTTCCTTCAGACTCATGACCTTGATCTTGTTTGCCGAGCTCATCAGGTAAAGAAAGTGTATCTTTAGATGTCTAATGTAAGAACCAGTTTACATAGTTATTCACTAAATCAATTTGTTGCTACTGATATTGCAGGTTGTGGAAGATGGATATGAGTTCTTTGCAAATAGACAACTTGTGACGATATTCTCTGCACCAAATTACTGTGGCGAGTTTGATAATGCTGGTGCAATGATGAGTGTTGATGATAGCTTGACGTGTTCGTTTCAAATCATCAAGTCAACTGAGAAGAAGATAAGATTTGGATTCAACAACGTTTCTAGGCCAGGAACCCCACCACATAAGGTGAAATACTTTCCCCATATGGTTTGTTGGTTTTCGCAGTATAGATACATAGATATCAGGTTGATATGTTAACTTCTTTTGCAGGGAGGAAGAGGTGGTTAAGACCTTTGTATCAGTGGGGGAATCAAGACAAGAATGAATGAAGCTGATGTGTTCGATTTTTTAAGCTGTAGGCTATTGAGGCTACAGTTTGGTTTTGCTAGGTTGTTTTTCTTTGTTCTGTTTGATTGAAGCAAAATTTTGTTATGTTTTGTAATGATCACAACATTTTTCAACTCAAGGAAGTTGGGTTTATATCTCTCAGTTAAAATCACAATGCAAGAATGTCATGGAGAAGAGTCTCGGGAAAAGAACAGAACAAAAAACTTTTAACGTTTACTCATAACACAACACAAGAATGTAGAAGACAGATTCAAGCAAAAACCAAAAGAAACTTATGTTTAAAGATTTGTCATAATTTTTGACAAAGAAACAGAAAAGAGGATTTAAAAAGATGGTCAATACTCCCACTTCTTCAGCTCCATGCCATCTGGTGGAGTGCTCTCCACTTTCTTTGTCCCAACCTCCTTCCAGTTCGTAGACAGCACCGTCCCATTCGACTCTGCCTGTCAAACCAAAAACCATATATCGTCAGTTAAAAGAACAAATAATAAGTTGTTAAGACAAAAGAGAGATAGATGAGCTTACAAATGATTTGTTCATGGCTCGCCTCATGTCCTCATCTGCACTCTGGTATATGTCGCTGAAAAACTTGTTCATAGCTGCATCTCCATCTAGCTTCTCATCCTTCTCCTGCACATTCAAAAGCGATAAGCAGAAATAGTATGAAATAAAGTAAAGCCAAGCTTGTGGAGCTAAAAGAGGAACCTGTTTCTTCACTTCAGCTTCCAGCTTGTCCCAGTCTTTTCCCGGCTTAGAGGATGGGTACACCGGCCTCTGAGACACTGCTGCATATGAACATAGAGTTACATGAGAATAGGGTGTTTTAGGTTTTACAACTGGAACTAATAAAATAAACACGAAGATGGTGTCTGCTGAAATGAACTGCAACAAAAATGTGTGAAGGTTTAAAAAAAAAAAACCTGATGCAACATTGGGTTTAGGCAGAAGAGCTTGCCCTTTGCCATATTCAAGGGAGGCCCAAGTGACTATCTCTGCTTTTGCGAGACGGATCTCAACTTTGGTTGACAATACCTCATACCTGCACTTCTCTGGTATTATCTATATAACATCCATGAAGAATGATTTAGTAAGACAATGAATACAAAATCACACAATTCAATTTATCAAATATATATATACCTTCCCGAACAATCTTGGCTGGAAATGATACGCTTCTTCTCCAGCAACATCAATTACAACACTCAGCTGCAAAAAAGCCCAAATAGATATCTCAGATCAGTACACATTCATCTGACGAAAGTAATGCAATGATCTAATTGCAGGATACTCACAATCTGGTCACCAAACTCTACATTCACGTTCTGCTTTGGTATTCCTTTAGCGAAAATTGTCACCACAACCTCCTCTGGCTTCTGGTAGAACTCGTGCCTGTTGAACCATAGAGTTTGAGATACTCATTGTTTCAAGAAGTTAAAAAAAAAATAGGAAAGAACACTTCCAACGACTAAACTACCTGAACATAGGTTTGGCAGGTGGTGCAGGGCTTGGAACAGGAGGAGCATCAGCTGCGGTTGCTAGTGGTGTTGTAGAGCTTGAAGGCAAAGTCGGTGGCACCTGTTGAACCAAATCTTTCTCTTCTTCTGAAAAGACATTAAAAGATTATGTTATAAATCCAAGACTAGCAGCAGATGATAATTGTTGAGAATCATTTAGCACACTTTCTCTTAAGCTAAGGAGTTGATGTAAAAACCTGCAATGAGAAGGTTGCATTCATCTATCATCTTCTCAAACTTGGATTCATTAGGTGCAACGGAAGCGCCCTTCTCAAGAGCTGCTTTAGCAGTAGCATACTCTTCTAGCTTCATACAAGCAGTGCTGCAAATAAAGTATAATATGAGAAGATAAAAAAACATCAAAGTTAATACAGAGAGACGATGTAGATACAGAATAGTACGGGAAGATAAGCTATAATTAAAATCAAATATATATATATATATATAACAATATCATATTGTATCATACCCCTTTCTGAGATAAGCTTTGGCCAAAGTAGGCTCCAACTCGATGGCTTTGTTGGCATCTGCAACAGCTTCTGCTCGCACAAAAGACAAAAGTTTTAGATCAAACAATCTAACAAGTAGTTCAGTTCTTTACTAAGGAACACAAACAATATAAGAAACCAAAACCATAACTAGATTAGCTGTTCCTAGTCGTTGTAGGATTACACGGAAACCCTAAAACTAAACGAATCGAACTTGGTTCCACTATGAACAGATCGAATTACATAAAGACAGGAGCTTTTCGGTGTTAGGAAGAGATTATTACCGGTGAAGTTAAGGAGTTTGATGTTGGCCTGAGCACGATCGGCGAAGAAGGAGGCGCAAGAGGGATCCAAGTCAATGGCTTTGGAGTATAAGTCAACAGCCACATCGAAGTCGTCATCTAAGAACGCCTCTTTAGCTTTTTCCGCCAGTTCCTTCGCCATTGAATCACTCTTTTTGAGGATTTGAATAAGACAAGATTAGAGACAGAAGAACCCCGAGATCCTCAGACTTTATTGTTTCTGAGCCTTAGAAAAACCTTTCGAGTTCTGTTAGGTCTTTTAAAGCATCGTTAATGATATTCAATCTCTTAGCCAATATGTTATTCCAAAATAAAAAAAATTCTCTTAACCAATAGATCTTATAAGAATATAAAGTTTAGTTTTTCAAAATTGTTAATTAAGACAATTGCATCACATGTCAAACAAAATTAAAAAAAAAGGTGATAGCAATTTTCCTTTTTAAAAGAATTTGATAATAAATATGATATTATAAGTAATTTAGTTAATAAAAGTAAAAGTTTCCTTTTTCTTATTTTTATAATGAACATGATATTAACAAAAAAATGATTTGTAAAAATCCTTTAAAAAGTATTTAATAATAATTGTAGATAATTATTTGACAATAATTTTTATTTTCTAAGATCCTAAAAAAAGATAACTGTGAAACATTAATTTATAGTAACTAGGTGTTTGGTCCTCTGTACGGACATAATTATATTACTAATATTTATTCATAAATATATTATTAATTTAAAAACTAATAAAATAATTTATTGTCATACATTTACAAAATCAATAACGACTTGAACATAAAACTATTTACATATGACGAAATCTTTCACTAAATATATATATATATATCGCAGAAATCTCTTTATATATAATTTTGGTTGTGCTTTTATTTTAATTTTTTTCATAGCTATCAAGATCTTCAATTATGTTTATCAAAACATAGTTAATATAAACCCACAATTATCCAGAGTATTTAATGATTTTTAATTCAAAATTTAATTTTTTATTCGATAAATACATGTTAAGAAATTTATCTACTGAAAAATATTATTATTTTGGATTTTGACAATAATAATACAATAGAACTTTTTTTTTTGTTAAAAACTTTTTTATTTTTGAATATTTTATTAAAATTAATTCATGTTTAATGGTTAATTATATAAAACACTAAACTTTATAAGGAGCATCAAATTCATATAGAAGACGAAATAAAAAGTACAAAGTATTTAATAAGACCATATGATTGTCATTTATTTGATTCACTAAGGGTTTGTTCTGTATATACTAAAGCACCTCAATAAAAATTGAAAAAACTTGACCAAAAGAACTAATGTCTTACGATGAGAACCTCAACGAGTATTTGCTGGCATTGCAAGAGAATGCTCTTGACTCTTCCCTTTTCCTATGCAAATTTCACTATTGTTAATTCTTTTTTTCAGTATCCGTACAGTATTTTTCTCTAGGTATATCTTGTCATTTGCAAAAAGCTCAAATTGCATTCAATAATTTAGAAATCATATAAAAAATCATCAACTTCAAAATGTTTCTTCGCGACTGCCTCTCCAATTCTACAACCAACTGAAACTCATGAGAAAAGCAATGAACATAATAGCTTGAACTGTTTTCCCTTAAAATCAAAGCCGGCGACCATTGAATTCACCCTTCATACTACTCGCTCCATCGTAACCTTGGCATCTTATATTTTTCAAACCATCAATAACTAGTTTAAGTGTCAAAGAAGAAGTTTAATATTTTCACGCTTTTCTCATGATGTTATTTTCATCGCTTCATATGTTGTTATATTATACAATTTATGTTTTTAATAGAAAATATTTAAAAAATAAGATTAGTAACCAAGTAAATGGATTGTCAATAATATTAATCCATGTATATTAATAGAAACAATTTGGCTTAAATATTGTAGTTATTCAAATTTCATCAGTTAAAATTTTAATTCATGAATAAAATGATATTATCTGTTTGTATTTTATTTTGTTTCTGTAAACAAATTAGAATTTAATAGTATATTGCATTATTTTGAAAACATACTTAAATATGCAATAAAAATTAGTTATATTTAAGAGTATAATTTTTTGTCCGCTTTAGGCGCGACGTAAGCCTTGGACCGGCACTGGATATAACGAGTTACATGACCTATCTTAATTTCAATAAGCCTGAGAACACCTCTGTTGCTAGCACATATAAGTACGTGCGCAATTGGTCTTTTATTTTTTTTTTGACAACAAAGCACCATGTTTTATTAAGCCGGTTCGAGTGGGTTAGTCTGAGCTAACCCCGGGGGAACCAAAAAGTTTACATGAGAAAATTCATAACCTTTCGCACGAGCTCCTTTAGCAAGGAGATCAGCACGAGAATTGAAATCACGATAAATAAAAGATAGGGAAAACAAAGTAAACGAAGAACGGAGATGAAAGAATTCATCCAATTCTGAAGCCAAAGCTGGCCAAAACTCTTCTTCTTCGATCAGCTTAACCATTTGCAGGCTATCTGATAATGTTTAAGTTCCATTTCTGCAGTTGTTCAAAAAAAAAAAGTTCCATTTCTGCTTCATCTCATGTTATTGGCGGTTTTAGCCTTTTAGTGTTTAAAAAGCTATCTTGTATACAAGAAAGTGATGTATAACGATCTTTCTTGTTACCCGAGTTATGTTTTCTTCTTACTCATCGCCATTCTAAGGACTGTTTTCTTCTCAGTGCTTCCACTGTTCTAATTGGGTATTGTTTGTTTGCCGTAGAGACATTAAACCAAAATTTATTGATCACTTTTTTTTTTCTGTCGACATTGTAATTTATTGATCACTTATGTATAAAGTGAATAAAGATTTTAGCAAAAAAAAAAGTGAATAAAGAATCAAATAATGAGTAAATGACTTCATCGCAGGTGAATAAGTACGAGGACGTGTTGTGTTGTATACCAATGGGTTTCGTAGCGAAAACCCAAAAGGCCCATTTATCTTGCTCCAATAATAAAAAAATTATTAACATAAAATGGCAAAATTATGGAAAAAAGACACGAAGCAATGGAGATGCGGGGTATCGATCCCCGTACCTCTCGCATGCTAAACGAGCGCTCTACCATCTGAGCTACATCCCCAATGGATATTAATTTGGTACTTCGCTTAAAATATATACAAAATATTTAAAACGTATATTTCTTTTGTGCACCATGTATATTTAAATATACTTTTTATCAGTGTTTTTAAAACCGAACCGACCCAATGGTTAGACCGGATTCGACCATAGTCGGATTGGATCTAAAAACTGGTTCGGTCATGAACCAATCACATAACCGAATTAGATCTCAAAAACATTAAAACTATAAAAAATCTAAAAATCATCCATATAAACGTAAAACTAGTTTATATTTATAATGTTTAAGTTTAAAATTTATTTATATTTTAATTATGTTTTATATTTACTAATATTATTTTTTAATTTATATACTCAATAAATATTAAACCAGATTTTTCAGGTTTGACTCGGTCGAACTATTAAACCATGATCTATATAATTTTTGGTTCAGTTTCTGGTCCGGTTTTAAAAATACTGCTTTTCAATGTTTACCAAGAGGGATCCATCAACGTTTCTTGTTTTGATATTCTAGTCATTTTCTTCGACTAGTTGCTGAATCATTGCCTTTTATGAGACCATCTCAAGATTCCTATTAATCTAGTCAACAGTAATATAAAATTTATATAATACCGCCATTGTTGATCTATTTCATTTTGCAGTCCTTATCTTTAGCCGCCGGCTTCAACTATATTATGCTAAAAAAAATATTTTTATATAACTAAAAATCTTAGGATCTATATATATACAGTTATACTTGTCTATGTATGTTCCACATCTCTAGCTTTCTCTTTTCTCACTCTATCTTCAATGGGTCTTCCGACAGATTTTAAGGAGCTTCAGATTCCAGGATACGTACTTAAGACGCTTTACGTCATCGGTTTCTTTAGAGACCTGGTCGATGCTCTTTGTCCTTACATCAGTTTACCTCGATTTCTAGACCACGAGATTCCTCGACCGGACCCGATCAGACCCGAAACCTTCACGACGGTGAGTCTTGCTGACAAGATTTCCCCGGTGGTTCGTTTCTCGGATATTCAGACCGATCTTGAAGACTGCTGCACGGTGTGTCTCTCTGATTTTGAGTCCGATGATAACATTAGGCAACTTCCGAACTGTCGACATGTGTTTCATGATCATTGCTTGGATCGTTGGATTGTGGATTGCCGCAAGATGACTTGTCCGATTTGTCGGGATCGGTTCTTACCGGCCGAAAAATATGCACGGGCGGGTCCGGTTTGGTATAGTGATGAATGGGAGAGTACCATTACATACTAACGGCGGGCTTTAATTTTCTGTCGGCAGTATTTGATTTTGCTGTGTAATTCCACTAAAACTCTGTATCTCTAGTGTAGATATTGATATCCGATCGATATTTTCAACAAAAAAAGGAAAAAATGTAACACAAAAAAAATTTGTACATTGCTACATTGATTTGTATCAAGAATCTGGCCTATTAGGTATCAGGAATATAAACAATTTCTTTTTTAAAAAAATACTAAAAAGGCACTAACGATAATACGTTTTGTCCCTCTATGTGTGTGTGTTTGTGATTCATTTTATCCTAAACTTTTTAGAATAAAAAAAGTGGGTTGCCCTGCTTAACACATCAAATTTCTGGAATATCTAATATAATCTAATAAGTCAATAAATATAAAAAAAAAGTCAGCAATATAAGATATTTCACTTAAAACTACAATTGGTTCTCTTGTAGGTTATTAATGGGGTTCAAACCAATTAAAAAATTTAGAAAATCAAAAAGCAAATAATTGTGTTTTTTTGCAGTAAGATTTCGGAGAACCGTTGTTAAAACTCTTGACTACACATGTGCATCTTTAATTGAAGCATCTTTTTATAAAACACAAAAATTAAATAAAAACTAAACTATTGTTAAAGTATTAATATTTTCATCACTAAAAAACTAACGTGAATATTTTACCATTGGATATTGGTATTTTATAACTTTAAAAAACATCAACGTTTTTTTAAGAGTTTTTTTTGGGTTCACCAGTACGCTGAACTTATTCAGTTTTAGAAAAAAATAACTAAATATTTGCCAAGTCATATTATGTTTAAAAAAAAAAATTATAATAGCTTTAAAAAAATAAAGTTTTTGTAACATTGTTAACGTCATCAGCAAAACACTAAACTCTAGTCTAAAACACTAAACTCTAAACAATAAATTATAAATCTTTGGGTAAATCTTAAAATTTTGGTTAAATCCTAGACTCTTAGGTAAATGTTAAACCATATCGTTTAAGGTCTAGGGTTTAAAATTTTTCTGACTATGTGTTAGGGTTTAGTGATTAAGATTCAATGTTTAAATGTTTAGTGTTTATGATTTATCCAATAATTTATGATTAATCCAAAAATTTAGAATTTACTCAAAGTTTATAGTTTACTGTTTAGAATTTCTTCCGCAAATCATGATGTATGAAAACAATAATATTAATCTATCTAAAGTATATGATATAGGAACAATAATACAAATATTGTACACATCCATAGGTTTACCATTGAAAGTTCAGCCCTCCTGTGTACGTCTTGGAATGTTTCTCATTTGCCCAATGACGAATGAGCACTGACCAATTATTTATAATTTTCTAATAATATCATATGATTTTTCAGGAAAGTGTCGGTGAAGGAGATATCTATCATATAGTGCGCTGCGATTCTACGAGTCAAAAACTTTCTGGTTCGATATTATAATTTGGGTGTGACTGCCAATTTTAAGAGTAAAAAAAGAGAGAGATATATGAGATCTGAACATGAGAAGGAAAAATTAAATGGGAAAAGAAAGGGGAAAATCGCATAAAAAACCTTGAAAGTGTCACTTACTAGCACTTTAAACCTTAAACTTTTTTCAATAACACTTTTAACCTTCAAAGTGACATTTTTATCATAAAAAACCTCGAAAGAAGAAAAATGACCGGCTGAACAGGTTAAAAACAATTTTTTTTTCAAAAAATAATTATTTAATTAATAAATAAACAAAAAAATTAATAAAAATTGGAAAATTTAACAAAAAAAATCATAAATTAAAAAAAGTGGGAAAAATAAATAAAGATTTAGAAAATTAAATAAAAAATAACTAAAATTCAAAAATAAATAAGATCAAATTAAAATAGAGAAAAAATAATAATAAATTTCAAAAATTTGAAAATTCAAAAAAGTTTTCTTTTTATTTTCAAATATAATGTCGGAAATTATCATTGGAGATATGCCAAAAACCGTCATTGGAGATATGTCGGAAATAACGGTTTTTGGCATATCTCCAATGATACGGTTTTTGGCATATCTCCAATGATAATTTCTGACATATATTTAAAAATGAATGTTGATAAAAAAAATTCATTTTCAAATGATTTTTTTTTTTTAATTTTCATTTTTTTTTTTGAAATTTATGATTTTTTTTATTTTTCTCCATTTTAAATTGATCTTATTTATTTTTTGTTATTTTTTATTTAACTTTTTAAATCTTTATTTATTTTTTGATTTTTTTAAATTTATGAGTTTTTTGTTTAATTTTTCGATTTTTATTAATTTTTTTGTTTATTTTATTAATTAAATAATTTTTTTTTTTTTTAAAACTGTTTTTAACCTGTTAAACCGGTCATTTTTCTTATTTGGAGGTTTTTTATGATAAAAATGTGATTTTGAAGGTTAAAAGTGTTAGTGAAAAAAGTTCAAGGTTTAAAGTGCTAGTAAGTGACACTTTCAAGTTTTTTTATGCGATTTTCCCGAAAAGAAAGGGAAGAAACGAAAGTGTTACTCTATCAAAGCTAGTGTATACAGATGCTAATATTTTTAGTTATATAAAAATATTTTTTTTTAAAGATAAAACATAATATACTTTTGTACCACAAACCACCAGAGGCTTTTGTGACCCGCTTGAAAACAACAGTTCAGAAAAGGACGAGGACATTGCTGAAGGAAGCAGGATAGTGCAGCTTCCCCTCCAGCTACCGGTCCTGCAGGAAGACAACCAGCTCCTGCACCGGCAGTCCCAGCTCCTGTGCCGGATCTGCTAGGTGACTTGATGGGATTAGATAATGCAGCAATTGTCCCGGTTGATGAACCCACAACTTCGTCTGGGTGAGTTGTGACTACTTGAATGATGAAATTAAAAGTTACGTTTGGTCTATTCCGTATATGAAGCTCGTTAAATCATATGTACTTGTTGGCAGTCCTCCGTTGCCCATTGTCGTGCCAGCTTCCACCGGTCAAGGTCTGCAGATAAGTGCTCAACTAACCCGAAGGATTGGGCAAGTGTTCTACAGTATGCTCTTCGAGAACAACACGCAGGTGGTGGTTGATGGTTTCATGATTCAGTTCAACGAGAACACATTCGGTCTTGCAGCTGCTGGACCTCTTCAGGTAAATCCATATGTGAATATACTCTTATGTCTGAAACTTAAGGTCTGTAATTTTGAAACCTGACATCCTGTGACTTTACTCTTTTCAGATTGTGCCTTTACAACCAGGAACATCTGCCAGTACAATGCTACCTACAGTCGTGTTGCAGAACATGCCTGCTGGGCCTCCAAGCTCGCTCTTACAAGCAGCTGTCAAAAACAATCAGCAGCCTGTTTGGTTACTTCAACGATAAGATTATACTTCATGCTCTTTTCGGTGAAGACGGTAGAATGGAACATGGAACCTTAACATATTGTACAAGATACACTTAAAACCAATGTAAATAGATAGGTTTCGAAGATTTGGTTTTGGTTCTCTGGAACATTCTGGTTTGTTTGTGTGTGTTTCAGACATGGAGGTCGTTACCAGACTCAAATGAAGTCCAGAGAGAGTTTCCAGGGATCACCATCACGAGCGTGGAATCAACTATTTATTTGCTCGCAGCATTCAACATGTTCTTAATAGCAAAGCGCAAGAATGGGAACCAAGACGTGATATATTAATCAGCAAAGGTTCCGAGAGATATGATGATTGCGCAGTGATGGTGGGCCAACCAGGTCTCAAATGCTCAGTAAAAACTCCCACTCCTGAGATTGCGCACCTTTTCTTCGAAGCCATGATGATTGACAATTTTGCCAAGGTTTTCAGATTTTTTTTGTTGTTTCTTTATTTTGATATTTTCTAACACCTGTTTTCTTTCAACACTATTTTATTGAAACTGATTTAGAACCTATTACATCATAGAAATATGACAAATAATGAAAAACTAATGGTTTCTCCACACCCAAAAATAGAAAAGATAAACATGATTGATGACACATTAGCAATTTCAAATTAGTCTTGTTTCGAAAGTAAAGTGAATTAGATGTTTCCGTTCCAGCAATAGCAGACAGACTTCTAATAGCTCCAGAAAAAAAAGACGAAAGCTATGGATTATAGCAAACACAAAAGATTCTAACAAAAAGTCTATTTTATTCTTCCTTTTAGTAAGCATCTGGAAAATGTATCATAGAATACTGAATTCATATATTTTTTTTAGGTGTTGCAAAACTATCTCATGCAATCATACTCCAATATTTAAAAATCGCACATAACTATTAAAGATACATGTGATTTATTTAGTTTTTAAAAAAATATTAAACCTCGATCCTATATATTCATCTATTTTCTTAACAATTTTTAATTGTTTTTATCACTCTATATTATTATTTTATATCATTATATTCCGGGATTTTCAGTCACGATTTTCCAAAAGAACAATACAACTTTGAACGAAAACATTACAACTTTAACTCACATCACAATTAATCACATTGAATAGTCTGTAATCGTCAAATTCACCGTAGCTTTCCAGAATATTCACAAATTGTGTGAAATGCCAGTATGGATATGTTTATTAATTAACTCGTAAGAAGGTTTAAACGACATCTCAGAAAGGGCAACACTGTTGAGTGTAGACATACATTTATTTAGATATAGATATTTCACCTAAATATAATATTTCAAATGGCCCGTATAGCTCAGTGGTAGAGCGTCAGTCTTGTAAACTGAAGGTCCGTAGTTCGATCCTGCGTGTGGGCACTTTTTGCTTTTTATTTTTTATTTACTTACCACTGCACATATCTGGAGCCGTTCATACTAAATCTTGCAGTTATAGTTTATTACAAAAACAGAGGCACTTGCCTAAACGCATGAAGATCGAGAAGCTTAAGCCATATATTTTACAAGAATCCAAGCTGGCCTAATTGGGAGGGGCTGTACGGACCCAGACCCTCACGTCAACAAATATGACGCAAGCTCCCCATGATTGGTTGCAAACTGCAATTATGTGGTCGCTAGAAAGCATGAATGGACTTTTTCATAATCCATGCACTATTACTTCATAAACAATACGGATCGACATTCACTAATTCAAGCATAATTGCGAACATTACAAGACAAAAAAAGTGATTTAACAATAAAATTATAAACATTACATGGGAAGATTTTGCGGAAGGTCCAAGGACTTGTATGCTGCTGAGACAAAGCTCCTGATGGTAGCCATTGAGCTAATGTCAAATCTTTTCTCTGACTTGATGCCACAAACACCTCATTCCATTAGTAACTTTTTTAGCTATGGAGTAGCTCATTTCCAACAAAAAGGGCCACATCTTTTACATTCTAATCGTCTTAACAAAAGTAAAATCTCAAAGCTGATGAACAACACACTCCCATAAAGTTAGTTAATCGTACAAAATTTGGATTGAGTTTCTATTCTTTTCCCCCCATACTCTGTTTAACGAACTAAACATTCAACAATTAAACGATAATACAAAAAAGTTGAAAAAAAGAAGCTGTTCAGTGTATAAAGTAAATCACAGCACAAAGATAAACGGTAAACTAACCGAACAAGGAAAGGAAAAACAACTCTTCATGTGTAGAGCAAAAAAAAACAGACATGAGCAAGTTTCATTTAATCCTCAAAAGTAGAGAGATTTGGCTAAATAGGAGTAAACTGGGGACCCAAAAAAATGTTACTCAACGCTGGGCGGGCCTGGGCCTGGAGCTTCCAAACGGAGACCGGCGTTCTTCACCACTTCGCCAAGCATCACCACCACTTGGACGGTCACCGCCTCTAGACCCAGGGACCCAACGGTCAGGCTTTTGCGACGGTCCTCCTCTGTTGCTTCCCCAGTGGTCATCTGCTGGAGGTGGTCCACGGTTGCCCCAGCGGTCAGAATCTGCAGCTGGTGGTGTCTGTGTTGGTGCTGAGACCTCAGCTGTCTGACGCTTGAACTTAGGAACATATTTACCAGAACCTTGTGCTGGCGCTGCTGCTGGTTGTGCAGCAGCGGCAGCAGGAGCAGCCGTAGGTTCTGCAGGGCGAGTGGGTGGTGCGTCTGTTCCCTTCAACAGCTCTTCTCGCCTCTTCTTCTCTTTCTCCTCCAGCTCTCTTTCTCTCTGCCTCTGCTTCTCGGCAATTTCGTCTAGCTTTGCTTTGTGTTCAGCTTCTTGCTTCTTACGTTTCTCAGCTTCTACATAAGAGTTGAACACAAATAGAATCAGAAACAAGAGAGGCTATGCTATATATTAGATAATCCAGCATCGATGTAAACAGATCTCACCTTCACGCTTACGAGCTTCCTCTTCTTCTTGCAGCTTTCTTATTCTTTCTTCTTCAATTGTCAGATAATACAGCTGCTTCCTCTTGATATCCCTTTCTTGCTTCCTCGCTCGGATCATTTGGCTGATGCGTTCCTCTCTCTCCGTCCTTATTTTGTCAAACTCTGCTTGTCTACGGCTTATCACTTCCCCTTGGAATGTTTCCTGCACACAGAAAAATCTGATTATGAGCAGCTGGGAAACATGTATATGAAGAATGAAGAGATACGACTTGACATTTGAAAACGCGGACCTTAAACTCCAACATTCTGGACAATCTGTTCTTCTCCTTCAAGTCACTCTCATGACGCTCTCTACTGAGTTCAACTTCACGCTGGAAAGGAGAGGGCCGTTTTAGAAACTCATATGTTTTCAACACAGAACGAAGTTGCAAGGCAAGAAAAGCTACTGTAATAGTAATGTTTTACCTGTTGCTCACGTTCATAAAACTCTCTTTCCTCCACCAGTCTTCGCTGATATGCAGCTTCAATCAATGGAGCAGCCTCTTCTCTCTTTGCTCGTTCCAAATAATCCATAGTTTTGGCAAGTTTCTGGAGTTTTTTCTCCATTTCCTGCCTTTCCTTGAGCTGCTCAGTTAAGGCCCTCTCCATCACAGTTTGCTTTGTCACCTTCTCCTACAATTTAGTTTATAAGCCAACAAACATTAGTAACACGCAAACTATAATATACAACATATTGTGTTAATACACTTACTCCATCTAAAAGCGTCTTTTTCTTTCCCTTTTTCATGCGTTTCTCTGTGTCCTCCAGCAACGCCTGAGCTTCCTCAAGTTCCTTCTCCTCTATCTCTCTAAGGATTCTTTGTTTCCTTCTCTCCAGAAGCTCTGCCGCAAGTCTCTTCTGTTCTGCCTCCTCAGTTAGCTTCTGAAGCTTAAGCCGTTTCTGTTCCTCCTCACGTTCCATTTCAAGTTGCTGACGCTCTTGATCCTCTTTCCTCTTTTCAATGATTGATTTCCGAGCAAGCAGTCTCTTGTGCTCCTTCTCAACAGTTTCTGCTAGGTTCGGTACTATGCCACCTATTTTTGATGCTTTACTTGGTACAGGATACAGCATAGCTCTTACTTTGTTCAAAGACTCAGCAAAAACAGCCAGATGATCCTTCAGTCCATCAGACTCAATCCCCTGATTGAAAAAAAGTTGATTATATCTACCAAAAGAGTCAATAGTTAAGAGTTATATCACTAAAGCATCAACAGTGGCTTACCAAATTGCCAAAAATAACAACACCCTTCATGTGATCAACTTTCATGGCAACAAAGTTGTTCTTCACAGCATCAACAGAAATCTTCTCTACCGCTGAGAATTCAAAGAAGGGGACCAACTGAGATAAACTCTCAATTCTTATAGTCTGATAGATCTTAGACACCTGATTAAACAAAAAACAATCAGCATAAACCACAAGACCAATCCAAAATGGTTGAATGGATATTAAACCCAACAAAGTAGAGAACAAAGAGCATTCTTTACCTGTTGAAGTAGCCTCAGAGTAGCAAGCTTCTCCAAAGAAGGAACATACTGGGAGAGTTGCACTTCTGGCAAAGAAGGAGCTGATGAAAGCTTCCCACCAGATTTGGAAATCTTTTCCAGCAACGGCTGAATCTTGGAGCCAAGATCAAGTGGGTGAAACTCATGCTCCAAAACATGGAAAAGATCTTTGACCTCCTGTGATGCACAGCTCAAAACACCTCTTGAAACCTGATTGTACAGTAACATCAAAATCAGATGCATGTATACAATACATGTTCTATGTGATGTGGCTGCTAGAGACTCACCAGCTCTGACAGAAGAGCTGACCTTGAAAGCTGGAAAAGAAATGCATTGAATTAGAAATATATAAAAAAATGGAATATACAAAACAGTAAAGTAATATCAGAGCCAATGTTACCATATCTCTGCCCTCGAACTTAGGTTCAAGATTGAAACCTATGAGGTTGGCCATCCTCAAATTGCGTTCTTTCTCATTTTCAAGCTCCATATGGGATGCACTCTGAGCTCTATCAAACGGCAGAACAGATAGCGCCGCCAAGACAACAGATGATGCTATTAGCTGCAAATCCTTTTGGCTCAAGTTCTTGTTGAAATTTTTCTGCAGACTAAACAGCTTGAGCCATGCATAAGCATGGTAAAGATGGCTAGACGAAATCCAGAAGATCTCGGTCAATTTGGAATAGTAGACCATCAACAAAGATGACTTGGGCGTTTTCTTGACCATGCACATTAATCCATATATATCTTCAACAGAACGGAACGCTTCCTAAAATTAAAAAAAAATGGATACATCAACAAAGCTTTCTCTAACTTGTTACTAGGAAATGAAGGACAAGACAGAACAAGTAGAAACAAAACACACCTGCCAAAGTCCAAGCTCAGTAGCAACTTTCAACTGATCAAATCTTGTGTCCAGGTAAAGCTGCAAGCTCTCAGGGGCTGACAAGTCAGGCCTGTCCCTTTGGTCTCTGTACTTGTTCAGATTCGCCAAATGGTTTCTAATGATTTCACAAAGCCTACGGAACTCGGTTGTTCGCTTGTACTGCTTACAGAACTGGAAGGCCTTATGTGCTGTCATCTACAAGAGAATAAGCGTACTTAGATCTTAATCAACTAATATCACAAGAATCTAATGAAAACTAACCGCATAAAGCGCTTCCAACTTTGAGTTGTTACGCAATATCTCAAGCACAGTCCTGTAAGTCTCCCACAGGAACTTAAACCACGGGGTAACCAACTCACGGTCAGATCTATCTTTCCCCTTCTCTCCGCTGACAATACTCAGCTGCAAATCTTCAGGCTTCCTATCAGCCTCAAGGTCATCAACATCAAGTGCCTCCTCCAGAGCATCAGCCTGAGAACGAGCCTGCTCAGCCTTCTCGGTAGAAAGATGCAAGAAGTGCTTGATGACTTCCTCCAACGAGCTCACATTCACTTGCTGGCATACAATACGGTACTGGATCAACCCATCTTTAGCGAACCGACCTCTCTTCAAGTCGACACAAAGGTCGAGATACTTGAACATGATCTTCTCGAGCGGCTTCTGCCATGCTCTGTACCTCTTGGAGGTGATGAGATCGTGAAGCGCCTGGAGGGCATCTTGTTTCTGTCCAACATTGATCAATTCTACAACACACATTCAGCAAAAAGGTCATTTCATGGGTGGCATGATTGAACTAAAAGGTCAATTCTGTAAACTTACCATCAGCACGCTTCAATGCGTTCTCAGGTTTGGCAAAATGCGCCATGTTTTTCAGACAAGCTCACACGGAAAGGATACTCTCAGCTTTGTTCTGAACAAATCAATAAGCATAAAACTGATTCAAAGAGAGCTTTTTTTTTTGCCCAAACCCTAAATTCAATCTCTTTCAAACAGAAAACACGAAAGATTCGATAAACTGATGTAAAATCTAGACTAGATGAGTTCGATGAGATCCGTCGGACAAGAAAGAGCAGAGATCTAATCACTGTCGTTTTCTGAAACAGAACACGAAGCTTGTAACTAACCTGGTCCGCCGTGATGATGAGAGTGTTGTTTGAGAGGAAATGGAAGCAGCGAGACTAGGGTTTCTTGTATTGGATATGATTGTATTTTGCAAATAACACCAGAATCTTCGATCTTTTTCTAAATTACCCCCGTTTAACTTTTTAGTGTTTATAAAACCCAATTATCTACGGATGTCCATTTTCTACATATAGTTGGTGTTATGCATTTCAACTTTGTCAATTTTTATCATCATGTTATTGAGTTAGATAAATATAATCAGAACCAACGGAAAACACTATATGAGAAATTTGAGGTTTAATCATGTTACAATCACTTTTAAAAACCTAAATACAATATAGAAAGATTTAACTCTAAGACACTTTCTTTTTTTTTAATTACACCTTGGGACACATTGTTATACAGACACACTTTCTCTAACAACTAGTGTTGGATTCTAACTAAGCATTTTCCTTTTTCTTTACATACCAAATATAAAGCTTCTTCCTACTGATTCTTTTGGCGGGATTTACTCCCAACCGTCGATCTTCCTTTATTGCCAAAGGCTGAGATTTAATATTACAAATCTGGACAAGACACATATCTAACTTTTAACAACCACCGCTAGATCTACTTCTTATTTCTGACGGTCCAGATCAAATTCTACAATTCACCATCTTCTTTCCCTCTATCATTCTTGTCTCTTACCTCTTCAATCTTCATCACCCACAAAGTTAACAAGATAATTAATCAGAAATCAAAACCTGATTATTGGATCATAAGTTGTGGTTTGTGAGCTAATTAACCTTGTTTTGTTAATGTCGTTTACTGTAACTCCAAGTTTTTAACTCTTTGAACAAAAACCCTTTCACTTCTTGTAGGTATCTTCCATGGCGGACGGCCCACTGTATGGTTATCGTTGGAGAATGGAATAAATTTCTTTAATATGTATTGACTTTACTTTTAGCCCACAAACTTTAATCAAGTCGCAGATTTCTATTCTGGACATTTTGTCTAACTTGGTTACGCTGGTTTAGAAACCTCATCTACCTATACACCCCGTACACTGCCTCAACCGTACACATGTACGCTCTTCCCATCAACTACATTATATTAACCATGTTTCTACTGCCTAGTTCTATGAGATGTGGAAAATTGGTAACAAAATTACACAATCACAGTTCTTACAGTTTTCTACGGAGTTAGATTTTCAGAATCACACTAAGCTACAAGTTGTCCACGTGTACAACTATGTCAACTGTACATCATGGAGCTACGAGCTGTCCACGTGTACAACAATGCCAAGCTACAAGCTACAATTCGTATACACAAAACAAAAATACACATATGTTCTATCCAAATCAAAACATCATCCTCGAACAATCTGACTGTAGTGAATCATATATACACCAGACCTTCTTCTACGATTGCGCATTCACTCACCTCCATCCTTCTTCTTTTTGGACATACCTATACACCCCCGTACACAACCACCTTCACATTTGTGTACATGTGAACATTTGTTGATAGCTAGTGTACATTATAAACCAATGTTGTTCCTCGAAACAATGTATATGTGGATAGTTAATAATATGCACTTAATGGAAATTATGTGTACATGTGAATACTTTACTATGCAATATGTACAACCCCACCCCCACCCCAAAAAAATACAATATCCTCATAAATTATGTTATCACAACTTCAAATTTTACAGCTTTAGCGATTTCTTCTCCCGTCCACAAATTATATCATGACTGTTTTAAATTAAGTCAAATTTGTAAATAATATGTACCAAACTGTCTCTTGACCATGCGTACAACTACACTTTATTGCATGCATGTACACGCCACCGAGGCACACTTCCATCAAGTTTCACATTACAGAAATCGCATAAATTCAAAACCCCAACTTAAAAAATACACACATGTCGCTTACTTGCTTGTTTAGACAGGGTTGACACTCATCTACCATGTCGCTTACAAGCTGTTCAAATGCAACTCGTACACATGTACATTTATTTACCCATCTCTATATGTACAACCCCCCCCCCCCCCACCCCTCAATCGGATATGATCATAAATTATGTCATCACAACTTCAAATTTTACAGCTTTAGCAATCCGTTCTCCCATCCATAAATTATGTTATGACTGTTTTAAATTATGTCAAACTGTCTCTTGTCCATGCGTACAAGTACGCTTTATTGTACGCATGTAGACAACACCGGGGCACACTTCCATCAAGTTTCACATTACAAAAGCATAAAATTCAAAATCCCAACTTAAAATATACATATACATAGACTGATTCAATTTCCACAATCATCAGCCCCTACTTGTATACAATTTTTCTTTAATGTCCATGACTACAACTACCTCTCTTTGTACACATGTACACATAAACCGTTCAAAGATAGGACATAAAATGAGTTCAGAAGCTTTTCTCATTTTGTACGCATGTACGCAACTACCCTTCTTGTTTTTAGCCTAAACAGGTTGACAAAGCACAAGCCCAGAAGCTTCTCCATCTCTTATGTCCTTTCAAGCACGCCCCTTACCATAAGAAGATACTCCAACAATGAATTACAATTGTGCCTTTTGCTTGGGTATATGTCTGTCGCAAACAACCGCGACTGCTCCTTCATGTGGTTCCGCTATCTCTGAAAGACACAAGCAACACAAGAGAGTATTAGAAATCTCAATAATCTGAACCATAAACCAGGGAACCCAAATCACTTCCCCTACACAGAAACCCTAGATCGGAATCCTACACCAAAATACAAAATCCAACACCTGTAAGCCCCTGAAACACAATAAGAACTAAGATAATGGAGATATTGCAGCCCCCTTAGGAATACATCCACAAATCCACCCAGAAAAACCCAATGAGTTGGGGATACACGCGTGTACACATGTACACAATTGCAGCCCCCTCACTTCCCCTCACGAATATATCCACAAATTGTACATATACACGCGTGTACACATATACACTATCTTGGTTGTTCATATGTACACACTTGTTAGTGTACACCCCACCACATTTTTTTCAAAACACCAAAACTAGTAACAAGCTTCGACCTTTTCCCCCATTGCATTATCATCATAGAAATCTCAAATCCGAAACCACAATCCCAGAATTAAAATCACAGAATCGAAACCCTAATCCACAAACTTTGAAAAGTATAACCTCACATCGAGGGTCTTGGGTAAAATCTCAAAATACACCCTTAATCTCAAAATCAAAATTCCAAATCCAAATCCCTAATCTAAAAATCGAAATCCCAGAATCGAAATCCCAAAATCGAAACCCTAATCCCCAAACAGATCTTACCTTTCGCTTTGCCCTTTGTAACTCTCCTCTTTCGCGATGACATCATCTTCTCTGTCCATGAGAAATCTCATTCGTCGCTCCGTCGAAAATCGCGGTCTCTGTCTTCTCCCACGGCGTTTTATTTTTTTTTTCACAGGTTTGTGCAAAACTAAAAACTCAATTTTACATCTGTTTCACGTCCACTACCTGAAACCTAAAAAATTTAAAATTTAAATTCCCTAACCAGCCCAACTAGAATAAAAATGTCTAATTACCCAAATACCCACACTTAGTTTGCTTTATGGAAGACAAACATGTATTCAACTACTAGAAAGTACCTTAGTAGCACATTGTGCTCTCCTATGTAATAAAAAGACATAATGTGTCTATTTATGTTAATAACTCTACAATATAGTCTAAAACACGAAAATACATATTTGCAAATAATTAAAAACTTTGGGCCAATTTTCAATTTCTTGAAACTTATTAAAACTCGTCTAGAAATGTTTTTAGCGATTGGTGTCGACCGACATCAATGGATGATATCGATCGACACCATGTCCAAAGCTTAAATCTTGACTTGTTCTCTTCAGCTACAATTTTCTTTATGTTCCAAGATGCTCCAGAATCTTCAATTTTGTCCAAAACATACTTAAACCTCCAATAACTCAAAAGAGATTCGAAATACCAAAAATATTCTAAAACCGGACTTGTTTCATCGTCCATAACAAGCATAATGTATCAACCAGACATGTCAATAATATTTCAGATGGTTACCATTTACCAATTAGTTCTATTGTTCTACATGTGCCTCACCCACCTGTATTTTTCTTCGGGAGCCAACCCAATTTGGGCCCTTTCACCTCTGGATCCGAGCCAGGCCAATCAAGTAGCAAGTCTGTTCCTTGTTCTATTGACAACGCAACGATCAACTGACTCCTCGTTGAATTCTTGCTATACTGCACTCTGAAGTATAACCTCAGCACGTTTACAATCACTCCGTACAATTTTCCCTGTAGTAAAGTAACTCTAGCTAGTTTTCAAACTCTGTGCACAATGAAACAAAAAAATTAATTTAATTTAGTGCTGAGTGCCCATGTGTAATAATCATAAGTCTTGTTAATTTGACTTTAATTTACCTAACTTCTATTTCATAAAACTGTTAATAATTTTCTAATGTATAAAGTTGACAAACTTCAACTTCATCAAATTATCATGAATCTTCTAATCATAAAGTTGACATATTTAGTAGTAGTAATATTATTGGCTGCCTTCGTAAGTTCCAACGTCACTTTAAAGACTTTATCGAAGGGCTGCTGGTCGTGGAGAACTGATAATTGGAGCATGATTACTTTCATCCTTAATAAAATATTTGAATTTATCCAAACGTCTGCCAATATTGACTTGACGACAATTCTAAACATGCAAGCTAATTTGACCCAAAATCAACGCTACTGTAGTGGAAATGTCTTTATTTAGATCAAAGATATGTTTTGATCTTTAACCAAAATCATCAATCTTTTTAAAAATGTTTTTAAACAATCTCTTGTCAATAATCCTCTGTTTTGTGCTAGCCGTCAGCTTCGGCTTTGTGTCTGCGCAAAGATGTGGGAACTCTCTGTTTTTCAGACCAAACAATGCTTACGATACAAACCGTCGTCTCGTTCTCTCAACTCTTGCATCCCAAGTCAGTTCTAGAAACGGCTACTACAACGTCTCGGTTGGTGATGGCCCTGGAAAGATCTATGCCTTAGGCCTCTGCATCCCAGGGACTGATCCAGAGGTCTGTTCCGATTGTATCCAAACCGCATCCGATGGTTTACTAGAAAGTTGTCCGAACCAGACCAACTCATGGGACTGGAGAGCCGACAAGACTCTCTGTTTCGTTCGTTACTCCAACATATCGTTTTTCAACCGGAGCGATCTAGAGCCGACACAAGCAGAATACGATAGTGGAATGTACACGGGTAACGTTACAACTTACACTAGAGTATGGAACTCGTTCATGGAATCTATGATCACCCGAGTCGGTCAGTCTCCATCTCGATACCTAGCTGATGTATCTCCTCGGATAGGTGAGAGACTTGATGATAATGTTTACGCGCTGATGCAGTGTATTCCGGGGATATCTTCTGACGAATGTGAAGCTTGTCTTCAAGAAAATGTACGTGCGCACCAAAGATGCTGCAATGGGTACATAGGTGGAAGCGTTGGAAAGCCGGTCTGCTATTTCCAGTGGGATGGTTATGCGTACCTTGGTGCCTTTGATGCTTTTAATGACACGCATTCCAAACCTGCTCCGCCGCCTCCTACTCCTCCCCCTCCTGCTCCTCCTCCTCCAGATGGAAACAAGATTGCTACAAGAGCTATTGTGGCGATTGTTGTTTCTGCGGTTACATTTGTGGTGCTTCTTGCTTTTGGATTAGTTATTTGGAAGAGATTGCACAAAAAGTTAAAATTTCAAAGTGAGTTAGTTACCTTTTCTAAGTTTATATTTTTTTTTACCTATTTGGATTGTGTAATAGTAACCATCTTATCTATGTTGTGACAGCTGATGATGACATGACTAGTCCACAGTCCCTACAATATGATTTTGCGACAATTGAAGTGGCAACAGATAAATTTTCAAGGAATAACAAGCTTGGCCAAGGCGGATTCGGTGAAGTTTATAAGGTATATATAAGCTATACTTGTATCTATGACTGCTAAATTGTCATCGAAGCTAAGAAATAAGAAGCTATTCATATGCACATTTGTAGGGAATGCTACCAAATGAAACCGAGATTGCGGTGAAGCGGCTATCAAGAAATTCAGGACAAGGCACACAAGAGTTCAAGAACGAGGTTGTGATTGTGGCTAAGCTTCAACACAAGAATCTTGTTAGGCTTCATGGGTTTTGCTTAGAAAGAGATGAACGAATACTTGTCTACGAGTTTGTCCCAAACAAGAGCCTTGATTATTTCCTCTTTGGTAATAACAAATAAACAATATTATATATGTTTAATTTATATTCCTTTTAGTATATTCTCTAAAAGTCTTTCTTTAATGCAGATCCAACAAAGAAGAGCCAGCTAGACTGGAGAAGACGGTACAACATCATCGGAGGGATTACGAGAGGGCTTCTCTATCTTCATCAAGACTCAAGGCTCACTATCATACACCGTGACATCAAAGCAAGTAACATTCTTCTCGATTCTGATATGAATCCTAAAATAGCAGATTTTGGAATGGCAAGGAATTTTAGAGTGGATCAAACCGAAGACACCACAGGAAGAGTTGTTGGAACCTTGTTAGTATTTACTATTCTCTTTACTTAAAAGGAACACAAATACCGATGAACACTTTCTGTTTCTTATTAAACCTTGAACATTGTTTTGTGTAATTTGCAGCGGTTACATGCCTCCAGAGTATGTGACGTGCGGCCATTTCTCTACCAAATCTGATGTCTATAGCTTTGGAGTATTGATTCTGGAGATTGTTTGTGGCAAGAAGAACAGTAGCTTCTATCATATTGATGATGATTCTGGTGGAAATATGGTGACACATGTGAGAAAAAATCAAATCAAAATCTTAATTTATTTTAATTGTGATCATCTCCTAAATATGAGTTGTTTAACCAGGTTTGGAGGCTTTGGAACAATGAAGCACATTTAGATCTCATCGACCCTGCGATTAGGGAAAATTATGAGAAGGATGAAGTCATTAGATCCATCCATATAGGACTATTATGTGTTCAAGAGACTCCTGCACACCGTCCAGAGATGTCTACAATATTTCAAATGCTTACCAATAGCTCCACTGTCCTACCAATGCCTCGAGCACCTGGATGTTTCCTCAGGAGCAGATCCAATTTAGACCCTTTAACCTATGGATCCGAGCCGGGCCATTCTAGATTCAACTCTGTTTCTTATTCTATAGTCACTCCTCGATGAAATTCTTGCTTATTCTCTCCATATATGACAATTGTGTATCATTCCCAAAAATTTGTGGGTATCATTTTCCTTGCGGCACAAGCAAGTCCAGTTTTCAAATCCTGTTGTAAAGATTTTTTAAGATATAAATTATTTTGTATGTGTTGGATACTGCAACTTTCTCAATTAGCTAGGTACGTACATAGTACATACATTATTGTCAATTTTAATTTATTAAAAAAAATTCTTAGGGATTGAGTTTAGTTGTCATTGCAGTCCTTGACTGTAACATAAGAAAATCCATTTGGAATCCGCAAGTCTATTAAGGTTTAATTTAACCCCACAACTTTACTTGAAACTTTATGCACTATTTCCTTGATCAAATGGTAGCCTTCTTCTAGAAATTGGCATATGCTTCCAAGAGGGTAAATAATTTGTTTTTTCTAAAATTTCCAACGTATATGTGCAATCTTGCAGCTTTAATGACTAGCTATACTTATTCTTCAACTAACAACTGACCTTTTAAAATAACCACTAACGATGAATAAAAAACTAACACTAACGAATAAAAAGAAAACTGACCATTAATGAATGAACGAAAAACTTACCATTGACATTTTCGTTCTCAAACATCTGCTTTCATTAACAAGATTACAACCTCTTCAAGAATTTAACCCCACATACTATGCCAAAATCTACTAACACCTATGAACACTTATAAACACTTATAAGGATCCTACACTACCTAATTGAAGTGATATTGTAATTTTTACCACTGCGAGAACAAATTCATCCAAAGACCCAAGACAAACCGTCTCTTACGTCACCTAATTCAACCAAATTGCTCCAAAAGATTCAAAACGTACCTAGACCTGAAATGACTTTAAAATGGCTCAAAACACATAACAAATACTCTTTAAGGAACTTACACCATGTTCAAAAAGTGGTAAAAACCATGGTATATCGGTGATCCGAAGTTATGCACTTTCATGCATCCTCAAAGCGAATACGTTGTTTCAGAAGTAGCTTCTTAGTCGGAGACTTTGTCATGTATATGCTCTCTTATTTCGACCAAAAAAAAGCTGCAGTATCAATACCTAAAACCTCGATGATGATTTCATCTGGCAAACTCAACAAGATCATTGAATACACTTTTTGTTTTATAACCTCAATCTCTGTTGTAACAAATTCAGCTTTCTTCCCTATCAACGGTGCCCGTAGACCTTGTTGATTCAACAACATTTTCATCTTGATTTACCAAAGATTGAAACTGTTCCTACAAATAAATTTTTCGATTTTCATGTTTATCCTATACATCTTCTCACAAGATTACAAAACCCGAAGCTATGATACGAGTTTGTTGTGACGGATATGAGAAGAACATATTAAAAAATTAGACAAACAATAATGAAAGACCTATAGATTTAACGTGTTCACATCTAGGGCTAAGCCTACGGACAAAAAATACTTTATTGATGGAGGTTGAGTATTTTTAGTAATATTTTGTGCTACAGCCTAGGGTATAAACCCTACAGAGTAATATATGAAACATTTAGTGACAAGTTTCCTATTAATTTTCTCAGATTAGCAAAGATTGGTCGATCCATGACATATGGATCGGTTGTCGACCCTTGACTCGAAAATCGACCGGTCCTTGCCACTCGCAGAGTTAAGGCATATTTTAACAACATTTTGTGATCATCAATTCATGCATCATTATCTTCTAAACCATCGGGATATTCATAATTAAATTAAAAACTAAAAAGAAAAATTAACTACTCATAACTAGTACTCCACTTTCGTAAATATGAGGTCTTTTTAAAGATAAAGATAATTTAAAAAATACCTTTGAATTTTTTTTTCAAAGAATTACTTTTGCAGTTGACTAATGTTTTGAGTCAGTTTTGCAACTTTCCTGCAACTTTCCTAAATTTAAAGCGTTTACAAAATACTCCAAAACATCTAACAGACTCGACTTGACTTAATATTCTTGACTCAATTACGTTCAATTAAAATTCTAGACACGCAAGTTTTTGACGAAATCAACGTTCCCCAGCGTTAGAAGTTTATCTGATTTAAATATAGCTTCCCTGATACTGCAAAACAAATTTATGAGCAAAACTAATCTCCTAAAATGTATACGAAAAAATTCTTGCTAATTGTCTGTCTTGTCCTCTCCTTTAGCTTCGGCTTTGTCTCTGCACAAATATGTGGAGAGTCACTGTTTTTCAGACCAACCAGTACTTACGCCATAAACCGTCTCCTCGTTCTCTCAACTCTTGCGTCCAACGTCAGTTCCCGAGAAGGATACTACAACGCCTCCGTTGGTGAAGGCCCCGGGAGGATCTATGCATTAGGCCTCTGTCTCCCAGGGACTGATCCAACGGTCTGTTCCGATTGTATTCAACTAGCGTCGGTTAGTTTATTACAGAACTGTCCGAACCAGACCAACTCATGGTTCTGGAGATCCGAAGACGATACGAATACGATTTGTTTTGTTCGGTACTCAAACCGCTCGTTTTTTAACCAGATCGATCTACGGCCAAGAGAAGAGTTTATTTATGATTTAGATTTCATTGGAGATGTTGCAAAGTATAAGAGAACATGGGGAGGTTTCATGGAACGTATGATATCAGCAGCTTCGTCCTCAAGTCCCGGGTCGCTTGCAGGCCGACATTATGCAGCGAATACAACTTCTTTGTCCGGTTCCCGGACCATATACGCACTGATGCAGTGTATCCCGGGGATTTCTTCAGCGGACTGTAATGCTTGTCTTCAAGAAAATGTTCGTTACTACCAAAGCTGTTGCGGTGGGAAGCAAGGAGGTAGCGTTAGGAGACCAGTTTGCTTTTTCCGGTTCGATCTCTATTGGTTTCGCAATGCTTTCCATAACATAGCATCGTCCCCTCCTCCTCAAAGCTCTCAAGATGGTCAAGAATTACAACCCACAACACCACCTCCTCCTCCTCCAGATGGCAAAACGATATCTACAGGAGTCAGAATGGCGCTTATTGTATCCACAGGAATATTTATCGCGCTGTTAGCTTTAGGATTGTTTGTTTTCAAGAGAAGACAATCATACAATACGCTAAATCTTGAAAGTGAGTTGCTTTTACCTTTTCTTTTTTTTTTCCATTTCAAAACAGAGATAGTATACATATAAATTCTAATGATATCGTATATATATATATATATTGCTGCAGATGATGATGATATTATAAGCTTAGAGTCATTACAAATTGATGTCAAGACAATTGAAGCCGCAACTGATCAATTTTCGGAGACCAAAAAAATCGGCCAAGGTGGATTTGGTGTTGTTTACAAGGTATATCTAAGGTCTGATCATATATATCTATGATTGCTTTATTTTCTTACTGAAGTTAATAGAATATATATATACATATATATGATCAAGCTGATGATTTAGTTAAGAGTTAAAATTTTTAGATAGTTCGCCCTAGAGCTCCCAGACACGAGTATCGAGACTCGATTGCAGCCGCCACCTCTCGACGCCGGTGAACCCTCTGGCCGCTGGCGTCGGGTCCTCCGTTTTAGCTCTTCTCATCTTTCTCGTTTTCGTTTCGTTTCCACCGTTTACGTTAGCCCTCCGACCTGGTTCTCTGTCTCTGTCAACATCTCTGCTCACGCCAAGTTTCCTCCCCGTAGAAAGCTTGTCCTTGTGAGTCGCAGATCTTGGCTGTCTCATTACAGATCTGGTTCCACCGGATCTGACTTCTCATGGGGGATTCCCCAACCCGTCGAGATTCTCGCCGGTTTCAGTTCCCGTTTTCCATCACCATCATCGTGCTGCTATGCTCACCTCCCCCTCGACGAATACCCACCCCTAGTTGGGGTTGAAGCCATTCATCTTTTCCAAGTTGAGCCTCACAAGCCAGATCCGCCGCCATCTCCGCACCGAAATAGGAAAAATAGGAAAAGCTTCAGCTATCTTCCTAAGCTGTGTCTCATCTCTCCATCTGTTGGTCTGAGGCCTGAGCCGATGACTCACCACTCACCAAATATATCCCATCCAGTCACCCGTCGCTGCACTTCAACCGCTGTACTGTCATCTTTCCGAAGAGGTCAGGTTTCTTATCTCCTTGGGGTCTTTACCAAAACAGATGTGCAAATATGGTCTTATCTCTCTTGTGCGAAGAGTTTATTATTCACTCATTTGCCGGTGGATTCATCGAGTTCGACTTCATCATCACTAGCAGCCTTCTCCTTGGAGAAGCAAACCACTACCTCCTTGTTAAGGAGTGTTTCCCTTCCAAACATTAAATGGAAGTGTCCATCCATATCTATATCCGTTTTGCTATCTTGCGTAGCGGTTCGTTTGGGGCCTGAAGATGCAACGGGTTTCGTTTCGGCGATTCTCCGAGGTGAAGATTGGATGTTAACGTCACTTGTGACTATTTCTCAGCTTTCCGGTCGTGAAGGTTTTATCGACGCATTTGAGCTTGGTCTTGAATTCGCTGTCATCTTCTATGAAGAACTATCCTACTTATCTGCTTTTGTGATTGTAGTTTATCATTTTAATCAAAGAGGATGGTTTATTCCCTCTGTTTATTGTAACCGAACGAGTTGAGATTGAATGAAAGTATGTTGTGTTCAAAAAAAAAAAAAAAAAAATATATACATATATATATATATTTGTAGGGAACATTACCAGATGGAACTAAAGTTGCGGTGAAGAGACTATCAAAGAATTCAGGACAAGGCACAGAAGAGTTCAAGAATGAAGTTGTAGTTGTGGCGAAGCTTCAACATAGGAATCTTGTTAGGCTTCTTGGATTTTGCGTGGAAGGAGATGAACAAATACTTGTCTATGAGTTTGTTCCCAACAAGAGTCTTGATTACTTACTATCCGGTTTGTTTCTAATCCTTAATTCTATTGGTATTTTTGCTTGTCATTGTTGAAACCTAGACTCCTGATTGGTATCATATCGAATGCACAGACCCAATAAAGCGACAGCAATTAGATTGGGCAAAACGGTACAATATCATTGGAGGTATTGCTCGAGGGATTCTATACCTTCATCAAGATTCACGGCTCACAATCATACACCGTGATATCAAAGCGAGCAACATTCTTCTAGATGATGACATGAATCCAAAAGTAGCGGATTTTGGCATGGCAAGGATTTTTGGGATGGACCAAACTCAAGCTAATACTAGAAAGATAGCTGGCACATTGTAAGTGCTTTTTTTTAAATCTATGAAACCTTTTGATCGCCAATCGTGTAGTGTAAAGTATATTTTCAGTTTGGATTTTTTTTCAGCGGTTACATGTCTCCTGAGTACGCCCTGCACGGTCGAATCTCCATGAAATCTGATGTCTACAGCTTTGGTGTCCTGGTTCTTGAGATCATAAGTGGAAAAATGAATAGTAGGTTCAACGAAAAAGATGATTCAGCTGTCAATTTAGTCACACATGTTAGTGTTTTTTTGTCTCTTTTAACACTATGATCAAATATTATGGGACTTTTTTTATAATACCATATATTAATGTTAGGCTTGGAGACTATGGAGAAAAGGTTCGGCGTTAAAACTTTTAGACCCAGCTTTTGGGCAGCGATATCAGAGCGAAGAAGTTAGAAGATGCATTCATATTGCGCTTTTATGTGTTCAAAAAGATCCCGGAGATCGTCCTATGATGTCTAAAATCATTTTGCTACTCAGTAGTAGCAAAATCACATTACAGCGGCCTCGTGCACCTGGATTTTACTTCCAAAGTAGTCTGGACCAAGATTTGGAAGCTGAGGGCTTGGATTCATTTGGAAAACAAATTCATTGTTCTGTTAATGACGCATCCATCACAGAGCTAGATCCTCGTTGAAGATGATATTATTATATAGTTTCTTATTAACTAATGGATATGATATTGCTTTCCTCATTTTATTTATATTTCTTTAGTTGTCTTTTTTGGTTAAATAGTCTCTTGTGTCATTGTGTGTTCTAAACTTCTAATGTTTATCTATTAATGTAACCAGAGCGATTTGGTTTGTATGTAATCAAGGCCGAGTATTTAATAAACCGGTGCTATAAAAACAGCCAAATGAACAGTTCATTTTGCAACTTGTTCACGTACGTGAGCAGAGGATTAAGTCAAATTCTTAAAACTTATCGCCTTTCAATAACTGTTTATCAATTTGGCAGGATTGGGGTTTTGGAACAACTATTCATTCTTAGAACTCATAGATCCTGCCTTTAAGGTAAGCTATGAGAATGATGAAGTCATTAGATTAATCCATATATGCCGGGCTATTGTGTGTTCAAGAAACTCATGCAGATCGTCCAGCATCATGTATGCAGATCGTCCAGAATCATGTATGCAATAGTTCAAGAAACTCATGCAGATCGTCAAGCATTGGATGTCTCTTCTTCCGGAATGCTCGTTAGGTCACGGTAATAGGGAGAAGAATCAGGCGGCAGATATCTTATCCAATCAATTAAAAAAAAAAGATATCTTATCCCAAAAATGTTTTGATCATACTGAATTACTGAGTATTATGTCATATTCTGCTGGTTGGTTCTTATAAGTATAGTTTGTAAGATTGTTTTGTGTGAGACTTAGACTTAATACGTTCAATCCCTGGATTAATAATATTTTGACAACGGATTGATTGTGCTAATTGTCTATTTACTCTGTTTATATATAGTCACACTTGCCGGTTTGGAAACGGCATTTGTCAACCATGATTATTTCATTATTCAAATGATTCGTTTATAAAATGTGTTCTTATTAACTAGTTGAGTTGAAAACGTTATGAGACAGCTATTAAAGGATCGAGAATTATTGTTTATGGTCTTTACGTAGTACAATTTGGTTTAGAATGTTAAAATTAAAGGGAATTGAAAGTATCAACGTATTGTTTTTATAAAGCTATTGGCCTAATTGATATATCAACTAAGGCTAAAGAGGTTTACACACTTCCTTATAAAGTTATAAACAAAAGGATTGACATTCATATACACATCATATCTCTCTCTCAAAAAATGTGGCTGAACAGTCTGTTTTCAATCCTCTGTTTGGCCCTGGCCGTTAGCTTCGACTACGTGTCTGCAGTAGTATGTGGGGACTCGATGTTTTTCACACCCAACGGTACTTACGATACCAACCGCCGTCCTCGCAACTCTTGCTTCCAACGTCATCTCTCAAGACGGCTACTACAACGTCTCTGTTGGTGAAGGCCCCGGAATGATATATGCCTTAGGGATGTGCATCCCAGGGACTGAACCACAGACCTGTTCAGACTGTATCCAGGCCTCGTCCAAATATTTATTACAAGACTGCCAGAACCAGACAGACTCATATGACTGGAGCCCTCCTTTCTGCTATGTTCGTTATTCCAACAGCTCGTTTTACAACGAGATTACTCTCAAGCCGCAATACGCAGAGTACTACACTGGAGATATCCCTGGGAACGTAACAGAGTTTAACAGATTATGGGAAGATCTCATGAGGCGTATGATAACAGCAACCTCATCTTCAACTCCTGGGTCGCCCGCACGGAGGCATTATACTGTCGATATGATCCCTTTTACAGGCTTCGTTAATATATATGCCCTGATGCAGTGTATTCCTTGGATATCTTCGGAGGACTGCCAAAAATGTCTTCTAGAAAATGTCCGTAGGCAGCAAAATTGCTGCAGTAAGTACAAAGGAGGTAGCGTTAGGAGGCCGGTCTGCTATTCCCTGACTGATACTTCTCCCTTTTTTGGTGCTTTTGATAACATAACGTTGTCCCCACCTCCTCAAGGCCCTCTACCTCAAGCCCCACGTACCTCGCCTCCTCTAGGGGATTTGACCAAGAAAGGTATCATTTGTATAGTAATCTTTTATATATTGATACATGACAACGTCAAACGATTTTAGGCTTCGTTAAGATATTTTACTTAATAAGTTTTAGATATTTTAATTATATTCTTCAAAAGAGTTTTAGAGGATATTTTCTTTTACTATATATATGCTTCATCCGCTTCTGAATCTTAAAAGTACCTTTGAATCTCATTTCTGACTATCCAAATCTTGACTTGCTTTTGCAGATGGCAAAACGATCTCCACAAGAACTATAGTGGCAATTGTTGTCCCAGTAGCCATAATTGTGCTACTCCTTGCTCTAGGCTTTACATTTTACAGGAGGAGAAAATCATACAAACCAATGAAACTTCAAAGTGAGTTATACTTTTATCCATTTCAGAGCTGAAGATTTATATACTTCCTTGCATAACAACACCACACATTCATTTGCAGCCAATGATATATTTGCAGCCGATGATGACATGACAAATACACATCAGCTGCAGTATGATCTTAATACAATTGAAGCCGCTACAGATAATTTTTCGGACGAGAACAAACTTGGTGAAGGTGGATTTGGTGTAGTTTACAAGGTATGGGTTCTTTACATTCCTTATTAGCTTCTTTTTTTTTGACAACGGCATTCCTTATTAGCTTAAGTGCAACATTATGAAATAATATTATGAAACAATCCATATATACATATATACATATATATGATAAATACTCTAAGATATCACTAAAACGAGTTTTTGTTCAAGATCACCCATGTCCCACGAGTGCGCAATCAGTTTTCAGATTTTTTAGCTAAGACTGCTAGGACCTTTTGTAGGGAGTTATTTTTCATTGGTTGATATATTCCAGTCTGGTTACCCAGACCACCTCAAGTTTGAGTAATAAAATGGCAGTTCGACGTCAAAAAGAAAAAAAAAACGAGTTTTTGTTCAAACAATAGCACACAGAAAGAAAATCACCAAACTAGCATTAATTAAAAGTTTTTTTTTTAATTTTCTTATTGAGGTTTTTATTTATTTTTAGTGTTCAGAATTTAGTATTTAGAAGGTGGAATTGGGGTTAGGGTTTATGAAGGTAATTTAGTACTTTTATTGATTAATAAAAACTCTTTGGAGTTTTCTTTTTAGTGTTATTTTTTGTGACAAACTAAAAATGTGCAATTTATAAGATTTTTCCATTTATATATACATTGGACTGTAGGGTACATTTTCAAACGGAACAGAAATTGCGGTTAAGAGGCTAACAAGAACTTCAAGACAAGGCTTCCAAGAGTTCAAGAACGAGGTGGTTGTGGTGGCAAAGCTTCAGCATAATAATCTTGTTAGGCTTTTAGGTTTTTGCATGGAAAGAGAAGAAAAGATACTGGTCTATGAGTTTTTGTGTAACAAAAGCCTCGATATGTTCCTCTTTGGTTTGTTAACATTCCAAGTTCCCAACTCGCAGTCTCGATGAATCCATATCCCATACTTGATTAATTAGCTAATATATTCATGCACAGACACTACAAGTCGACCACAGCTTGACTGGCCAAAACGCTACAATATCATCGAAGGAATTGCTCGAGGGATTCTATATCTTCATCGAGATTCACGGCCCAAAGTCATACACCGTGACCTCAAAGCAAGCAACATTCTTCTAGATGCTGGTATGAACCCCAAAATCGCGGACTTTGGGCTGGCAAAGATTTTCGCAGTAGAGCAAACTAGAGACGAGACTAGCAGGATTGCTGGAACCTAGTAAGTGGAGTCATGCACTTTTATCTACCATTTTTCTGTCACATGTAAACTCAAGTCTTGCTGAATGATTTGACCAGCGGATACATGGCTCCTGAGTATATGAATCTTGGTCAGTTCTCCATGGAATCTGATGTTTATAGCTTTGGAGTCTTGGTTCTTGAGATCATTAGCGGCCATACCAGTAGTAGATTCTACAGGATTGGTGATACTGATTGCAATCTGGTCACATATGTGAGTAGTTTTTGGATTCTTTTCTTTCAACTAAGGTCAAATTCTTAGAAGAATTTTCCTGTTCTTTTAATCACTAGGCTTGGAAGATCTGGAGGACAGGCAGCTATGCGGCAGAAGAGTTTGTGGACCCGACTTTGGGGGATAATTATCAAATCGAACAAGTGACTCGATGCATTCATATAGCACTTTTATGTGTTCAAGCCGATCATGCAGATCGACCAAAAATCTGTAAAATCAACTCGATGCTCACTTCTAGCAAGATTAGTCTTCCAGCGCCACATGAACCTGGATTTTTGGTACCTAGTCGAAGGGCTTGATGTCATTTTGGCAAATTGGTTCCTTTGTTTTTTTTTTTTTTGTAAAAGAAATTGGTTCCTTTGTTCTAGAGGCTATGAACTGTATTTGTGTGTGTTACGTATTTTTAGATCCTTGTTTGAAAGGTGACTGATGTTGTGTTTTGCTGATTGGAGTGACTAAAATCGTTCACGTTGAAATTGTCAAAATATAACGTAAAGTATAGTATTAGTTTTGCTTCTTTTTTTATTTTTTTTTGAAAAAGGGCTTAGTTTTGCTTCTTTAGGTTGATCGATTTGGTTACAATTTTATTAATAACCAAATGAAGGTACCAACATATTGTTATTGTAAAGCTATTGGCTAGCTTGAATCATTAATTTGACTACAAGTTCCACACTTTATTAGTGATTCCTATTCTATAACTGATATGATCATCAATACGTACATTGAAACTTCTATAAATTAATAATGTTGGGACTACACCAAAACTATAATTTATTTATTAATTTATAAAGATTAATTTATCGATATACTAATTGAACCAAAAACTCAATTTGGAACTATAAAATTATATTATTTTATAGAGATTTTTAGTGTATATTAATTTGTAAAGTATTAATTTAAAGAGGTTATACTGTATATAGTAAAAATTGTATAAATTAATAGGGACTATGGCATTTATTAGTTTATGGAATTATTAATTTTATTATATTTTTCCTTTTTATAATTATTTTTTATTATAAAATAAGAAAATAATTAATTTTAAAAGTTATATACGAACTAAATTTTATAAATGTGATTTTAATATTTTTGTTATATTATTTAGTGTGTATGAGATATGTATCATGAATTTTAGATGAGTTTTAAATATAATTTTACAAAGTATTATAAAATATATGTGAAGAAAAATAGAAATAAATTACATCGTGAATATAAAGCAAACATTATAATATTTTATTTGTACTTATATAAGCTACATATATATAAGTGATTAATTTATTATTTTAATAAAATTATATATCAACATAAAATTTTCTGAAAAAAATATTATCTTATTATTTTATCGATTTGTGTTATATTTTTGAATCGGTTTAATTCGGAACTAACAAAATTTATTAGTTTAATAGATTTATTAATTTATCGGCTAATAATTTATAGAGTTTTTATTTATTAACTTTATGTGATTCATTCAACAACAAACATCGTGGTGTCTGAGTGCATCCCACATCATGAACTTTTACTTTGGAACGTCAACAATATGTTCATAATCAACAACAAATATAATTGCCTCTCTGAGTTTTACTTAGCTTTTCTAATTCCATTGACATTTAAGTTTGGCAACTTGCATAGTTAATTCAAATACTATGAAACTGATACTGAGTGTATCTGCATGCATATACTAACACAAAATCATTTGTACAACCACTAGAAAGGCCAAGAAGATTTCTTTATTGATGTCCTCATAAGCATAATTGACATCGTTTCTTCACAAGAATGTAACAACATTGGCTTTTGGTTTTACCCGAAAGTACTTCTGCTCAGTGGCGGACCCATGAGTGAAATTGACTGGGATCAAAAAATAATTAAAGTGACTCTGCTGGGCTTCAAAGTCGGGTTCTGTGGTGTCAAGGACCGTACTTAACCAACTCTGCTACCAATTCTTTACTGTTTTTCTATGTAAAACATATTTTAACATGTTTTTTTTGTGGTGTCAGGTGACCCCCCTCCTCTTCAAGTGAGTCCACCACTGCTTCTGATGACAACGGCAAGCTCCATCCCAAAGTTTGAACCCAACCGAAATAACCGAAATTAAACAGAACAAAAACTCTCAAATATTTTTCTATATTTCTATATCCGACACAACCAAACCAAACCAAAACTGTACTGAGCAGGGCAGACCTAGAGCATGAGGAGGTGTGGCATATGCCCCATCCTATTTTTTTATTTTTCATTAATAATTAGCATTAAAATTTATTAAAACATCTATGAGTTAAACATTAATATAAAAATGATTGCATGCCCCATACTAAAATTGGTTCTTCATCTTCTCCTAATACTGAGAACCGAACAAATATCCAAATATATACAAACATTAATTATATATATATATATATATATATATAACATAACTAAATATATGTACATAATATTTAAAAATCTATCTAAAGTATACAATTTTTTTTTTAAATATCAAAATATATTCGAACTACTCAAAATTATTCAAAAACATCAAAATATTTTTATCTGAAATATCCAAAAATAATCTGAATTATCCAAATGATACTTAATTACTCGATATTTTATCCAAAATATCCGAAGTGTTATTTGAATTACCCAAAATAATCAAAACCAAAACCAAAGCCAAAAGGGAACCAAACATTTTATGGGTCTCAGATAACATTTTATGGGTATCAGATGGTTTCTCGATTTACTATCCAAACCAACCCAAACGCAAAACTACCCAAACCGATCTGAACCAAAAGTTTGTAGGCCCAATCCAAAATACCAAACCCAAACCGATATCCGAAATATCCGATACCCAAACTGTGCAGGCCTAGTCTAGAAGATTAACTTGTGTCTATTTACTTCCCTACTCGGATTGTGTATTGTCGATAAACGTATAAAGACGATTGTTGACAAATCAAAGAGAGGACCCATGAGCTTAGTACACATGAGAAAGTTTCATAGACAATCGTTACATGCCAATAACCCAAGTCTTAGTTTTATTGTCATGCTGCATGCATAAGCTTTACCAAACTTAACTATACGGTTAATCATATGTTATAATGAAACCAAGTTCAATTTATACCCCAAATCATAAGCATCCTGTTGAAAGTTGAAAACCCTTAACAAACTATTTTACTCCGGTTTCTTGGTGGCTTCAGGGTTGTTGTTAGCACTGGAGACATTGATTGTCTTCAAGGACTCCTCTGTCGCTTTCTTCTCACCTTCACGAGGACTGGTCAAATTCTTATCTACCTCCTCACTCTCTTTGCCCTTGGCAGGTTTTGCAGTGTCAATAGTCAGAGTTGATACCTCATCCCTCGAGGCGTACCATGAATGTCCACATGCAATACACTCCAGCTAAATGCATAAAACAGAACCAGGAATGTGATTATTACGATCCATGGATATGCACATTAAGAGAAGAAGCCTATGGAAAAGCACAAAGAACCTCGTAGCGATCTCCATGCCCAGCTTGGATGATATCCCTCAGACCAACTTTAATTTCACTGCATCTCGGGCATCTTGCATCAGTCATCTGCATCCAGAACCAAGACATGACATGGTCAAAAGACATTCCCCAACTGAAATCAAACAAACTAGATAAAACATAGATTGTCAGAAATGGATAAAAAACCTGCATTCGTTCCGCATCATCAGGCTCCTTCTTCTCTGTTTCCTCAGCAGTTAGACCCTCCTGAACCCATAAAAAAAAAACAAATCTTTATTCGCAATCACATGGAAGGAGAATCTGTATACAAATCTGTACCATAACAAGCCCCTAACCTTTAACTCGGTGGGTGACATGTTCAAAATCTTTGCAGGTTCTAACTCGCCATTGAGTAATCGTCTAGCCAGCAGTGCAGTGTTCTGCAGACGAAACAAAAAATGGAATTACTGTGAAAGTACTTGGAAGAAACGCTAATAGTAATTTTTATGTCATGGATGCAGATTCTTACCTTTAGATTGAAAACCAATGTTCTCATCTTCTGATTGTACTTAACATAATCCGATGCAAGAGAAGCATGTAAGGCCAGCTCAAGAGCACACACCGGAGGAACAGCAGCATCTGGCCAGAGGAAACTATCATCCTATCAAGCAATTTAAACCAAAAGGTTATTCCCGCAACTACTTAATGTTTGGAGTGTGATCAAAAGTATATAAACGTTTAGTTTGAGACCTTTGACAGATCCTTGTGAGATCCATTATCAGCCACCTTTGCTTCATCGCCATCTTGTTTGTTCTCAGCGGTATAGCATATGTTCTGAACAGCTTCCAGAAGTTTCGCCAACCACTTGTCGCGATGAGCATCACCAGTCAGCGAATCAAACTTCTGTAAGACATAATGATACTCTGATGAAATAGCAGCGCTTCCAGGTGTCTCAGGCTTTAAATATGCATCTTCCTCCTTTTTGACATCAACAGGAGCCAAGCTCACTTTCCGGAAAGATCTTTTAGTCTTCAACAGATTCTCCAGATCAGCATGGACTTCCTCAGGTTCAAGGTCAGGAAGATCGCCCAGTCGCGCCATCGACTTTTCGACAAGGAGGTCGATCTCATGCTGCTTTGTGTCTTCATAGTCCTTATCAGTCAGCTTCCAAAGCTTCTTCTCAACGGTATCATACACCTTCCGTACGATAAAGCCAGGGTTGACTTTGCGTTTGGGAAGCTGCTTGTGGGCTGGGACGAAATAGACCACGCATCTGTGCATAACGGATTCTGCTGGCACCTCATCACGATGGAAACTGTAGAACAGTTCTCGTGTGTCACTTGATTGCCAGTTTCCGCCACCCTTTTTCTCTGCTTCTTCTGGACGGTAAAACCACTGTCCCAGAATCATCATGCTTCCATCTTTTGTTTGGGTAATATCCTGCCAAAAAAGAAAACAAGTCAAGCGGATGATACAACAAGAACTGGTGACTGGTGAGCATATACACAATCTAGCAGCACACTAGTACCTTGATAATGGCAACATATGGCTTTTGACTTTTGTCTTCTGGAACCAACAGCACCGGGTCCTCCTGTGCAAGAAAGGAAATGTCAGAACAAATGGTCTCTAAGGGTCTCTCAGCAATGTGCAGTAAGAAGCTATAATATTTGCACAATGGCTATACGCCGCTAGAAATCTAAACTCCAAAAAAACAGAGAGAAGCATCCATCAAACGCTTCAATGGGTATCAAATGAAGTGACTACAACCATGAGAGTATAAGACCAGTTTATACAGATGAATCTGTTCAAAGACCATAATATCTATTGCTAACAACCAAGTAAACCCAAGACAGCAATTGATTCTAATCATGTCACGTAGACATCAATGTTCCTTACAAGACTCTAGATTTTAATGTCCGCAACAATGTAATAACAGGAAGCAATCGAACAAGGTAATAACTGTAGACCCAATTACGAATTAAAAAAAAAAAACCAACACTGAGTGAGTTCTAGCATACGTGATGAGTTCCACATCCCTAAAGTTCACAACTTTCAATTGAAAACCTATAGATTGGAATCACAGAAGACATATCCTAATGCATCAATCGAGGTAGAACCAGAACCCTAGAAACCCAAAGTGAACAGAACACAACTGACCAGTTCGTTGTAATGTAATAACATCAAGCAATAGAGCAAGGTACATTGCAGAACCAATCAGGAAAACTAAATCTAAACCAACACTGAGTGCGTTCTATTATACACCATGAATCCCAAATCCCTAAATTTCACAACTTTCAATTCCAAACCTCAAAGATTGGATCAGAAACATGAACAAAACCGCAAACTCAGACAAAACACAACATCAAGCAGTAGAACAAGGTGCACTGCAGACCCATACAGGACTAAACCAGCACTCAGTGAATCCCAAATCCCTAAATTTCAAAACTTTCAATTCCAAACAGGAAGCGAACACAACTCACCAGTTTGTATCTGTTGCCGTCATACTCGAATTGCTCGAAGTGGGTCCTTCGCCCTCTGCCTTTACCCGTAACCTTAACCGATTCACCAACCGGATTCGCGTCTTCGGGCCTCTCTTCTTCTTCCTCCTCCTCCTCCTCCTCCTGATCCACATCGTCTTCGTAAAGCTTCACCGTCTTACGCTTCCTCCGCTTCCCCTCCGTTGCTTCCTCAGGGCTCCTCGAGTTCCGTACCTTGGCCCTCCTCGCAGGGACATCGTCTTCTTCGTCGCTCGAGACTTGAGCAAATCGCCGAGACACCACCATTTTTTTTGCCTGCGCCGAGAATTGAGACAACAGGAGGAGTTGATTTGTAGGAATATTTATAACCTTTCTTTCATAATGATGGATGGATCCTCTTATTTCTTTATGTTATAATATTTTCAATTTATTAATCCAATCAATTTTGTCTACTAGAATAAAACAAATTATGGATTATCTATTTAGATATGGATCCACTTTTGATAAAAACAATTATTTCAACTTTATTTTTTCATATGAACTATTTTAATGGATTTTTCTATTTTTAATTTTTTTAATATTTTTTTAAGTCAATCCTTATATAATAAGGTTTTTTCCAAATATAAAACTGTTATATAAAAAATTGAAAATAAATTAGTAAAGACCGACTATCCATGGCTAATGAACTTCTCACTCCTGCTCATTCGGTTTGTGGATCCATTCCATGCAAGGGACGATTTAATTAATATTTGTATACTGACCTTGTAATTATTATACAATTTTTTTCTGGTGCTTTGGTTTCATTCGCATAATATCACAAATCATTTAACTCTAGAGTTCGAAACATGTGTGAAACAAAAAAGGTATGCGCATTTTGATGATATTAGTAGCAAAACAAATGCTCTTAAACCTTTTCATATATCACAAACTGGTATGTTACGGTTTTTTCAATGAGCATGAAATCAAGATTATGTTGGTGAACATGAGTTTCACTATACAGTAACATTCAGAAGATACTCGTCTTTAGAAAATTGTGATTAACCTTGTATCTATATATTGTCTATGATGGGTTTTCATGTCCATTGCTTCGACAAATAACGGTTTTCGATAAATCTGATATATTATTTCTCCAGTCAACCATGGTGGAAGATGTTATCCTAATGTTTTTCCCCGTCTAAATGCTTGACCATTTCTCCTATAGGGATGATCTGCATCCAAAAACTGTCATAATCAAACCAACCATGTTTTTGTCTATGATTCATCCAACCTGACAATATGTAATACGCTGGATAATCACTTATTGTCCACATTAACATTGCTCACATTTTGAATTTTTTTTTCCTATAAATATCAAGCGCCTCCACAACATCCTTTCATAAGCTATGCAATTCTTCCATCAACGGTTGAAGGTAAATGTGTAGGTTTTTCTTTGGTTGTTTGGGATCGGGCACTAGTACCAAAAGAAAAAAAAAACTTTTTTTTTCATGCACATTCCCAAAATTACAATAATGTACCAAACATAATATATTTCACCATTTATACCAATCGGATTAAACTCATATGTTGAAAACGACAGATAAATATTACTGACTTTCAGCAGCCACAGCTGGATATACCTCATTAAAATGCTTCCACGCTATGGCATCAGATGGGTGATACATCTCGCCTTCTGGAGACGCATGTTCCTTATGCCACCATATATTGGAAGTTACTGCCTCGAGTTGGTATAGACGCTTCAGACGATCTGAAATTGGCATGTGAAACATTCTGTATTTTGGTATGTTATTTTCCTTTGCCATTGGTCGGATGGTATCAATCTTCACCACAAAACTGACAACAGACCAACTTCGAATTTCTCCCTTCAAAAATAGTGTACCATTCTTCTCGTAGGCATCAATCTTCTTGACTGGTAACCCAAACGCTCATGTCAGCGTCTTTGGTTTGTAATATGATGATGGAGCTTTATTCGGCTGCGGATCAAATATCTCATCAACACGTTTTTACGTCGAATTTTAATCCGTCTTTACTTTCATCATACGCGAAGCAACATACAACTAAGAAATTTATTCTTCAAATCTATCATAAATCAATTGACTAGCCGCTTCAAGTGCTTCAAAAACACTATCATGATATGGCTACGAAATGTCCTTCTCTTCCATAGTTTCCCTCATGTATTGAGGAAATATGTCTTCTCCCATGTACGCATAAAGTGAAAAATCCCAGACGGGTGCGGGTAATTTTATTTTAGGTTGTTGGTTTTTTATATGAGTTTTATACTTTTAGAGATTTAGATGTTATTTTTAGGATTAAGTGTTAATTTAGCTTTCAGATGTTATTTTTAAGATTTAGATGTTAATTTTAGGATTAGTTATTTTAATTTTTTTGTGAAATATGCAATTTGTTTTTCAAATTTAAACATATTTTGGATTTTAAAATAATTAAGTTATTTTCAAAACATTGTTTACATTTTACCAATTTCTTATTTTTTATAAATATTTTCAATAAATAAAACATGTTGTAAATATTTTATAATAAAAATTGTTTTGCAAAAAAAAATATTTTTACAAGTTCCCAAAATCTTTTAAGAAGTTGTATAAACAAAAAGAATAGATCAAAAGTAATATTTTATTGATCAATAGAGCATGAGTACATCATACTGGTCCGGAAACCCTAGTTCTAGTTGTATGATTCTATAATCGAAGTGTATAATAGTCGATCTTCTTCTTCTAGGGTTGAATAGTCCCTTTTGTAGGAAATTGTAGTATAAATCTAGGTTAGATCCTTTGCCCAAAAAAAATCTCTAGGTTAGATCCTTTCCATATGAATTAATTATGTTGTTTTCAAAAAAATTTCAAAACATTGTTTACATTTTAAAATTTTATTAAATTCTTTATAAATATTTTCAATAATAAAAAAAAGTTTTAAATATTTTATAATAAAAATGGTTTTGCAAAATTTTGTTTTTAACAAGTTCCCAAAATCTTATAAGAAGTTGTATAAACAAGAAGAATATATCAAAATAATTTTTTATAGAGCAGGAGTACATCATATTGGTCCATAAACCTTAGTTCTAGTTGTATGATTTTATATTCGAAGTGTGTAATAGTCGATCTTCTTATTCTAGGGTTTAATAGTCCCTTTTATAGGAAACTGTAGTATAAATCTAGGTCAGATTCTTCCATATCCCGAAAATATGGAATATCTCTCTTTAATAAAAACAAATTCCATTTTACCCATAGACATCAGGAAAATGTGCCTGGAAGCTGCAAGTCATCTACGTAGAAGAAGAAGGTCGATGTCCTGCACAGTCTCTGATGTGGTTTCAGAATCAGATACGTAAATCATGCTCCTACGTTCATACGGGTGAGCAGACTTCTGATGGTTTTGACCGTTGACCGAGTGGGAAAGTTGTTTATCCATTTTTGGCCTTCGACTCTTAACATCATAACGTTTTCTTCTGGAATTTCAGCTCCACATATGAAAGATCCATTTTCACTGCACCTAATTGGAAGAAGGCCCTATTTCAGCGAAATTATTGTGTGACATGCTGGAATTGATTATTTGGGTCTGACGACCGATATCCTTCTCGGTATTCCTATCATTCCCTTCATTTATGTCAGACTGACCATCTCCATATGCCTGAAAGTTGTCTCAACAAACCGAACTAGCTGATCTGATTAAAATCCAACCCCACAATATCAGATACAGCCTCTTGATGGACCCCCATCGGATTGTTGACATGACTAGACCCACCGAATAGATCTGAGCCTGGACTTGGTGATGACACCTTCTATTTCCCTTTCCTTGGACATTTACAGATCGAAGACATTTGGTTTTGAAGAACAAATGAAGATAATTAAAACAAAATGTTTTCGATCTGTAAATTTCCGAGGAAAGGGAAATAGCAAAACAAAATGAAGATAATTTGTTTTGGAGAATTTGGATAGATTTACGGCAGCAGGCAGGAAAATAATTAAAAGGCGAATAAGATAAAGAGATGGTTTGAGAGAGAAACTACCTTTCAATCGCAGGAAGAAATGAGGGAACAAGAAAATGAAGCTCTACTTATAAATTTATGGCACTAACAACAAAGAGACGAAATCATTAGGTCTAAAAACCTAAGGCGGACACACGATTCCTACCATTTCAGGGAATAGATTCCACTTCTCTATGAAAACCATGATACGGTTTGTGATTAATCCATCAGTTATTAGTAACCGGGATTTAATCGGTTCAGGGCTAGACCGGATTGGTTCCTTTCGGCACCCGGAGATGGAAGATCATCTTAATTTGGAAGATAAACGCCGAGTTCTTTTACCCTTTAAAAACTTCTTACAAATCTATCGAGATAAGTTTTTCCTCTTAGGATGAATTGGGGGAAGGGACTTATCATTGGAGATTGATTATCCTTCGGATAATGCCCATCAAAAAATATTAGTCGGCCTAATTGAGTAAGTTGGCAAGAGCTTATGCCAACTTGGAGACAAAAAAAGAAAGTCGAGTATATAAAGAGAAGACCGAGAAAGCCATTATTTACAAACACACGCTTCTCGACACAAGAGCTAGGGTTTTCACTATTCTCTTTGTTCTTGCCAAGCTAATCATCTTTTCACATAAATTCAGTCTTTACTCTTTTAATGTGTCTCTTTATTAATCAATAAAAATCTTTTAAATAATTCACCATCAAATTTTTGTACACATCCTGTACATGCCGATTCAGATTAAACATCAACAAATAAACCCAACGATACACTTTCGTCGGAAATACACTGATTTTTCTTTGTAGTGAAAGGATTTTATAGTAGTGTAGTAAGTTGTCTCACATACTGGGCTAATGCTACTGCACTTTACACATGGACATCATTCTCACAATGGGTCTCTCTGCGTGATAACGTTGTAAGTTGGACACTGAAAAGTTTAGCAGATCAGGCGACACTCTCAAGTCTATAGACTGAAAGGACACAAGCGTTTTCATGAAAACCAAGCTCAGACACCTACTGCAATCTTCAAATTCATCGACCGCTTCATAAGTGATGAGATTCTTGGGAAGAGGACAATCGCACACTTCAATCCCTTTAGGAGTGACCAAACTCACTTTTTACAACATGTTAACTCAGCCTTCTTTAATTTTTCTTTTTGAAGGCTGAATTGGCATAGCATTAGCATAAGCATTATGCTCCTCATTATCCAATCAACAATTTTTTGAAAAGCATTTAGAATAGCATTTATGATGCAAATGCTCTCCAAATGTCCTCTACCCAATGCTTTCATATGAAGTTTTTGGTAGAGCATTTGCATTTAAAATATATAAAATTCTTAAAATAATTTAATAGAATTAATTTGTTTTATATTATAGTATCACAAATTTTATATACATCCAAAAATTATATATTTTAAAAAAATTAATTTTAAATTTTTTAAAAAAATCAAAAAAAACAATTTTAATAAAATATTACTTAAAAAGAAACTTAAATGAATATAAATTTTTCAATAAAATTATTTTTCTTTTAAAATATAATTAATTAAATATAATTCATTATTACCAATAAAATTTAAAAATTAACAAAAATATATATAATAAATATAATGTATCTATATTATTCAGAAATAAACTAATTATATTTTATATACTAATTTATATGATAATTTTATATATAAATTATCTATTGCTATACCAATCACTGTATTAATTGTATTTATAAGAGCATTCTGTTTATGTAGCATAATGCTTCTATTGCATAATGCTACTGCTTTGCCATCTGCTTTACCAGTCGAAATCGAAATCAATTTGTTTTGAAGTTGCGGACAGTAAATAAAGAACTAGGAAAGGAAAAGACAACATTTGCAATAGTCCAATACTCCAAATTTGTAAGATATGAAAGATTCAAACCTTTTAGCAAGTTCTTATTATGTACATTCGTTAATATATTTATATTGATTATTTTAAATTATTCCAAAATTATTTTACAAAAACAATTTTACTTCCTAAGTTGGATATATTATTATTTTGGTATTTAATATCTTTATTCCATAATATTTAGCATGAATGGTCTAATTTCATTGTGCCTGCTTTCGATAAAAAAAATTCATCATAAAACAAATAAGAAAAAAATTAAAAACTTCAATAGAAATTTCTACCTGTCACAAATGAACAAAAATCAGAGGAAAATATATTTACCTACATTATGTGTATTTCAACTTTTAACCAAAAAAAAGTTGAAAACCTAAAAGAGTTAAAATCTGTTACTATATATTTGCCGAGAAGAAAAATTCAAGTAAGGTATAAAATAATCTAAATATTTGGCAAATAAAGAAATGAAATCATAAGAATATGTGAAATCCAACTTAAATAGAATTTAAAAAAAAATGAAAAAGAAGAGAGAAAAGAAAGATGGAAAGAAAATGATAAGAAATGTATTAATCCTTTTGATAAATTAAACTGAAAAATAAAAATAAAACCAGATTAAACCGAGCTAAAACCGAACTGAACACACACCAAACCGAACTAAAACCAAACTAAACCAAATTAATTTTTGTATTGACTTTGGTTCAAGTTTTTTTAGACCCAAATAACCCAAACCATACCGAACCCGTAACTAAATCGTAATGCCCTACAACATGTTGACTCAGCCTTGTTTTCTTTTTCAAGGCTGACTTGACTAAGTTCTAAAAAAAATTAAAATTTACAAACTCGTCTAATACTAATATGAAATTTACATTTGGCAAGTTCTTGAGTGTCTTTGAGATTAGTTGTTTCCAGCTATTTAACCTAAATATCATAATTCAAACTACTAATGTATTCTGCTGTTTTTAGAATAATGGGGAAAAATCTAGAGACATGTAATATGGATTCTCAGTATTATTAACTCGAAATCAAATCAATTTGTTTTGAATTATGGAGAGCAAAGCAAAAAAAAACTAGGAAAATAGGGGGAAAGACAACATTGCAATAGTCTAATACTCCAAATTTGTAAGATATGAAAGATTCAAACCCTCTATCAAGTTATTATATATTAACTAATATATTTATATTTATTATTTAAATTAATACCAAAATTATTGTACAATAATATTTTTACTTCTTAAGTTTGGCTATACTATATTATTTTGTCCTTGATTCATTGATTTCATAAGATTTAGCATGAAATATTCTCTAATTTCATTGTGCCTGCTTTCGATTAAAAAAATTCACCATAAAACAAATAAGAAAAAAATAATATTTTTCCATAGAAATTTCCACCCGTCACAAATGAACAAGACCAGAGAAAAAATATCTTTTCATATATCATTTTATGTGGATTTCAACTTTTAACCAAAAAAATCTAAAACCCAAAAAAGAGTTAAAATCTCTTACTTCTGTATTTGCCAAGAATAAAAATCCTAGTAAGGTATAAAATAATCTAAATATTTGGCAAATAAAGAAACAGAATCAAAAGGATATATGAAATCCAACTTAAATAGAATTTTCTAAAAGATTACATCCTTTCGCAAAAGCCATCAAATAAAGGATTCACCTCACATAGTCGGCGCCACCAGCACGGCTTGCGAGCTCGGCTTACCAGTCCAAATGCTCGGCCTAGGTGCTTGGCCCATAAAGCACGGCTCAGCCCATTAGGTCAAACAAACTTAGGGCGAACATATGAAAATGTTTATCTATAAAAGGAGGACAAGAGCAACTAAGGAGGAGATCCAAATCTTATTTTTTCTTGTGACATATTCTAATGACTATAAATTTTTTATCAGTTTCAGTTTTGAAAAACTCTTTTCCACAAAATGCTAATAGTTTCGTATGAGAACATATTGTTGCTTTTATCCACAATTTTCTTATTTTTTGTCCTTAGAAAGCTTTTCTTGTTTTATAACTTTTCTTTGTTGTTGCTGCTGCATTGAGATGAATATATAAGATGGTCGAATAAAAATTCAGAGATGGACACTCTAGAATGTTTCTCCTTCTTCAATGTGAATTTTGTAGTTTTTCTTCTTGGTTATTATAATTTGATGGTTGTGAGATTAAAAAAAAGCCACTTGATGGTCAAACTCTTTAATTGAGTAGAAAAGATCCAAAGATATCATAGATATAATGAAATTTTTTTCTAGATTTTTATATATCTTTAGATGATTCTATTATTTAGAATTTAGGTTACATAAGTGTATGTATTCCAACCTTTATGATTACTAGGTGAACCCCTGCATATACATGTGGGTTTTCAATAAATTTTATATCTCCATCTCAATGCAGTACAACAACAAAAGAAAAGTTTTAAAACAACAATAGCTTTGTAAGGACAAAAAAAAAAAAAAATTGTGGATCTGCTGACATAAGCGCATTGCAAACTCAGCCTCTTGATGTTCTTGAGGTAACGCACGATGTCCTCAGCAGTCTCTTTTCCTAAACCACCCAAATATTTTAAGTTTGTGAGGTTATTACAGCTCTCTCCCACTACTTGAAACTCAAAAGTCTCAGTGAGAGGGTCATCATGAGCGATAATCAATGTCTTCAGATTCTTCCATTTACTGAACGCAAACCCAAATGAATTCTTGGATAGGTAGCACCAGCGCGGTAAAACAAGTTTCTCTATGTTTGGCATGCTATCATGAAACAAAAGAAAATGAGATTCCTGAGACGATAAACACTCATTGACAAGACTTTAAAAATTATTATTGCTTTAAATTTTATTTTAATAAATAAGATAGCCATATCACTTAATTTTGCTTGTGACATATTCGAATGACTATAATTTTTTTATCAGTTTCAGTTTTGAAAAACTCTTTTCGACAAAATGATAATAGTTTCGTATGAGAACATGTTGTTGCTTTTTTCCACAATTTTCTTATTTTTTTTGTCCTTAGAAAGCTATTGTTGGGATTGTTAAACCCCATGTCCAACTCTCTATTATCCGATTAGTACGATATTGTCCACTTTGGGCCTAACTGGCAAGCCCGCATGGATTTACTTTTGGTTTCCATCCCAAAAAGCCTCGTACTATTAGAGTTGGACATCTCTTTATATATTAGACACTCCTTGTCTAATTTTCCAATGTGGGAGTTAGTTTGTTATATCACATTCTCCCCTTCAAACTAAGGATCACATTCATCTCGTGTCCCACAACTGACTTCCAGGATCTTCTGACTCGATATCTGCTACACACTTCTTATTCCTAACTCATAGGATACCCATTCATCACTCATTCATCATTCAAAGGGTATTTCGGTCTTTCTTGCAGATTTCTCGTCAACTGCGCTCTGATACCAATTGTTGGGATTGTTAAACCCCATGTCCTACTCTCTATTATCCGATTAGTACGATATTGTCTACTTTGGGCCTAATTGGCAAGCCCGCATGGATTTACTTTTGGTTTTCATCCCAAAAGACCTCGTAATATTAGAGTTGGACATCTCTTTATATATTAGACACTCATTATCTAATTCTCTAATGTGTGACTTAATTTAATTTGTTATATCACAGCTATTGTTATTTTTTAAAACTTTTCTTTTGTTATTGTACTGCATTGGGATGGAGATATAAGATGGTCGATTAAAAATTCAGAGATGGACACTCTAGAATGTTTCTCCTTCTTCAATGTGATTTTTGTAGTTTTTCTTCCTGGTTATTAAATTTGATGGTTGTGAGTTTAAAAAAAAAGCCACTTGATGGTCAAACTCTTTAATTGAGTAGAAAAGATCCCAAGATATCATAGATATAATGAAATTTTCTCTAGATTTGTATATATCTTAAGATGATTCTATTATTTAGAATTTAGGTTACATAAGTGTATGTATTCCAACCTTTATGATTACTAGGTGAACCCCTGCATATACAAGTGGATTTTTAATAAATATTCTCTAATTTAATGTTTTTATATGAATATTTCTTAGTGTTTCAGTTATAAGATTGAAAATTTTGGTTATAAATCTTATTATCATGTAAACACCTAACTTTTTAAGATTGAAAGTTAACTTGCGGTTTCTTATTATACTTCCTAATTAGCTTTGCCCCTTTCATCATCACTCTATCACAATAAGTGTTTTTCTTCCTCTGAGCCCCGCTCTCTTCCTCCTTTCGTTCTCAGACACTCTTCAACTTCTACGAAATCCAATTGCAAATCCTTCCACCAGAGTAGAAGATAATCGCTATAAGAATTGAAATGTTGAATCTGTTAGAGCATTCAAATATTTTTAGAGAGTAATTGTAGTTTACAATATTGAAAGCACTTACAGACTTTTAATAAATACACTAGGATAAGACCTGCGCCTTGCGCATGGTAAATTTATATGAAAATTATTTAAGAAATATCTTATAAAAAATAAAATTTATATTATTGACCGAATTAATATTTTTGGCCCTTAAACAATTTTTTTTAAATTTTTTTTGTTAATTACATTTTTTTTCAAATGAACTGATCCAATTTTTTAAAATATTTTAGGTCAAAAAATTATTTATCGCATAAAAACCTAACGTTTACGCCGAAAAATCTCATACCTACTATTTGGTTACATTGAAACTATACCAGCTCGGTTTTATGTCATGATTTAGCAATTTAAAAGTTAATTATGGTTATGATAAGTTTACGTTCACGTGTCAATCCTATTTATCTTCGATATTTTTCTCATTTTTGTGTCATTTTGGTTATTGTTCGATATAAATATTGATTTTTGAGTTTATTCTCATTTCTTTCTTTTATTTTGGCTTGAGATTTAGAAAATGTTTAAGATTCAAAATTAATAAAGGGATATATACTTAGGTTAAGATATGCCCCTTGTGCAGAATAAATATTTTATATTTATTGCTTATTTTATTTTTTTTCTGCATATTATGAAATAAAAAAATAATAATTATATATTAAATAACTAAGAAATCGGTTACTATTATGTAATAAATTGGCTTGCACATATAAATCAACTGACCGCTCTTGTTTATTCGCAATCATTTTAGGATAAAAAAATCAAAACAATCAATCTTATCTATTGTATATGGTATATAATTAAATTTAAACGATATGAAGTATATATATATATATATTAACATAAACACCTATTAAAATAAAATTATTTATTTATATGATTTTATTATCATTGTATCTTATTATAGAAAAAATTTAAACATTGATTACAAAATTTTATGTAAGACTTTTAACAGTTTTAGTAATGATAGGAGAGTGTTCTTGATTGCTTGCTGTTAGAGATAGTAATCGTAATTTACACTACTTTTTTTTTTACATTTATATTCCTTTAGAAAAACTATTAAAAAAACTAAAACTATGACTATTGAAAAAAACTCATAACTATAAACATACAGCTGGGACCACCTCTAATTCTCTGTCTTTCAACTGAAATTCGCTCATGTATTTGATTAGAAGGCTGCATTGCTTTGTTTCTTTCTTGGCAGCATTGCACCACTTCTAACCTCTATGTGCAGAGTTTCATTCTTTGAAACGTTCATTGGGTTGGTAAATCTGAAGAGAATAGTATCAACTGGAATTCATGCCTATTCATTTGATGTAATTAAACTTTAGATATTCATAACCTTTTTGCATCAAAATAGAATTTAACTAGTATAGCACCTTTCACCGATACATTGTCTACCATATATATCACTCTCTGTGGCGTAGGTAGAAGAAAGCTAACAATTTTTTTTGATAAATACACCATCATTAATGTTTTTGAAAACTACACTATCTACTAAGTGAATTGACTAAATTATCCTTTTCAAATACTTTAAACTATCTATCTTATTAAAACTGAAGTACAAAATGGGATTGTTTGGAAACTTGATTAGTAGTTTAAAAATTAAATCTGTTTGGAAACAGGGTTTGTTTAAATTGTTGTGTCTGCAGGTTTTCCTAAAGCCCATCGAAATCCATGTTTACTATAACCCATCGATTTGAATTTTGAAAAAAAAGTTATTACCTTAAATATCTCATTCTTATCTTATAAGATCTTATTCACTGTAACTGATCGATGAATACCTTCTCCCCACGTAAAAGCATCAATAGGAACAAAATAGTATATACCCTAACTATTTATGATGAAGATATTTAGGAAATATCTAAGATTGAATAGCAATATATTCTAAAAAGTATTAACCAATTAAATAGAACTTCCATAATTGAACAAACATTTCGCGTGAACAAGATCAATAGTATCTAAGTTTGAATAACATATATTACAATATATATGATTTCGTCAAAAACAGAAAGGAAAAAATATCGATGATACATATATCCTCGCCATAAATACAGCTTAACCTATATTTCATCACCCATCTATATATACTGAGACTACATTCAAAGACTTTAGCATCGAGGTCTCACAGCAAACATGTCAAACGAAAGAAAAATATGTCTTATTAAGGATCTCAAACTGTTCCGAGATGAATGGCGTCTCACTCTGAAACTGCTTCATTCCTGGAAACAAACCACCAGCTATGGAAGAGATATTCTTGAGTGCGTCCTGGTTGACCAAACTGTAAGATACATTTTTCTTTGACAGAATATATATACATATGTATATCGATTCCCATCTAATAGTTACTCATATTCTACTATGTTTTCTTAAAAGGGTGCTAAATCCAAACATCATGCAAGAGATCTCAAATAACTCGTGTTCAACGTTACCTACGTGTTGGTGAATGGAAGGTCATTGACACCGTGAAAATAACTGGGGTAGGAGTGGGTCAATATCGACCTAAGACGCAGCAGTACAAGATGACAATCATAGGAGACACATCAATAACCCCTTCTGATTATCGGAATGATAATCACTTCCTTAATCTGGCTAACTACGAGGAGATTGGTAATGGAAAGCTGAAACCCCATTTTCTAATTGGTATGTGTACATAACGATTTTTACTTTTTGTATATATATAGTTGTTAACTATTATAATAAAGTAAATCTTTATTTGTTATTAAAACAAATATCATGGGACATGTTACTGATCTTGGACCAGTAGCTATGGTCCAAGCTAAGGGAAATGACACAAAAATAGTTCTTTTCCGTTTGCGTGATACAAGGTAGTTTTAGTAATAGCTTTTAATAATTATTTTAACATTTTGTATCCTAAGTTTCAATAAATTTTGGTATCTCTCTCAGTGGTCATGAAGTGGCATGTTGCTTATTGGGAAAATATGCTGAGCAATTTGAATCGGTGGAAGAAGCTAATGATGAAAGTATTATATGCTTGATAAGGTTTTCAAAAATCAGCGAATACAGAGGTATACACTCCACATCATATATGTACTTTTTTCAATAGATACCCAAACCCGTTTCAAATAATTTAAATCAATACAATGAAACTAATAAACCAATAGATAATTCATTCACGTAATATCAAAAATTAAAAAGTAGAATTTACTAACCATTGTTTTGTTCCAGTTGGTCGACAAATGCGTATATGGAATTGGTCATCTCGAGTCTGGTCTTTGTTCTCTACGACAAATGCGTATAGGGAATTGTTAGAATTCAGGATTGAATCTTCGTTTTCCTCATAAATCAAATAAAACATATAAATTATTCTCAAACATTTTACAGAACAAACAAACACAATGAATTGAGAAAGAAGGATAATAAATGAGATTTTACAGAACAAACAAACATAAAAAATTTATACTTATCTGCTTATTGTCAGAATCAGTTACATGGCGGAGATGAAACATGGTGGAGATGATGTTTCAAAGAAAGCTCCATTTTATATGTTGCATCAACCTGTAAAAGTTTTCATGTTAAAGCTTTCGTTACAGTTCCATTACAATTCTAAATTGTAACCATCCGACCATAGAAACGAAGACTGTTCTACAGAAAACAAACAATTTTAAAAAGAAACTAATTTAACAATCTAAAACCTTTTGAGACCTCATTCCAAATACAATAGATCAAACAGATTAAAAACCACGAAACCCATAATACAATAGATCGATGGTATTTAACAATATAAAATCTGGCAAACCATTGCAATGAAATTAGAGCAAACAAATTTTAAAAGTCTAACCTGTAATACAATAGATCGATTGTATTTAATCTGGATTGAGAGTGAACATGAAATCAAAGTAGTTCAGATTCTGTATTTGAGTTAGGTGTTTGAAGGATTGAAGAACACGAAGAAGACAAAGAGTTAAGAAAGAGAGAGAGGCACCGACAGATCGAGAAAAAAGAAGCAAAAAAAAAAATTGTTTTAGTTTTTTATTAGCATGTTAGATAACAAACCCTTTCCCGGAGTAATTAGTTGGGCTAATGGACATTGATTACAATTTTTATATGGGCCAGATTTAATGTAATGTGTAAATAATTTAGGAAGTTTATGGTATAGCCCAATTTTGTAAATAATTGACATTTACATTTTTTATATAAAGAAAGTTAATGAATACTATATTTTATATAGCATCTTATGGTTGTTGTTTTTTTGTGAAAAAATTAAAACTCCATAACTGAAATTTTAAATATTAAAAAAACACTATTTTATATATATATTATTATCTTAATTAGTTTAGTCCCATATAAATAGTTAGAGAATATAATTATCAGAAAAAAATTTATTATTAATAACATTTCATATAATTTTTTTTGAATTAAAATTTTCAATATGTTTTAAAATTTAGAAAAAAAATCATAACAAAACAAGTGGTACATATATTATTAGTCCAAATTCATCTAAAATAAAAAATTGCACAAGTTATACAATTTTGAAAACAAATTGCACAAGTTATAAAAAGTAATAAGAATAATCAATAATAATGTTTCATTTGTGCCAAAAAAATAGATTTTGCTTACAAAATCAGATCGACAAGTACATCAGAGTACCCGTTACAATACGATCCGTTTTTTCGGATATTGTGTTTTTAGGGCTTTAGTACAATTAAGATATTATAAATTTCTAGAATGGGAAGGAGTCGGACTATCCTATGTCCGTCAAAGATTGTAACAACCTAAAAACATGTAAATAAATTGTACTTCAATATCCTTAAATAGTTTAAAAATATATTAAAAAAATAAAAACCCGCGCGGGCGCGCGGGTCAAAATCTAGTCTTAATATTCAAATTAAACCGAACTAAAACTGAACTGAAAAATACAAATTAAACCAAATTAAACCAAACTAAAACTGAACTAAAACCGAACTGAACACAAACCAAACCGAAGTAAAACCAAACCAAATTAATTTTGGATTGACTTTCGTTCAAGTTTTCTTAGACCCAAATAACCCAAACCAAACTGAACCCGTAACTAAACCGAAACGCCCTACAACATGTTGACTCACCTTGTTTTCTTTTTCAAGGCTGACTTGACAAAGTTCTAAAACATTTTAAATTTACAAACTCGTCTAATATTAATATGAAATTTACATTTGGCAATAACTTGTGTCTAAGTTCTTGAGTGTCTTTGAGATTAGTTGTTTCCAACTATTTAACCTAAATATCATAATTCAAACTACTAATGTATTCTGCTGTTTTTAGAATAATGGGGAAAAATCTAGAGACATGTAATATGGATTTTCAGTATTATTAACTCGAAATCAAATCAATTTGTTTTGAACAAATGGAGAGCAAAGCAAAAAAAAAAAGACTAGGAAAAGGAAAGACAACATTTGCAATAGTCTAATACTCCAAATTTGTAAGATATGAAAGATTCAAACCCTCTATCAAGTTCTTATATATTAACTAATAGATATACATTTATTATTTAAAATTATACCAAAATTATTGTACAACAATATTTTTACATCTTAAGTTTGGCTATACTAAATTATTTTGTATTTGATTCATTGATTTCATAAGATTTAGCATGAAATATTCTCTAATTTCACTGTGCCTGCTTTCGATAAAAAAAATCACCATAAAACAAATAAGAAAAAGTTAATATTTTCCATAGAAATTTCCTCCCGTCACAAATGAACAAGAACCGGAGAAAAAAATATCTTTTCGTATATCATTTTCTGTGTATTTCAACTTTTAACCAAAGAAAGCTAAAACCCAAAAAGAGTTAAAATCTCTTACTTCTGTATTTGCCAAGAAGAAAAATTCTAGTAAGGTATAAAATAATCTAAATATTTGGCAAATAAAGAAACAAAATCAAAAGGATATAAAAAATCCAACTTAAATAGAATTTTCTAAAAGATTACATCCCTTCACAAAAGCCATCTTTATTTGATTCGCCTCACATAGTCGGCTTGGCTTGACTTTACTCGGCACCACCAGCTCGGCTTGCGAGCTCGGCTTGTGAGCTCGGCTTAACAGTCCGAATGCTAGGTCTAGGTGTTTGGCCCGTAAAGCACGGCTCAGCCCATTAGGTCAAACAAACTTAGGGCGAACATATGAAAATGTTTATCTATAAAAGGAGGACAAGAGCAACTAAGGAGGAGATCCAAACTTGAACACACACATAGACTGACGGCTATAAATTAGGATTTTGCTCTTTACTCTTCTCTCCGACTTTTACTTTCCTGGCTAGCTCAGACGACAAAAGGCGAGTTTTCCTCTGCAGACTGCAGAGAGATATAAATATGTAGCAAATTGTGTTTCTGTTGTCAAGATTATTAGAAAAATGGTTAAATAGATCCAATAACATAGTTTTCGTTCGAATTCAAAACTATTATTGTTCTCAAGTTTTTCTTCCTCCTTTTTTTGTTCAAGATTTTATTTGGACTCAAGATTCTGTCTATCTATAATGTCTTAACCGTGTTCTCATTTGTATGCATGTAGTTGAGCCGTGATGGACAAGGCAGACAGCTCAAGACAAGTTTCAAAATGGAAAACTCTGGACAGGGGCATACTTTCCGTTATCTTCCGCAAGCTAAACGTAGAGGACCTTACCATGGGAGCGTCAGGCGTCTGCATCTCCTGGTTCCTTGCCGCCCACAATAAAAGTCTATGGAACACTGTTGACCTTGATAAGTTCCGACAAACAGATAAAGACCTAAGACTTAATGAACTAAGATATAGGATTGTTTTTACGGAAAACTTCAAGGATTCTGACATTAGTGAAACAAGGAGAAGTCTCAGGAATATCACCAAGTTTAGCCGCAGTGCCCCGGTGAATTTGGTCTTTGGCTGTTGTTCCTCTTTAGATGACGAAATTCTCATGTTCGCTGCTGCCAGGTAAATCCCATCCTTAAAACTGAATTGAAAAAAACTGATTTGTGTTTGTAGTGTGTCTCATTTTCTTTTGTTTCATGATAGCATGCCAAACATAGAGAAACTTGTTTTGCCGCGCTGGTGCTACCTATCCAAGAATTCATTTGGGTTTGCGTTCAGTAAATGGAAGAATCTGAAGACATTGATTGTCGCTCATGATGTCCCTCTCACAGAGACTTTTGAGTTTCAAATAGTGGGAGAGAACTGTAGTAACCTCACAAACTTAAAATATTTGGGTGGTTTAGGAAAAGAGACTGCTGAGGAAATCGTGCGTTACTTCAAGAACATCAAGAGGCTGAGTTTGCAATCCGCTTATGTCAGCAGACCAGGAGTTTTGTTGCTAATTACAGGCCTCCAAAACCTTGCGATCCTTAATGTTTCACATTGTAAAGAGTTTGATGACGAGACGGTAACTATGGACAATATTGTACAAGCCGCCACTCAGAAGCGTGTCAGATTTATACTTTGTTCAAACAATTGTACTTGCAGAAACAAGCCATGGTTGGAAGGGCTCACGACGTATGGTTCTGAGAGTTGGCGAAATGATGAGATAAAGGAACTTGAGTTCTGAACTTCAAAAAAAAATATAAATCGATGGGACTCCACCTCGGCTTCTATTCTATCCGACATTATCTGTTTCTTGAAGTCTATTTAGGTTCTCTTCATTTAACGTGTAATGTTTTTGTTTTTATTCGCTTTATTTCTACATATATGTAATATGCTGTTCAACAACAACCATATATCTTCCAAAATGGTATAAATTCTAACATTTGTACCAAAAAATGTTTTTCGAAGTTCTTTATCAAATTATCTTGCAGTTTCTTAGTAAACATTTTTTTTAATTTCTTAGTAAACATTACATTTACATATGTAGCTCTTAGCCGTGCAAGATAATACTTTTACATTACAAATTGTATACATAAGCGATAAACAAAATTTATGCCCTTATTCAGAAAAAAATATCTTAGAAATACCATCATTGTTACAAAAAAAAAAACTAGAAACAAAATTAATACTTTTAACATTTTTTCTTCTTCTTTTTCCTATAAACACTCATTGACAAGACTTTAAAAACTATTATTGCTTAAAATTTTATTTTAATAGGTAAGATAGCCAAATCACTTAATTTTTCTTGTGACGTATTCAAATGATTATACACTTTTTATCAGTTTCAGTTTTGAAAAACTCTTTTCGACAAAATGCTAATAGTTTCGTATGAGAACATATTTGTACGCAATTTTCTTATTTTTTTGTCCTTAGAAATCTGTTGTTGTTTTATAACTTTTCTTTTGTTGTTGTTGCTGTATTGAGATGGAGATATAAGATGGTCGAATAAAAATTCAGAGATGGACACTCTAGAATGTTTTTCCTTCTTCAATGTGATTTTTGTAGTTTTTCTTCCTGGTAATTATAATTTGATGGTTGTGAGATATTATATCCACTTGATGGTCAAACTTTTTAATTGAGTAGAAATGATCCATAGATATCAAAGATATAATGAAAAAAAAAATCTAGAATTTTATATATCTTTAGATGATTCTATTATTTAGAATTTAGGTTACGTAAGTGTATGTATTCCGACATTTATGATTACTAGGTGAACCCCTGCATACACATGTGGGTTTTCAATAAATTATTCTCTAATTTAATGTCTAGGTTATTTTTTTGAATATTTGTTTTAGTATTTCAGTTATAAGATTGAAAATTTTGGTTATAATTCTTATTATCTTGTAAACCCCTAACTTTTTAAGATTGAAAGTTAACTTGCGGTTTGTAATTATACTTCCCAATTAGCTTTGCCCCTTTCATCATCACTCTATCACAATAAGTGTTTTTTTTCCTCTTGAGCCCCACTCTCTTCCTCCTTTCGTTCTCAGACACTCTTCAACTTCTATCAAATCCAATTGCAAACCCTTCCACCAGAGCAGAAGATAATCGCTATAAGAATTGAAATGTTGAATCTGTTAGAGCATTCAAATATTTATAGAGAGTAATTATAGTTTACAATATTGAAAGCACTTACAGACCTTTAATAAATACATAGGAGAGTTATACCAAAAAAAATACATAGGAGAGTGTTCTTGATTGCTTGCTTTTAGAGATAGTAATCGTAATTTACACTACTTTTTTTAACATATATATTCCTTGAGAAAAAACTATTGAAAAAACCTATAACTATTGAAACTATTGAAAAAAACTTATAATTATAAACATACAGCTGGGACCATCTCTAGTTCTCTGTCTTTCGACTGAAATTCGCTCATGTTCTGTGAAAAAAAAATTAAAAAAATATACTTGAGAGAATTGTCCTAACATTATTTTTTATCTTATTTACTTTTAAGAAAAACATTATTTCTCCTTTTGTAGTAATGAGGACGAAAAATCCTTAATTATATACAAATAATAAGTGAAATAAAATAACTGTATAAGCATTTTGGTGAAATTTTTGTTCAAAGAAAGACAGGAGTTATACTACATGTTAAGTTTACAACTAAAACTTTTGGCTTTGAAAATATAGTTTTCAAAGCCAAAAGTACTATAAATGATTGCCTTTGAGCTTAACTCGATTCTGGCACACAAAACAAGTCATAAACGAATTATACTTTGCATTCTGGTCATTAGTAAGTGTATTATGTTATGTATATGGCGGTCTTATACAATGGAGGTAGAGATGAAAATTATGGATCTAGACCGCGGACCTAAATCGTAAAGTATTGTCGCGGGATGATGTTGGGACGAGGTTTTCTAGGCTCGCAAATTTTTGAGCCTCGCAAGACGGTTTTTGTGAAACTGGGTTTTTTGCGGGATGGGCCAAAACGGGTTATGCGGGATTACATGGACCCGCATTTTTTTTTATTTCTTATTTTACCTGAAAAACGAGAAAGAAAGTGAGAAAATGTGATTCTTGTGAATTTTCCCCCAGAAAACATAAGGATGTCTGGTGATGATGATTCGAGCTCCGGTGATGATGATTCGAGCTCCGACGATGACGACTCCAACTCCGCGATGACGACTCTAGCTCCAGCAATGACGATTCGAGTTCTTGTGGTGTTTTGATTTAGTTTTCTCTTTTTATTATACACAACTATGAATTGCTTTATTACAATGTGATATTTCTTGTTTAAGTTGATTGATTTTGTTTTCAGTACTGTGAAGTGGTGTTTTTCTTAAATTAAAAAAAAATGGTTACAATGGTGTTGTTTATGAGAAAAGTTAGTTGTATATCACGCCACTTGTATAATTTGGCAAAGTGATTCACAATATTTTTTTGCAATCCAAATAATAAAAGAGAGAGATGGTTTGATAAAAATATATGACAACTTGAGCCAAATTATTACAAATACAACAACTCAATCAGATTTAAACTTAACAAAAGCTTATGCTGATAATAAAAGAAGACTTTTAACTCAAAAACGCAAGCACAAACGAAGTTTTGTGCCATTGATTTTGATAAGGTTTTAGTGAAACTTAATGAGCTCTCTTCAACTCTCTTACATAACTCTTCTACTTAAACATTCATATAGCAGGCGGTTTGATAAAGAGGCGTCCCGCGAGACAGTACGCAAAAGGTCTATATATTCTATGGTACAGGTATTTTGAAGACCGCAGTCCGTGCAGAACAGGTCTGCTGTGATCGTATGACTAATCGGCCGCGGTACGAGACGGAACGGAATAGAAAAACCTGTTTGACAGATGAAAATGGTGGTCTTGTTAATTGGATTCAAGGACTGATTCCACTTGCTATTGCTTCTTATATCAATTAAAGTAATTAAACGTTTTCGTGAAATGGAACGAGAAGAGGGACATAAAAGGGAAGTGAAGAAATACGAAACTTCTGGAAATAAGAAACCCACACACGCTCTTCTCGCACATTCCTAGACTCGTTTCCTTCTTGTAGACCCCCCACTTTTTATTCCCATTATACCCTTTTCTCTCATTTTTAGTTTCCTTCTGGAACTTCCGATCTGTTGTCTCTCTCATCTCTCTCTTCCTCTCTATCTCATTCTTATCGTTTCGTTTTTGCGAGAACCTTCTAGAACACACACTCTCTCTCTCTCTCACGTTTGAGATCCGTACGGAGTCCTTCTGGATTAGGGCAATCTCGTTGTTGGTTGGTGAAAACTGAAAAGATTGCGTTAAGACATAGAGTTAGTTATTTTCTGAGTGTCTCTTCGGGTTTGGTTTAATGGTTTCTGGAAGCGAAAAGAGTTATTATCATTTGTCTTTTTTATCTGTAATTCGGATTTGCTCATGATTCGAAGCTTCTTCAAGCAACCAAATTAAAAAAGGGTTCAGGTTTTTGGGGTTGTGTGGATCTAAAACTCATGCCGGGGGAACAAACCGGAGAGGTTGGCGGCGGTTGTAGCGCCGGTAATAGTGGAGGAAGCAGTGGCGGCGGTGGAGGTGGAGAACCGCAGAGGTCAATACCGACGCCGTTTCTAACGAAAACGTACCAGCTTGTGGATGATCCGGTTTACGACGAATTGATTTCGTGGAACGAGGACGGTTCAACATTCATCGTGTGGAAAGCAGCTGAGTTCGCGAGAGATCTCCTCCCCAAATACTTCAAACACAACAACTTCTCCAGCTTCGTCCGCCAGCTCAACACTTACGTGAGTCTTTTCGCTTTTTTTTTGTATGAATCTCAATACCGGTTTACTAATTGAGTCTGACTCGGTTTATTACGGTTTAGGGGTTTCGAAAATTGGTTCCGGATCGTTGGGAGTTCTCTAATGACTGTTTCCGGAGAGGTGAGAAGATTCTGCTTCGCGATATTCAACGCCGGAAAATCTCTCTGCCGGCGGCTGCCGCTGCTCCGGTGTTAGCTCACGTTCTTTCACCGTCTAACTCTGGAGAAGAGCAGGTCATTTCTTCCAACTCATCGCCGGCTGGTACTGGAGGAGGAGGAGGATCGGTTGGTGTGGCTCTGCCGAGGACGACGAGCTGCACCACTGCGCCGGAGCTGATGGAGGAGAACGAGCGGTTGAGGAAGGAGAATGTACAGTTGAGTCAAGAGCTGACAAAGCTTAAAGGTTTGTATTCGAATATCTACAAGCTGATGTCGAATTTCACGTCGGGTGGAGCGGATTGTGTGAAACCGTTGGATCTGATGCCGGAGAGACAAGAGATGAGTGAAGAAGCCATAGAAACAGGGACTGGTCTGAAGCTCTTGACTCCGAGGTTGTTTGGTGTTTCGATTGGGGTGAAGCGAGCTAGAAGAGACCAAGAGTTGGGTGCTGCTGCTGTGGAAGAGGATGATAACCAAGAGGAAGAAGAACAAGGTTCCGATGATAAGTCAGAGCCAATGGAGGAGAATAACTCCGTTGACCACAATGGGCCATGGCTTGAACTTGGAAAGTGAGAAAGGCAAAGCCATTGCCATGACTTGGAGCAATGTTTGGTTAGTGGGTACCAATGCACTGATCCTACTACCATCCTTAGGTGTTCCTGATGTTGCTTCTTGAATCTTCTTCTTGATGGAACTGAAAATATTCAGGCTCGTTTGGCTCCACCTGATGGAGGTGCTTGGCATGATATTAGATAAACACATGGAGATTCGAAGTTGGATCTTCACAAAGCACCGGTTTTGTTAGATTTATTGGCAATGTTCTTTTTAGTTAAAAGTTCTTTCATGTTATGGTGTTTTATTTGTAGTCTACTTGTATGATGATGCTGAATTTTTTTTTATTCTAGATTAGAAGATATAGTTCAAGCTCTTTTCTGTTGTAGTCTCATGGTGTTCTATTTGGTATTTACCTAATGTCATAGGAAGCTTGTATTGGCGCTTTAAGAATATGGAGGCGTTCCCGTCTTATCAAGGACCTATCCATTGCAAAATGATGTACACATATTCAGATTTTATCATAGGTAGAGAACTGAACTTCCAAATGTAAACAGTAAGTCTTAAAGTTGATCACCACACCAAGCGCTACCTGAAGTGAAAATACTAGAGACCTGAATATATGTCGTACACAATGGTTTGCCTTGGACATACTAGAGAACTTAAATAACGATCTTGCTTCAGCTTGTTCTTTTCAGAATTGCGCTCTCTAGAAGAGATGGTTCACCTGTGCCCACAAACTTCCCAAAAAAGGAGTAAAGCAGAGAAAGCGTAAAAGCTTGAAGATAATGAAGCCGAAGTTAATATTTCATAGCTTTTCATTATTTTCCATTTCGGTGTTACAATAAAATTCTATATAATGTTGTATATTGTAAAGTAGAAACCCTATAATATTACACAGCTGCTTACGTAGGGACACATTGCTTCCTTGGATCCAAAACTACATAATCAATACTGAAGCGTGATTAGTTGAACTGCGTTGTATGGAGGAGCATGACCACTTTGTCTCGTCTGCTTTTCCCTTCAGTAACCAAAGTAGCGCTGGTTTGGTGTTCATGATAGGTTTTGTTCTTTCCTTATGCCCAGTTCATTCCTTATGAAGCTTGTTTTAGCTTTCACAGCCTTATATTTAACCTTAAAGATTTACATGCTCACCATGTCAAAATAAATTCTCTGTTTCAGAAGACTGTTTTTGTTTTTGGAACCCCAAACCTTCATAATAATGTTAATAAGTTCCTTTAAACTTTGTGAGGGTGAACAAGGGGTGTAAAATGAGCCAAACTTACTATGGCTAGCCCAGCTCTTTATCAAGTAAAATAAAAAAGTAAGGAAAAAAAAAGACACACAAAAGCAGACAAAAAAACAACAACAATATTGGATGAAACAAAACAGTATTGGATGACTACTTTTTTCTATTTGAAGAAATAAAACTAATCAACCCAAATAGTCTAAAACATTATCCGGCGGATCGATCCAGAGGCACTTTGGACGAGGAACAAGTTCTAGCCAGCTCAGACTTCCCTTATGTGGATTGTACCTGCTTTTATCAAAAGAGTAGGAGAGACAACGCATGCGCTTGTTACCAAACCTTAAGGAGCAGAGATTGTTCCTCATCCATGGAAGATTAGTCCTCATCTGAGAGTGATAAGAACTGAAGAAGATTGTGAAGCCATCAGGCTCAGTACTAGACATCTTCTCCCATCGCAAATAGCCTTGTTTAAACACCACTGGCTTCTCCTTGCCACAAGTAAACACGAGAAAGAGCTCTCCTTTCTTCTCTGCCAAGAAAGCTTCTCTCCTCTCCCACCCACCTTGCAGTTGATGATAGTGATATACATCCTCATGACAAACCCATGTCCTGGAAGATGGGTGAAAGGAGAGTACAAGGAGTCTCCACCAAAGGTAAAACAATAGAATCGATCATTGAGATAGACAAGCTTGCTCTTCATATAATATAGTAAAGCAGCAGGGAAGGCCTCGGTAATCCACTCAGTTGCTCCAGGATGGCAAGTGCTGATAGTGACATAATGATGCCGCAACGTAAAGTTTAAGGCTACCACAACACAATTATCAGATGTAGGAGGAGAAGAGAATGCGATTGCCTGGAATGGTAGCGTAGACTTAGGCAAGCTTATGAGCTCCCGAGTAAACGGGTTGAAGAAAAACAAGTCCTTTGTGGTAGATGCGTGCATAAGTAACCAGCTGTGTGATGAGTAGCGCACAGTTGACTCAGCTAGCTCTGGCAGATTCAAAGTGTACGACTTCGACTGTACCGGGTCGTGGAGCTCAAATAAACTGCTACGTTTAGAGAAGCTCAGAAGCCAAGGATGCTTTTCCACTACCCGAACGGATAGTGCAGCTTCACACCATGATTTGCAAGAAGCTGATGCAATGATGTTGTCTTTTAACACAAGAAGAGACATTATTACTTCCAAAAGACTTGATGGAAGGTCAGAGAAACTCGGTTTCAATGCCTCTCCGCTCTGAGTTTTGAATCTACAGAACAACAAATGAACTTCAAATCAAGCAAAAGTGTGAGACGTCATCAAATTTGTCTACAAAGTTTGTTTGAGACTTTATCAAATATGTTTCAAAATATATTAATATCATAGAGAAGTTGAAAGTAAACAAAAAATCAATAAATACATTCAAAACAATTTTCCCAAGAAAGATGAAAAAGTCAGTCAAACTTGTTAAATACACAACATCTGAATTTTTTTTTTCTAAAGAGTTAAACCCGGATCTATTAAAGACAGAGACCTAACCCCCCCGGGTGAGAGGTGCAGTCTACGATAGATCTTCTTCCGGGTTTTCATACGGACATATCCGCAACCCGTGGTGAGCAGAACAATGTGACTTAGTTTCCACAGAAGTAGGATCAAGTTTGGAATGTGTTTGCATCTAAGACCCGTCCACTACCATTGGACCACAAGTCCCGCTCAACATCTTAATATTATAGTCTGTAGAACTCGTTGAGAGTGACGAACCTTTTACGGGTGATGGTGTTTGAAGACGTAGACGTAGAAGGTGACGCCATGGCCAGAGATGGGGTGATCACTGAAGATTTTCTAGGGTTTTGTTGTGGCTCATATATAGTAGCCTGTTTAAAATAATTGATTTATAAAGACAGTTCTCTTAAATAATTTTAAAAAATATTTTTTCACCAAAATATACTAGAAAAAGATAAATGATCAAAAAAAGTTTTATTAAAAAAGTACAAAACCATTGTACACTTTGTTTATAGATATTTAAAAATGCATATTAGCTAAAGAAATAATAATAAAAAAAAAAAATTTCTTTATAGTTTTCGAATAATATTCAATTTTTATCAAAATAATTTATTTTGAAATCCAATTTTTTTTGTAGAAACTACTTTTAAAATTTATTTTTACTTTTAGTATTTATTTACTTTTAAAAATCATATTTTTTAGCATTAGGGATATCAGTGTATATTTACTATTTAATAAAGTCTATTTTGATTATTTTGATATTAAAGAAAAAACTTTTTAGGGTTATCATAAATTTTTTTAAAAAAATAAATATATCATTAAAAAGCACTTATCATTTCGGATACGCATCTGGAAATATTATGTAAGTGAAGGTAGAAAAATAAAATATATGTGATAATTACATGTCAGTAAACAACTTTTTTGAACCTCCAAGAGATTAACACACCAGTCTTCTAGAAAGATAAAAGCTCACGGACCAAAGTGAACAAACGTGAAAGAAACAAAAACTCATTAGCTTTGGCTGACTGGAGGTCAGAGATTAGAAGATATATAAAAACTTTGTCATACTTTTCCAAATCCAGTTCAACTTAATATCAATTATAACTCGAAAAAACTTCATGAATTAACCCACCCATCAGTGTCGTGCGAAGGATATTAGGGACCTAGGGTAAAAATAATTTATTTTATATCAAATATGCGTATTAATTTTTTTAATACGAACCAAAAAATAAATTGTTTTCTAATCTTATATTTTAAAATTATTTTTAAGAAAAAATAATCTTATGAAAATTAATGCCAAAAGTTATATTTTAGTTACAATTAAAAATTGTATATACAAACTCAAACTATATGCAGAAAAATGTTTTCGACATTCAAAATAAAAAATATATAATAAAATTAATATTCACAACAACTAAACAGAAATTATCATATTATTGAAAAGTATTAAGAGATAATTATAGTTTTTATTATATTATCATATATTAATTATATAATATATGAATATGAAAACTCCAAAATGTACTAATGTGAGAGGAGGTCTGGACCAATGCCCTAAAATTGATAAGGTGAGCAGGCTCTGCCACCCATCTACGTGGGATGATGGTCGGAGAAGGCAAATGTGACGTCATGAACAGAGACGGCGGTGGTGCCTGACGGGGCAACGGTTGTCGTGTTTGGTAATACATAATCTAAACTCCTAGGATTAGTTTTCGTATATATCTCCAAAAATATATATACACGAATATATCGTTCAAAAGTCAATCTTTGTACTTGTTAATTCACCATTGATTCTTTTTATCTATACAGCTTACATTTTTCCTTTTTTTCTCTTTCATAAGTAGATCTTTTTGTAGATCTTTTTTTTTTTTGATAAAATACATAAGTAGATCTTCTTATGCTTTTTTGATTTAAAAAATGTGAATACTGTTAAAAATGAAAATAAAAAGCTTCAAAATTTCTAAAGAAATTGTTACAACAAATGGAAGACGAAATACCCCGTATAAAAGCACCCACATTGCAAGGTTCTTAAGTGTATTTCTTAAAAAACTGAAACAATAAAAGTAAAAAATTGGTTATTTTCAAATTTTAGAAACTCAAGCCAATAGTTGAGGAGAATATGCTATCTCTATAGCCAATTTGTCCACAAACCTCGTCTGTTTAAGATGAAACAAGTTTAATATCTAAAAGCATTCTTACATTAGGAATCTCCCAGGCCTACAATTACTTAGAAATTGAAACAAAAAAACTAGTAAATCTTACACGCAAGCTCTCACAAATAGTCTAAAACGTTATTGGGCGGATTGATCCAGAGGCTCTGAGGAGGACAAAGATCTAACTCGTTGTTCCATTCAATAGACGGATTGTACCTGCTTTGGTCGAACGAGTAGGATACATGCCTGCGATTGTAACCAAACCTTGAGAAACATACGTTGTTCCTCACCCATGGGAGATTAGTTCCTAACTCAGAGTTATAAAAACTGACAAAGAATGTCAAGCCATCAAGCTCACTAGGACTCATCTTTTTCCAGCTCCAAGAAACTAGTTTATAGACCATTGGTTCCTCATTTAAGTTTGTTAACATGAGAAACAGCTCTCCTTTAGTCTCTGCCAAAAAATGTTCTTTCTTGTACCAATCTTGTGTCAGAGTAGGATCTAAATTTGCATGAGGATACGACTTCCACGTACGGGAAGATGGGTGAAAGGAAAACAACCTCTCTATTCCCACGTTAAAGCAATAAAATCGATCATTGTGATAGACAATCTTGGTCTTCATAGAAAACTGTTGATAGTTAGCAGGGAAGACACTAGCAATCCACTCAGTTGCTCCAGGATGGCAAGTGCTGATAGTAGTGACACGATGCTGCACGTTAAAGTTTAAAGCTACCACAACACAGTTATCCGATGTAGGAGGATAAGAGAATGCAATCTCATTAAAAGGAAACGCAAACTTAGGCAAACTTATTAGCTCCCGAGAAAAAGGGCTGAAGAAGAAGATGTCCTTTGAGTTGGATCTATGCATAAGTAACCAGCCTTCTCTTGAGTAACACACAGTTGATTTAGCTATCTCTGGCAGTTCTAGAGTGTACGACTTCCATTGGAATGGATCGACGAGTTTAAGTGAGTGTCCACGTCTAGACATGTAAAAAAGCCAAGGATGCTTTTCCACTACACGAACAAAGACTCCAGCATCAAGCCATGACTTGCAAGCAGCAGATGCACAAATGTTATCTTTTAATACAAGACGAGACATTATTATTTCCATAAGACTTGATGGAAGATCAGCGAAACTCGGTTTCAATGCCTCTTCTCTCTTAGTTTTTGATCTACAAAACAATAAAATTCAGATTATATAAAAGTTTGTGACTTTATCAAAGTCCTCTCAAAGCGAAAGCTGTAATATACTTCAAGGTCATAGACTAAAACGGGAATACAATAAGAAACACACATAAACACTCTTTCTCTTTTTGAAGAATACAAATACGTTGGTTTCGTTGAAAAGATTTAAAAACTTAATCACGCTTCTCAAATCCAATACAACTGAATAATATTTTGTAAGAATTGCTTGAGAGTAACGAACCTTTTACTGGAGACGGTGGATGAAGACGGTGAGGGTGACGTCATGGCCGGAGATGGCGGTGGTGTTTGATGGGACAAAGCTGGTTGCATATTAATCTGTAGAGAATCTAAAATATTAGGGTTTGTTGTGTGTGTTCAGATGTCTTGGTGTTCCAAATATATATACGAACTAGAGTTAAGCCCGTGCAGTTATTTATTTTAGATTTTTAATATAGTTTTATGTAATCAGGTTTGTTGTTTTTGATGATTTTTATTATTGTAAAGTTAAATATTTTGTTTAATATTTATTTGGTTAATATTAATTTGTAAGAAAAATCCTCAAAATTGATATACATAATTTATGTAAGATTTGTTTTTTGGGTTTTAGGTTCACCTTTATAGACTCCGTTTCGGTTAAATTCGTTTAAATGTTTTTTGAAAAAAAAATTCAATATAGTAATTCTTTTTTTTTGCAATTTAATCCACGAATTCAAAATTCCAGTCAAACCGTATTATAAAGCATTCATGTATTGATGATGTGGCAGTTATTTACGACTTAACATAAGTCAAAATTAAGGCAAAAATGTTGCATCCAACGGGATTTGATTCCTACATCCGACAACAATTAAGCAGCAAGCAAACCAACTCGCCCAATGTCTAAGGAGAAGTTCGCTCCCCGATCACTGGAGCTGCTCATCATAAATTCATTTTGAAATTTATGGTTTGATGTGTACTGGTATAAGAGCATCTCTAAAGGACTATCTATTATAGAGTTTGCAAAATACAATATTTGAAGTTTCAAGGTGTTTTTCTCTAAAATCAAAATTTTAAATTTAACTTTAAAATTATTAGTAATTTACACTATGGTCCTTATATTTGTCATAATTAATATAAATCTATATTTTTTTTATAAATAACTAGCACATATATAAAAATATTATAATAATATTAATTAATAAAATCTTACATTAAAATATAAAATTATAAATACAAATACAACATTAAATATTAAACTACAAGCAAAATAATACATTATTACATAAAATTATTTTCTTAATGTTTCATTTTCGGTTACACAAAACAAAACGGAAAAAAGTAAAAAAAAAAACCCACAAAAGCATAGAAGTAAAAGCCAGGAACGACATAAAATGCGAATATTCAGATTCCTCTGGGTTAGAGAGGATTTGTTCTTATTATCACCACTAAATGGCAAGAAATGTTTCAGATTGGCATTGATACGTTCATGTGCAGATATTGCATATGAATCGAATCAAACCAAATAAGTTTCATATGGTGAGGTTTTCTTTGATCCTATGAAACGTGCCTATAATCTTCCCACCGAGATCTGGGAATGTCTCGCATCCAGGAAGAGAAGTCACTTGACCTGTCCTATCGACTTGAACTGGATACTTAAGAAGATGACTTGTCATCTCTGTGACTTCCTTTGCTGCATACTGTCTCCAGTTAAGCTCACTCAAATGCCTAACTCGTCTCACGCATTCCATGTTCTCTGGCTCTTCGAAACTTTTCTCTAGAAACCCTAGATGCTCCGCCCACAAAGACATTCTGTATCCAAAGATCTGCAAGAAATAGGGAATTACGCAACCATGTTTTAGAGGACACATAACCTGGGAAGAAAGATTTGTATTTTGGGGACTGTGTTACGTGAATTCTAGCTTTCCTAATAACTACAAGAAAATATAATCTAGATCTCATAATTCTCGAGATTTCATAATATATTGTGGTGGCTACTAAAGTTCTAAGCCCGTGAAGCCGAAATTTTATTACCTGACCACAAGGACGAGAACCTTTCTTAGCCCACGAATGCTGTGGTTGATACCCTCCCATGGCGATTTCAGTGTCTCTAGTTCCTTCCAAGGATCTCTGGTTGATATTCGCTGAACCAATTAAGACAAACTCATCGTCCACTACCATACCTTTGGAATGCACATATATCATGAATCTTCCACTCTTCAAAGCTTGCACCTGGATTATTTCGTTGTTTTAGTGAGAAAAAAAATGTCAATAAAGCCAAGAACAAGTCATCTATATACATATACCTGTGTGGGATTTTCCTTTGCGTTGTTGTTAACGTTTCCATCAGCAACCTCTCTGGTTCCAAGACAGAAGAAGTTCAAATAGTCTTGTGGCTCATACTGAACATCAAGTTCAGCTTCCACAAGTGCCTTGTAGATAGTTTGATACATCATTTGCATGGTATTATACTACAGAGATGATGAAAACATACCAGTATAAAGCATGCAAGATTGTTGTTCAAGTCAGATGATATTCAGCAAACCATAAAAGAAGTATTTACCTGCCAGTATAAAATGCTCTGCATACCCTTACTCGTTGGATCACCTTCTGGCCACATTGGAATGACAATATAAGCAGCAAACTTCTCCCTAGCTCTAATCTTACTAGCAATCTTAAGTGCGATTTCCATAGGGATCAGATTATTAGCACCTGCATTTCAAGAAACTCCTGGTTATATTATATTTAATTTCCTTCACAAGCTTACAGTTTTCTTACCAACGTCGTTATGTGAATCCCAGTTGAATGATGATCCCAAAAAATATTGGTTCTCGATGTAGATGAAATGCTGAGCAGATCTTATGGCCTTAACATAAGCCGTGTGTATGCTCATGTCTACGAGTATATTCTTCCCACATAAAAGATTCTGTGCACATATTTATAATTAGTATATTTAGAGTAGCAACATTGTTGGTTATAGAAGATATGACAAGGTTAAAATATATTCAGAGTTGTGCTTAATTACTTCTCCACTAGCTTCCTTTGAGTTCTTTGGAAACTCTTTGACGGAGGTTGAATCAAGGGAACGAAAAACCTAAAGATAATTAGTTCATGGAAAAGAAATGAGATTGATCATTTTGTCACCACCACATATGACTATAGTCCCATCATATTTCTGAATTACCTGGACATGCCAAGACTCTGGATCATTATCACTAACAGAAGAGGCTTCTGATAGTCCCATGATATTTGAAATTCTGTCAATCTTAAGCAAAGCATCCTCAGAAGACGATCTGTGTATCGAAATCCTGTGCCTTTTCTCTGAAGCCTTTAGCCAACGTTGTCCAAAATTAGCAAGCACGTCATACGCTGCTGGACCATCAATCTTGCTGTGCAGATCATGCCACGGTTGTCTTGGTCCATCATCCACAGATGTCTAATCCGTCAATGAATATGAATAAAATATTATGTACACGAATCAAGAACAATAATATTTAAACTCCAAAAACGGAAACCAAACATGATATATTCTTTGAATGGTTACCGCAAAGTTTGGGTTATGGAAGTCATCTTTATGGAGCGTCTTCAATGTCCTAAAGAGAGGATGGTTAGGAGTATCAAAACGTCCTTTGCACATGTCTAGCCCTCCAACAAACGCTATGATCTTTCTTCGGCCCTGAGCTGCCTCAGCATCTACAATCAAAGTTTTTTGATGATGTGTGTAGATAGTTCCAACTTCCTGATCATCACAATGACGTTCAGATGATTAAACTATACATACAAGAGTTTAAGCAGTGACGTAGTAATTATTAAGCATCTTACAGTTTTTTTAACGAAGCTGTGGTGACCTTTCCCACCAGATCTAGGACAAATAATAACTTGCACGGACGAGTTCTTGAAAAAATGGCGAATCTCCTCATCGCTTGTCTTCATTATTCCGCGCTGCATACCACAAACATCAGTTTCATTAAAACAGCAGAAGTTTTGTGTAACAAACATAAGTGAGACTGGCAGGGTTGGCCCTGTAATGTAATTTTGGAGGTTCGAAACAAAATTAAAAATAAGGGACAATATAATACACAAGAAATAATTAAAAAAACTCATAGAAATACTTTTAAACAAAACTAGATTTATGTTTTCACTTTTCTATACATAAATTATTGTTTTGGAACATAAATGGTATATATTTTTAATGTTAATCATATACTTAAATATTTATATAACTATTTAAAATACAATAATTTTATAATTTACATGTTATAATTAATTAATTGTTTAAACCTTATGTATTTACCACTTATTATTATATATTTATCTTATTGTATTTGCATTTAGTTATTAAGCAAATTAATATATTCATGAGAAAATATATTTAAAAAATATTTTATATTTAATTTATGCTAAATTCTGACCCGTATTTCAAAACTGGATTTCTTTTTACCAATATTTTTATGCTTATTCATTTTAGATAATTTATTATTGTATATATAAAAGTGTAAGATATGTTAATTTTTAGACATGTATTATATAGTTTGTTAATTTTAAGCCATTCTATCATCATATTATATTTTAAATAAATAGTTTATATTTATGAAAAAAAATTTATAAATTTATCAATTAAATATAATTTTATCATATTTATTTTAGTATAATAATTATATTTTAACATGATCATGACTATAAAAGTAGATAAAATAGGATATTATTTATTTATTTTCATTTCTAAACGATAACTTAAAATACATTAAGTTATTGTTTAAATATTTTTACACGGATTTATTAGAATTTTTAAAATATAATATATATTATATTTAAAATGAAAATATATTATGATTAAAGTAGTTACAAAGATTTTATATTATTAACTTTAAAGAACTACATGTTAATTTTTATACAAGTATTATATAGTTTGATAATGTTAACCCATCTTACCAACATATTAGATTTTATTTTTGAACATAAATATTTAATAATTACGAAAATAAAATATATAAATATGTAAATTCAATACAATATTATTATATTTATCTCAATATAATAATTTTATTTTAATATGATTGATTATGATTATATAATAAATAAAATATTATAGATTTTTTATTTTTCATTTTATATAACTGAATATATTAATGTATAATAATATTTTAAACTAATTTCAAAATTAGTGAAAATATTTAAATATAATTTCGAAAATGAAGATCTTGTAAAAATCTTTTTAAACAGATTTGTTAGATTTTAAAATAAATATATTTATATTTAAAATGAAAAGATATCAAAAGATATTATGATTAAAATATTTTAAAAATCCTATTTATTATTAGTCTGAATTAAAATATAGTATGAATTTCTATGAATAGGTCCATTAGGTCCATTTTTAAAAAAAATCACACATGAATCAAGGTTGTGACTTCTGTTTTAATATATAAGATATATAAATATATTTATATGTAAAATGAAAATATATTATGATTAAAGTAGTTACAAAGATTTAATATTATTAACTTTAAAGAAATACATGTTAATTTTTATACATGTATTATATAGTTTGATAACGTTAACCCATCTTACCAACATATTAGATTTTATTTTTGAACATAAATATTTTATAATTATGAAAATAAAATATATAAATATATAAATTTAATACAATTTTATTATATTTAGCTCAATATAATAATTTTATTTTAATATGATTGATTATGATTATATAATAAATAAAATATTATAATTTTTTTTTAATTTTATATAACTGAATATATTAATGTATAATAATATTTTAAACTAATTTCGAAATTAGCAAAAATATTTAAATATAATTTTGAAAATGAAGATCTTGTAAAAATCTTTTTAAACAGATTTGTTAGAATTTTAAAATAAATATAGTTATATTTAAAATGAAAAGATATCAAAAGATATTATGATTAAAATATTTTAAATTTTTTATTTATTATTAGTCTGAACTAAAATGTAATATGAATTTCTATGAATAGATCCATTATGTCCATTTTTTAAAAAATCACACATGAATCAAGGTTGTGACTTCTGTTTTAATATATAAGAAGTGCTAAACAGTTGATAAAATACAAGTTTTCTCACAAAAACAATCTGTTAAAAACAATCTGTTAGTTCCATAGTCCACATCTATTGAATTAGGTTTTTAGTTTTAGGGACTTTTTCAATTTACTAGGTCACTAAATTGGTGTATGTTGTCTAGCCCATTAATCTAATCTATTAAAACTAAAGTACAAATAGAAATCAACCCTCAATTATCCTTAAATATTACAAGTCTATGCCATTAGCCTAAACCATGTTTAACATTTAAATAAAATCACCCAGATTTAAGTTTAACAACAATTAACCAAACGTTACGTCTATACCAACTTCAATAAACCACCGGTTTTAACAACTTTAACAAATTAACGATGTCAATTCAATAGTTCGGTCAACTTTACAAACCACAATATAATCATTAAGCAAGACAATTCACAATATTCATCAAAAATCAATTTGCCTCCTTTTACTCGGGTTATAGACAGTCCTCAAATTCGAAAAAAATTATGTTATATTCTTAAGATTAATGAATATCTTCCTATTAATCACGAATATATATATATATATATATATATATATATATATATATATATCTAATCTATTAAAACTAAAGTACAAATAGAAATCAACCCTCAATTATCCTTAAATATTACAAGTCTATGCCATTAGCCTAAACCATGTTTAACATTTAAATAAAATCACCCAGATTTAAGTTTAACAACAATTAACCAAACGTTACGTCTATACCAACTTCAATAAACCACCGGTTTTAACAACTTTAACAAATTAACGATGTCAATTCAATAGTTCGGTCAACTTTACAAACCACAATATAATCATTAAGCAAGACAATTCACAATATTCATCAAAAATCAATTTGCCTCCTTTTACTCGGGTTATAGACAGTCCTCAAATTCGAAAAAAATTATGTTATATTCTTAAGATTAATGAATATCTTCCTATTAATCACGAATATATATATATATATATATATATATATCTAATCTATTAAAACTAAAGTACAAATAGAAATCAACCCTCAATTATCCTTAAATATTACAAGTCTATGCCATTAGCCTAAACCATGTTTAACATTTAAATAAAATCACCCAGATTTAAGTTTAACAACAATTAACCAAACGTTACGTCTATACCAACTTCAATAAACCACCGGTTTTAACAACTTTAACAAATTAACGATGTCAATTCAATAGTTCGGTCAACTTTACAAACCACAATATAATCATTAAGCAAGACAATTCACAATATTCATCAAAAATCAATTTGCCTCCTTTTACTCGGGTTATAGACAGTCCTCAAATTCGAAAAAAATTATGTTATATTCTTAAGATTAATGAATATCTTCCTATTAATCACGAATATATATATATATATATATATATATATATTTATTTATTTATGTAGACATTATCTAACAAAGTATAATTTATGTAGATAACTAATAGGAATACTTCTTAAATTTTTATATTACAATATATTCTCATTGACAAATGTGAAATTTAAATTTGATATTTTTTAGTCTAGATTTCCATAAAAAAAATAATACATTAGATTAAAGTAAATGATCCATATCTAATTGTAATTATGATATATGGACCAAATTTAAATCATTGCTAAATGGCCAAATTCAATAACTTAAATTATTGGCTAACTATATTTTTTGAATATCTACTCATATTTTTGGACAATTCTCAAAAATAACATTTTTTTAGTTTTTGTCACAAAAATGGCTCTTAATAAAAAAAATGACCAAAATAGCCTCTTTTATTTTGAAAATTTTATTTTTTATTTTTTAAAATTTGGTCATATCTCCGAAACCCTACCCCTTAACTCTAAATCTTAAGTCTTATTAGTTAACCCTAGGGTAAAAATACATTTTTACCTTTTAATAAAACTTAATTTGGTCATTTTCTTCACTGGGTGTTATTTTTGTGACAAAAATTTTAAAAAAGGTATCCTAGGAAATTTCTCTATATTTTTTAATGTTTATGTTATGTATTTATTTTAAACAAATCCCAATATCAAACTTGAATTTATATATAACCTTAAATCAAAATATAATATATTTTAATAAAACTCAACAGTATTTTTATTACTCTAATTAAGTTTTAATTTTAATAATTATAAAAATAAAATAAATAAAAGGTAATAACCCAAACAAAAAATAAACATAACTCATAACTTATAAATTCAGAATCTAACCACATTGAAGAAGACAAATAAATGTCAAAACTTAATAGCATACAAATTTATAATAGAAACTTAAACAATTAAGTGATTAATACTAAAAAGCTAAAACATATAATAATAATAATAATAATAATAATAATAATAATAATAATAAAAACAAATATCCGTGCGGGCGCGCGGATAAAACTCTATTTTATTTTAAGTTAATAAAACAACAAAACAAATGTGGGATTTATATGTTCACTAAAAAATATTTAAAATATATAATTTATTTGGATTTTTGCTTCATGAGGATCTATAATGGGAGCATGTAGCAAATGTTTCACCAAGCATGACCCGAAGCTGACCCTGAAGATTGGACTAGTTTGTTTACTTGTAGAACAAGCTATTATTACATAACCTTTTGGATATATCCAGAAGTCAATCTATTTATTTTTTTCAGCTTCAATCTATTATTACTATAGTTTATAAGAGATACTATTAATAAAAGAGAGAATGTTAAAAGAAACATAATACATAGTTAGGCACTTACTGTTCTGTGCCCCATAAAGCTACTTGAAAATGGATCATCCCACACCAATAGCAACACTCTAACACCTTCTTGAGATTTTTCTTTAAGCAAATCCCCTAATACACCATCAGTCGGATCATTATTGCGACGAACCAGCCTAACCGGATGGTAAACTGACCATCCTGTGATATAAATCAAGTTCTTTGCCTGTCTAATCGCATCAGCCATATCCTCCCAGCACTTTCCATGTATATACTGCATTCCACCATCGAGATCCACTCTCGGAAGTGTCCCGTCTTCAACATGAGCATCTTGATACAAAGTAACTCTACCGCCTTTCCTCAAAGGGAAGTACGTACCGGGAACTCCTTCGCACTCATTACCAACACCCATTTGGTAAATTTTCATCATTTCCACTGGAGTGTATTGAATAGCCAAACTCAGCACAGCACCCTTTTTACATGGCTTCCCACTAGTGTTCAGTATCGGAAACAACCCTTCCATCCTATTCCCTGAACACAACTCTTCGGTTGGGATTCTAACATCTCCTATGGACCTTGATCCAAAACGGTCATTGTCTTTCACCACAAACTTAACCACCGTAGCATGGTGGGCCACCGGTACATAGAAATGCTGCATCCACACAGGATTCTCATCGTTGTCGATCACAAAAGTTGTGCCAATCTTTGCATCTGCGATAGAGACAGTCACGTAAGGATCACTTGTACTGTTCTTCTTGTACCTCCGGAAACGATCCATGTTAGGAAGATTTTTAGCTTCCTTCACCCAAATGTCTAAGTTACCATGTAACAACACTACCCTCAAAGAAGCGTTACTTGACCCTTCCATTGACATTGGTCTCGGTATAAACCGAATGATGCACCAAAAATTCGGGGGAAAAAATAAATAAGAAAAGGATCAAATCTCGAGTCAAGCCCACAAAACAAAGAAAAAGTTCACTGAGACCTTTGAGATACAGATTCAGAATAAATCTATGAGGTATAAATAGACGAATCAAAGCAGTGAGCAGTACGTTGTTGGCCTTTCAAACTTTAGCCAATGACAGACTTCAACAGTGGTCCAGACTCAGTAAAACATTACTTAAATCGTATGAACGATACAGTGAATTCAAATTATCAGAAGAAAAAAAACGAACATGAGGAGGTCAAGAAAATAATAATAACAAACGTAACTTGGAAAGTTCTAAGCAAGATTCTCTTAATAAAAATATCAAAACAAATGAAAAAGTAAGAAGGAATAGGAAAGATATAGCACTGAAGAAGAGGTCTCCCGCACGAGAGATTCAATCTCTTCTATGAGAAACTGTTTTATAAGATGTCATCTGATAGTTGGCTTTATATTATATACGGGTAAACTATCATCAGAATATTATTTTATTAATTATAACAGGAATAGTATAACGTTTGGAGCTTAAACACTAATTCTAAATGTCCACTTGTAGTAAAAGTTGTATATATTGAATAACACCTCTCTTAGCTTTAAGATTTCTTATATAAGTAATCATTGGATAACATTAATCTAATCTTATATAGGTTCATCACTAATACCGTAGGAGCTGAGATATCTTATGGTATTGACGTTGGAGATAAGATCCATATTGAAAATACTTGAGTAATATATAATGGACTAGAACTAGTGTATTTACTACCAATTAGTTTTAGGTCAGAAATCTATCTAACTTTTATCGGAGTCCATGACTTAGCCTAACATATGATTTTCCACAAAAATAGTTTCATGTCTATGTGGTGGTCTATATTGCTGTGGTATTCTGATAAGGCTTATTAAATGTCGCACATCGTTTAGTCAAACAGTCTTTGGGTAATATATAAGTGTATGAGCAATCATCCACTATTAAGTTAGCTTTTGAGTATGATTTAGGCTCATCACTAATATGGTATTAGAGCCAGATTATGTAATGGCCATAGGATTATGATTCAAACGAAAGACCAGTCGTATATGGAATTGGTTACATTTACATAAATGAGTATATATCACTCTTATTAAAAATGAAATATTTTCTTAGACCCAACCTTTTTCTTGTAGCATTTTAAATTAAATATACCATTTCATTATAAAGTAATTATGGAAATAATATTACACTATTATCTATGCTTCCAAACAACATAATAATTAATCTTGTGTCCAAACAATATAAAACATTTTAACTCACTAAAGCGTTGAAATAATTAATGAAAAATCAAAATAAATATAACTTTTTTTGCAGGTTTAAATAATACAAAATGATTTCAATCAATATCGAATAAATTAAATTTATTGATTATTGTATTTATATTTTCATAAATAAAACTTACCATCATTTAAATTTAAATAAACTTGCATATTAAATTAAATATTGTACGTAAAAAAATTGCAATAAATTGACATCAAATAAATTTATCAAAATATATCATAGAATTAATAAAATAAGTTACGGAGATTTATTAAAATTCAAAACGAAAATTTAAATAACAAAAAATGAATTCAATAATGTTATATGATTTTATATCTAATAACCTCAAAATTCAAATACACTAAAATAAAAATGTTAAAACGTTTGTTAAAAAATATTCTAGCGCTTTAAAAGTCTATAAAAATAGCTTATATAATTGTAACAACATATAATCTGCTCGGACCCGACATAAACAAAAACAAAAGATTACACAAACGTTTATTTGTTGTTCCTCGTGAAAAACTGTAAGATGATGAGCTTCAATTTAGAAATGGATAATTAACAAAATCCATTGGGGCAAATCTCTACTTATATCCATATCTTTTTTTGTTGGCTCAATTCTTTTCAAAAAAATCTGAATGATTTCATTAAAAATATATATACAAAAATAAAGCTATATAATATTATATAGCTAATTGAATAAAATTTACATACATTTTTATCAATTAAAAATATTAACTTTATGTTATAATGGAAATATAGAGAGCATAAGAGAATTTATTTAAATTGTAGTTAGTATGATATATACTTATACACAAAAATAAATAGTATACAACTACTGTCTTAACACTAAACACCATTAAATTAATTTATAAGTTTTCTAATCTAAAATAAAATCTGCTTTGTCGTACAGATCATGATATAAGTTATCAAATAAAACAAAAATGTGCATTTAGACTTGCGTTGTTTATCAAAACATGGAAAATAAAATTATTTAATTTTGACGAAAAATGTGTACTATTTTAGTGAAAATATGATTTAATGGTTTTGACTGAAAATTTAATTGTGATAAAATATAATTATGTTATTTTATATATAATACAATTTTGTGGTTTTATCTGGAATATATCTATTTTGACGATATTGGCACAAAATATAATTTTATCTTGACGAGAAAATGTGACTTTGGGATTGTTAAATAAATTTATAGAATTGGAAAAAAATGTAATTTTAAGATTTGTGTGATATGAAGTCTAATACGATTAACATATATATGACAATCAATGATTACGAATAATATATATTTGATAATAGTTTTTGTATCCGCTCTCTTTTTTTTTGTTTAATTTTATATTATTAAAAAAAATTAAGAAATCACATTAAAAATATAATAAAAATTTAGATTTTTCTTATATTTTAAAATTTTTAAAATGACTATTAATTACTAAAAATGGTAAAAGTCACACATTAAAAAATTTGTCAACAATGGTTTAATTTTTATTGTTCAAGCAAGACACAAATAATCATAAATCGTATGAATATGAAGTCTTATTAATAGATATTCAAATTATGTATATGTATATATACTAATATCATTTAAACAAAATTATATACGATATAAAATATATAAATATGTTAGTTTCAAAAATTTTACTGAAAAATTATTGAGATCTTTATATTTTAATTTTAAAATGTGTATTGATAAATCTCACATTAAAAATTTTCTGATTATCGATTTTAAATTTTGTTACACCAAATATACAAATATTAATAAAATCATATGAGTGGAAGTTTTATAAATAAATGTTTATAGTAAAATATACTATCTATATCTATGTCAATGTCATTGAAGTTTAACTATATAATATATAAAGTAAATAAAATTATTGTTTTGATTTAGTTACCAAAAACCTGATTTTAAATAAAGAAAAGGTATTGGTTTTGATTTATGTGTTTACTTTAATGTATATAGTTTATGTATACAAATTATTATTTTTTAAATGTAGTTTCTAATATGTTGTTTAATCCTGACAATCTCAGAAATACACTTCTTCAAATCGAAGTGATTTTTAATATTGGAAGCAGTGAAGCATTATATATGTATATTCTTTATATACAAAATCACAAGTCACTTAGTTAATCAAATTAGGACACATGGCATAACTTTACAAAAAAAAAATTCTAATTCATTCAAAAATAATTTTCTCCCTATTTTTCTGCAACATCCTAAATTCGTATTTTCTCTCAAAAACATTCATCCCACGTTTCAATTGACCACAATATCAAACTGTCTTCTTCTTCTATATATATTTTCAATAGACTAAATTATTCCTCAAACTCCACCTTTTTTTTGCAAAAGAAAAAGAGTTAAACCCGAGTCTATTAAAAACACAGACCTAACTCTCGGGTGGGAGGTGCAACCTACGATAGATCAACTCAACTCCATCATTACTCTTCTGTTTTTTTATTTATCTTCTCACAGTTTCAATCATCATTTCTTGTCTCCATATCAAATATTGTACTTATAAAATAGTTTTTTCATCAAAGTACTTATAAACTAGTTATACTCCTGTTTCAGAGCTTTATATAAATTTGGAAAACAAAAATTTATCATCAACAAAGGTAACAAAGTATTGCACTATGCGTTTTCATATGTTTGATATATCAATATACCATAATAAGAGATTCGTTTTTCAACTCTATTGCATCTTCTTGAGTCTTGACTGCCAGGAATAATAGGCACCGGAGACAATCAATTTTTTCAATAATTTGATATATTCAGTAAGGTAAAATTTTGATGTTTTTGTTCTCGAAATATATATAACTTCAAAGAATGGTTAAAACCCCGAAATTTGGAAGGGAAAAAAAAATACCATGCTTCTCATTTTGTATCTCCATGTGTTATGTATTTTCATGGGATGATGTTTCTATGTTACATGCTGATTTTTTACTGTTCTCATTCGATATATATATATATATTTTTTAGATATAGATGCTGAATGAATTAAACAAAAAGATGCTGAATGAATTATAATATGTAAAGCATAGTTTGCAAATTAAGAATTAGAAAAAATATTGAAAGAACAAGACACAAAAGTAAACAAGAAAACTTTTATGTATATGCATCTCCTTCTAATAAATTAAAGGTGCAACTGGATTACAATATTTTGGAATGGAATGATGTGGAATGGTGGAATGGTGGATTCCATTGATTCCAAAAAAAAAATACCATTTGATATAAATGAAATGGAATTGAATGGTTATTTCACCAATTCCAAAAATATTTTGATAAAATAGAAAGAAAAGTATTCCATAAAAAAATTGTTCATGAATGAATAAAATGTATTCCATTCCATTTTTTGTTGTATTATATTCCTATCATTCCATTTATTTTAGTTCCATTAATTTCAAATCAATCTAACAGTTACAGTTTAAAGTTAACTATACATGCTATTTTAGTTCTATATATGAAACTGAAGTTTGTTTTTATTTAAAAGTACGAATATTCACATGCGAAGCATGAGGTTAATACTAGTATATATTATTTCATTCAGATTAAATATTTTAGTCTTGATTTTTATTCCTAAAAGGCTTTTAATGAAATATCATGACAAAATTTCAATCACCTCCTTTTGAGTTGGTTCGAATAATGAGAGATTTGATCATTTGTCTAATATTTGTTTCTATTACAGCTCATGTTAATTATTTGTAAGACTTCATATGCACAAAAAAAAATTAAGTTTTGTGGCTGACACAAATCACAAGAACGAAATAGGCAATATCGATTGTAAAATGACGAAAGAGGATTAGGTTTTCGGCTCTCGATTTGTTTATTATTGACTCTCCATAAGTGATTTCATTTTCTACTTCTATAAAATTGTTCTTTGGTTCTCGTTTTTGTTTCATTGATATGAGTTTTGTTTTTTTTTTTTAACTTATTATGTAAATTTGGTGAATTACATAAGTGTCAATTTAAAAAGATGGACATTTGTAAAAATTAGTTTCATTCAAGATACATATCTAAGAATCAAATTTTTGAAGAAAATCATCGGCAAATCTATTCACATGTTAGTGTTCAAATCTAATATATCAAACTGTTATAGAATATAAGTGAAGACTGGAAATATAAATTTATGTTTAGTATATCACTAGTTCGGTCTAATAATCATATAATTCTAGAATAACAAAAAAAAAATTACTTATTTTATGAACCTACGATTTTGAGGTTTAGTTACTTAAGAGTATATTGATAAAAATAATATATATAATAATTTATCATTCTAGTATATGTAAACTACGTATAAAGTAAAAATTGTTTGATTTAATGAATGATAAACCAGAAAACTTGTAATAAATAGTTCAATTATCTTATTCTTACAATATAATAGCTAGATAGTGTTGCAAATATGTTAAAACCATTTATTAAATAAACATTAGTATTAAAAAGTCACCCCGCGCATGCGCGCATGTTATCATCTAGTTACTAAATATTTCAAAAATATGAAAACAATTTACTCTAATGGTTTTTGAATTGATAATATATCTATTTATAAGTTTTGTAAAATTATTAGGCATGCATGTATGGACAAAACACCTATTAACATTGCAATGAATACAATTTACAGCTCACAGATTTAGAAACCACAATTCGACTCTTTAAGTACACTTTTATTCAGATCACACTCAAGAGGTTTCTTGAAAAGGGAGAAATATAGAACAGATGTTGGCACTACAAGGTAACTTCCAGATGACGAGGTTTCGTTCCAGCCCATAAAACATGCCCTATGATCTTGCCACCGACATCGGGGAATGTCTTGCATCCAGGAAGAGAACTTACTTTGCCTGTTCTATCGACTTGAACTGGATACTTTAGAAGATGACTTGTCATCACTGTGACTTCCTCTGCTGCATACTGTCTCCAGTTGAGCTCACTCAAATGCCTAACTCGTCTCACGCATTCCATGTTCTCTGGCTCCTCGAAACCCTGCTCCAGAAAGCCTAGATGCTCTGCCCACAGCGACATTCTGTATCCATAGATCTGCATGAGACGGGGGAATATGCAAAGAAACCATGTTTTATAAGAGATATTATAGAGATCACGTAATAAATTACACGAAGCCAAAGAAGCATGCAAACTCTAATTGAAACGTCTTTGAAAGATTTTTTACCTGACCACGAGGACGAGAGCCTTTCTTAGCCCATGAATGGTGTAGTTGATACCCTCCCATGGCGATTTCAGTGTCTCTAGTTCCTTCCAAGGATCTTTTGTTGATATTCGCAGAACCAATTAAGACAAACTCATCGTCCACTACCATACCTTTGGAATGCACATATATCATGAATCTTCGACTCTTCAAAGCTTGCACCTGGATTATTTCGTTGTTTTAGTGAGAAAAAAATGTCATTAACTAAAACAAAGATTTCAACAAGAGTCATCAACAATTTTTGCACCAAATTTTAGCAGAAAAAAACAAGAGTCATCAAAACATACACATAGTCACATAATATATATTTATATATATATATACCTGTGCGGCATTTGGCTTTGCAATTTTCTTAGGTTGATTCCGAGAACTATATTTGCTAACTGTTTCATCAGAAGCCTCTCGGGTTCCAAGACAGAAGAAGTTCAAATAGTCTTGTGGCTCATACTGACCATCAAGTTCAGCTTCCACAAGTGCCTTATATATAGTTTGATACATCATTTGCATGGTTTTATACTACAGAGATGATAAAAAGATTTCAGTATAAAGGATGCCAGATTGTTGTACAAGTCAGTTTATATCTAGCAAACTATGGAAAAAGTATTTACCTGCCAATATAGAATGCCCTGCATAAACATACCTGTTGGATCACCTTCTGGCCACATTGGAATGACGATATAAGCAGCAAACTTCTCCCTAGCTCTAATCTTACTAGCAATCTTAAGCGCGATTTCCATAGGGATTAGATTATTAGCACCTGCATTTCAAGAAACTCCTTGTTATATATTATTGCACGCATTGATTAAATTGCCTGTAAAAGCTTAGAATTTTCTTACCGAGGTCCTTATGTGAACACCAGTTGAATGATGATCCAAAAAAATATTGGTTTTCAATGTAAATGAAATGCTGAGCAGATCTTATGGCCTTAACATAAGCCGTGTGTATGCTCATGTCTACGAGTATATTCTTCCCACATCGAAGATTCTGTTCACATTATTTAGAATCAGTATATGTCTAGTGTAGAAACATTGTTGGTGACTGACAAGGTCAATGAATCAGAGTTGTGCTTACTCTTCCAGTACCCTCCTTTGGGTCCTTTGGAAATCCTTTTACTGAGGTTGAATCAATTGAACGGAAAACCTAAAGAAATGAGATGATTTAATGCATCATATTTCTGATTAATCTTTTTGGCACCACCACATATGACTATAATGCATCACATTTCTGAATTACCTGAACATGCCAAGACTCTGGATCACTATCATTAGTAGAAGAAGCTTCTGATAGTCCCATGATTTCAGGTATCATGTTAATCTTAAGCAAAGCATCATCAGAACACGACCGATGTTTCCAAATTTTGTGTTGTTTTTTTACAGCTTTTTCCCAGCGTTGTTCAAAATTAGTAAGCAGGTCATATGCACCTGGACCATCAATTTTGCTGTGTAGATCATGCCACGGTTGTCTTGGTCCATCTTCAGCATTAGGCTAATATGAATATTTAAAAGATTTTTTCGTTCAAAAAAAAAATTAAAAGATTATTTAAACAGATGAACAACAGTGGTATCTAAACTCCAAAAATGGTTACCACAAAATTTGGGTTATGGACGTCATCTTTATGGAGTGTCTTCAATGTCGTAAAGAGAGGATGGTTAGGAGTATCAAAACGTCCGTTGCACACGTCTAGCCCTCCAACAAATCCTACGATCTTTCGTCGGCCCTGACCAGCATCAGCATCTACAATCACAGTTTTTTGATGATGTGTGTAGTAAGTTTCAACTTCCTGATCATCACAACAAAGTTCAGATGATTAAACTATACATACAAGAGTTTAAGAATTGATGCAGTAATCATTGAGCATCTTACACTTTTTTTTACTAAGCCGTGGAGACCTTCAGCATCTGATCTAGGACAAATAATCACTTGCACCGACGAGTTCTTGAAAAAATGACGAGTCTCCTCATCGCTTGTGTTCATAACTCCTTGCTGCGCGCATACAACCACGTTAAAAACATCAAAAGGATTGTTGCTTCATATAATACATCATATTATAGAACCATTTTTGCACTATTATTATAGTTTATAAGAGTGGGGCACTTACTTTTCTGTACTTTGGAAAGCTCCTTGAAGTTGGATCATCCCACACCAATAGCAACACTCTAACACCTTCTTTAGATCTTTTTTTAAGCAAATCCCCTAATGTACCATCGGTTGGATCATTATTGCGACGAACCAGCCTAACCGGATGGTAAACTGACCAACCTGTGATATAAATCAAGTTCTTTGCCTTTCTAATCGCATAATCCATATCTTCCCAGCACTTTCCATGTATATACTTCATCCCACCATCGAGATCTACACTCGGAAGTGTCCCGTCTTCAACATGAGCATCTTGATATAGAGTAACTCTACCGCCTTTCCTCAAAGGGAAGTATGTACCGGGAACTCCTTCGCACTCATTACCAACACCCATTTGGTAAACTTTCATCATTTCAACTGGAGAGTATTGAATAGACAAACTCAACACAGCACCCTTTTTACATGGCTTCCCACTACTGTTAAGTATCGGAAACAGCCCTTCGATCCTATTCCCTGAACACAACTCCTCGGTTGGGATTCCAACATCTCCTATGAACTTGGCTCCAAGTTGGTCACTGTCTTCCAACACAAACTTAACCACCTCGGCATGGTGAGCCACCGGTACATAGAAATGCTGCATCCACACAGGATTCTCATTGTTGTTGATAACAAAAGTTGTGCCAATCTTTGCACCTGCGATAAAGACAGTCACGAACGGATCACTTGCATTGTTGTTCCTCGTAAACTTCCCGAGCCGATCCATGTTAGGAAGATTTTTAGCCTCCTTAACACAAATGTCTAAGTTACCGTGTAACAGTTCCCCTCTCACAGAGCCGGTACTTGACCCTTCCATGGACATTAGTTTCGGTTTAAACAAAAAATAAAGAAAAAGAAAAAAATACTAAACAAGGAAACTTTCAGTAGTTGGATCAAATCTTGAGCACAACCCACAAGACAAGAGAAAAGTTTAGTGAAACCCTTTGAGATACAGATTCAAACCAAATCTATAAACTATATATAGAGGAAGCGGACGTTGACTTGAGCACAACTAGTGATATTTATAGAAAGCATTGGGCCCCAAGGAGTTTGACAATTTCATTTTCAAGTTGGGCATAACTAACTTATATGCTCCAACTTGAGGAAGGGTATATTGGAATATGTTATACTTCCTAAGTAGATAAATTTGAAAAACGAATATATCCTTGCCCTACTAGGTATACCAATATATAAATACTAGACCTTATGGTCCATGAAATACAACTTAACATTCTCTGATACACAACTTGTCAAGAACCCACAACACAAAAGAAAAGTTCAACGTTTGATTTATCTGCATTTGTGGATCTGTTCCAACTTTAGTCCCTAGTGACAATATAGTGAATGAAAATAACTAGTCGTGCCTCCAACAAATGATATGATTGACCTTGTAAAAATATTATATTGACACTTTGACAGTGAGGTTGTAATTCATAGAGGAATTCAGATGTTGAAGCAAAAGGGTTGGGAATGTGCGTTCGAAAGTATGACTCTGAGTTTTCACTATCACAATGTTGCTATTTGGCTACGTACCATGATTTTGTCAATGTTTGAAGAACCCAAAGAGGTCTTTGGATCCAAATTGTGTGTAAAGTGTTTACCGAACTTGTTCAGGTTGTTAAATACACATAACACATCTATGTTACATCTACAAATCCATTACGAAAAGCTCCGTCCAACTGTTAACAAAAAGAGCCTCAAACAATAATGAAGATTTTGAAAGTCCAAACACTACAAAAACAGCTCCCATGTGTGGACGCCTCTTATAATCACTTGAAGGGATTTTCCAACTTTTAAGTCAATTAAATATAGCCAGTTGTCCCAGCAATTAACCTGATAACGTGAAATCATCATCGAAACAAGAAGAAAAAATTTGTTTCCAGTGGACTTCGAACCCACACCTAGTCAATCTAACACTAAAGGCTATGACCACTTGACCAAATTAATATCTTGTACTCCTTTAAACTTTATATTATGAGAATATATAAGAAGAAGAGTTCTAAGTCCACTTCCAGTACCTGTGTTATAGTTGGTTAAGACGGTGAGGTAGAATGTTGAATATTATTAAACATAATTATTGTAAATTTTAAAAATGAAATGAGTGTACCGTGATGAAATTGAAGTATAGTATTTGGTTTAATATCCTCTATCATATGGCTAACTTGATGATAAATTATTTAAAAAGAAATTATTTCATAATAAATTTTAACTAATACAAAAAGGTTTTTCTAATTAAAAAAAAATTGGAATTAACAGAACAAAACTAAGTCGTTGAAGATACGTTTTTACACTATAAAAACGACTTAAATCATATTTGCTAAAAACTGTATATATTTTTTTGGAGAATTTTCATGTTTACCATTTTTTGGTACTATTACTATTAAATAGTCATTTTCAAAAATATTTTTTTTATTAAGTAACAAAAGATTTTTATACTCTTGTTTTTTATATATTTAATAAATAATTATTTAAGTAAATAAAATAAAATAAATAAATAATGTATTTTTGAACAAATCTGTTAAATGCCGGTAAACATGAATAATGATACCAACAAAATGGTAAACATGAAAAATTTTCATAATTTGGATGCAGAAAATAATAACTACAACTGATTTGTCCAAATAATTAATGGCTTTAGTTTTATCCCCGTCGATTCAACCAATGTTGAATGTTTTTAACAAGTTTAATCCACATAAGCTATTTTTTATTCAATGTCTTACTGCAAGCTATTCAATAGTTAAAACTTTCATTTCGGTTCAAATGAACCAATTAAGCAAACCGGGTATCTTTAACACGTATCTTCTCTGAATAAGGTCAATTTAAAATTCTTATCATCACACCGTCACTTCCTTTTTTTTATGTACATCACATGAATTTTTTTATTATAATCTTACATACCCAAAAAAGTTAGACTAGTCTTCTTTTTTTGAACAAGTTAGACTATGTTGTAAATAAATGTGAGGAGTAGTTTATATCTATTAATATATTTGTTTGATCGATAAGAGAGATCAGATGTTTGTAAAGGGACGAGAGAGAAATGGATTATGGAACTTGTGATTTCAATTAATTTGATCAGAGAACACATATATATAGGGAGAGTAAGTCGGCAACTATTGCCTTCACCAAGAAGTAATTAATATTTTACTACAAAAGTATAAACATTATCTTTATATTGAATAATCATTTATTATCTAACACTCCCCCTTGATTATCCAATTTGTATTACGTAGTGCCTCGTTAAAAACCTAGTCATGAAAAAACCCATTGGGACAAAAACCATGACAAGGGAAAAAGAGTACACTGCCCGTAATCTCCCCCTGAGAATAGTGGATCTAGCTTTCTTGTCACAGGTCACGCATATGCCGCATTCCGATACCATAAAAGTGTTTTCGAAATGTTGTAGTCAGAAGAGCTTTTGTGAACAAGTCAGTCGGATTATCGCATGACCGTACATACTCGATGTCCACTTCTTTATTTTTCTCGAGCTCCCTTCAAATATTTTTGTCGGCACTTTAACTATTTCGCTTGATTCTTGAATGTGGTGACTCATTGACCGAAGCCACACTCATTCTCGACATGCTTCGTGAAGCGCAATAGTCTTTGCATGATTCGAAGATGTCGCAACCAGAGTTTGTTTCTGGGACCGCCAAGAGATCGCGGTTCCACCAGTTGTAAAACCATATCCGGTTTGCGCTCGACTTTATAAATGGCATGTATCTGCAAAACCATACCAAACTCGAGGTTTCTAGGTAAACCAATTCTGAATCAATACGTACCTTGGAGAGAACTGACATGTTCTCGACGCCATTCTGGATCTTTTAAAATAACATCTCTTTTAACATCGAGAGATCTATTTACCATTGGAGTACTCAAAGGAGTCGCTTTATTCATACAAAAGCGTTTCAATAACCTTTTTTTTTTATAGTTTGATTGATGCACAAATATTCCTTCTCGGAAATGCTCTTTCTGGAGCCCAAGACAAAACTTTGTCTTGCCGAGATCTTTCATTTCGAACTCCTCTTTCATATGAGTTCGAGCATCATCAACCTCCTTTTGAGTTCCAATTATGTTCAGGTCATCTACATATACAGCAATGATCACAAAGCCATATGACGATTTCTTTATAAAAACGCATGGACATATCACATTATTAACATATCCTTTACTCAAAAGATATTCACTTAAGCGATTGTACCACATGCGTCCGGATTGCTTTAATCCGTAAAATGATCGCTGTAACTTGACCGAACAAATCTCCCTGGATTTTTCTTTCAATGCCCCTGGCATTTTCAGTCCCTCAAGGAGTTTCATATATATATATATATATATCGTTATCCAACGATCCGTACAAACATGCAGTCACAACGTCCATGAGATGCATCTTAAGATTTTTAGACGCCGTTAGGCTCATTGCATCCATTACCGGGGAATACGTTTTCTCAAAATCAATTCCCGGTCTCTGAGAAAATCTTTGGGCAACCAATCAGGTTTTATATCGTGTTACTTTTCTCACGAATACCCACTTATACCCAACATGATTTATATTCTCAGGCGTTATGACTATAGGTCCAAAGACATTCCTTTTATTTAGGGAGAATAATTCAATTTGAATGGCCTTCTGCCACTACTCCCAATCATGTCTTTTTAACAAATGGACCTTGGATCGGGATCATCACTTTTATGATCGATCTCTTTGGACACAGAAAAGGAGAACATTCCATCAACATCTTTTATCTTATAACTTTTCATCAATGGTGTAGTTGATGGAAATCTCATACTTTTATATTCCCTTTTCGTCATCTGGATCATCTTTATTTGGTTCATCTTGAACCTTTTCATTTATGCCTTCTTTCAGACATTTTTTAGTATCATGTTCTTCTGGAACCTTTCCACTTATGCCTTCTTTCAGACATCTTATAATATTAGGTTCTTCTGAAACCTTACCATTTATGTCTTTTTTCAGACATCTTTTAGCATCAGGTTCTCTTTGAACCTTTCCACTTATGTCTTCTTTCAGACATTTTTTACTATCAAGTTCTTCGGGAACTTTGCAACTTTTCTCAACCAATTTCTTTCGGGGGTTTTATCTCTAGAACCCGCTAGTCTCCCCCTTTTTAACTGAACCCTAGGTTCATTTTATTTCCATCAGTTTGTTCTTTAGGAACATCAACTCTTGATGGAATATTTTCAGCGGGTATATCATATCATATCTGTGAACACATTTGGTAACTGGTTTGTCAAATTATGCAAGTGCACAATTTTTTGAACTTCCAGCTCTCTTTGATTTATAGGGAGACCAAAGTGCAACAACGAATGTGTACACTATGTAATTTATTTAGGAATTTCTCAAATTCCTCCCCCTAACGCTGGAATTCATTCTCATTAAAATGACAATTGGCAAATCGTGCCATAAACATATCACCAGTTACTGGTTCAAGATACCTTATATACGGCTTGTTCTAACTCTTTCAGAGTTTTATATATTCCCGAGAGTATCTTTAACTCTCCAGGGACTACTAAACATCAAGATGCAACTCAAGTTATTTTTGTCCTGCCAGACATTTCAATATATTGCATCTATTTTAAATTTTCTCCAGTGACCTCGGAACAAGCCGTTTTTCATACCTCAAGGTCATCTTTCATTTCATTCTCTGGAGAACTATACCTTGGACTTTTGGTCCAAAAATCTCTCGTTTTTCTAACGAGCTTTATATCGAATTGATGGCCAATCAATTCACTCTACCCTCATACATAGGGGTAGATTCATAATCTTTATTTTTGTAGCGCTTTTTCATTTATTTATTGTCGACAATCTATTTTCTCTTTGGTTCCATCTTTTTATCCGTACTGATATGGTTAATCGAGATCTTTTTATCATCATTGATGATTTACCCAGGTACTTGACTGTAATATTAACCATATCAACGGTCTCATCATGAGATTCATCCTCTATTTATATTTTTGCTCCTTTTCGAGGACTCTTTAGAACCAAAGTGGTCTATCACGTCTCTAGCGTGCCATAGACTCATATATCGTCCGTTTAGGACACTATTTTCTTACTGGAGCATTTTCAGCTGGAATATGAGATTTCATTATTTTATCAAAATGTCTGGCAGGCATTTTGTAAATGGATTATTCTACTTTTCATTGTAATCCATTTCACATATCTCATTCCATCAGCTTATCATATGCTTCTAGCAAACTTGCGAGCATATTTCTAAGTATCCATATACTTTATCCCTCTGGATTGTGTATGTCTTTATTAACACCCGATCATGGGGATCATCTTACTTGAATTTACTTCATCAAGTTCTTTTTCAAGTGCGAACATAATTTTTCAATGTTCCACTCACTAGGATTCTTTAATTCTTCCCCTCGAGATGATGACACTCCATGTCTAAAATCTCGTACTGAATCCCACTCTAGAACCAATAACATATCCAGTTTTCCCATTTGGGATGAATTATGTTTCAAATCCTTTAGAGTGAGATCTTAATTTGGGGTCTGTTTAAAGAAATCACATATTGTGAACTTGTTTGATGATTCATCACCCATGATGGTTTTCTTTATTTTCTTGACATGCTATATGTGAAAAACTTCTGGTTTTTCAACATTTCACAATAATGTCGATAACATTATTGGAGATGGCTATATATCAGTAAACTCCAGGTTTACCACTCATTTATAATTTTGCCATCTTTTTCTTATGCATGTCTTTTCAAAGCTCCTCTAGAGCCAATAGTAATTTTTATATTACTAGATACTATACTTATTTATTTTGAGAGAAAAGAAATATTTGTTACCTTTATTAGTCATGTACGATGATCCAATATCTTCCAAGTATTGCTATCTCCATCCTGAATCTCAAAATCTTCTTTAGGAAGATAATCATTATATCACCGATACTCTCTGGTTCACCCAGAAAGTCTATCACATCAAGATGAGTATTCAAGCTATGAAAGATGGTTCGGGCTCATAAGAGATGAATGTTAATATACTTCCTTTCTCTTTTTCTTTTTGATACTCGATATAGATCGGCTAAATATTGGCGTACGACAACTACGTATCCAATTTTCTTTTTAGCCGTATCTATAGCAAACCTTTTATGTTTGCCTTTTATCACCCGACCACTTTCATTTTCGTGGAAGTTCTAATTATTTCGCATGGACGGAATATTCTTCCTCATCCACTTCCACGACCACGATAGGGGGTTTCAACCGCATCTACACCCTCGTCCTTTTTTTAATAGGACCGACTTGATGGTTTAGTATCATGATTTCATTTTCCCCTTTTTTTTCTTTTTTTTTTTAGTTTTCAAGGAGGATTTTCATCAACTCCAACTATTTATTGAATCCTTTCTTTCAAGGATTTAATTATTCAAAGATCTTCTAGATCTTTTCTCATGATACACCTCATCTTATAAACCATCATTAAAATGGTGTAAATTATCATGGCTTTGTCCTTTTCTCATCCGATATTGTTTCAATTTATCGATGATTTCTCAAAGCTCATTTTCTCTCAGATGCATATTTGCACCCACTGCCCAAGTCTTATAATTATTTCTCCTAATATCAAGGGCATTTTTTTTTTGAGCTTTGTCAAATTTGACATGATAACCGTATTCATAGAATAATAATATAATAAATACGAGAATTTAAATGCAGAAATTAAAGGCATAAAATAAATGCATAAATTAAATTGCATAAATTTAAATAGCATAAATAAAATCGGGAGGCTCAGCCTACCACATGATCCGAGGAGTCATAGACTACCATATTGATCATTTTTCAAAGTCCGAGGAGACATGGTCTACCATTTTGACTTTTACTTTTTTCAAGGTCCGAGGAGACTTAGTCTACCATTTTTGACCTTTTTTTTTTATTTACGGAGGCAAAGCCTTCCACGTAATTTTCTTTTTTCAATTCACGGAGGCAAAGCCTACCACGTGTTTCTCTGATCGTGAAGGCATAGCCTACCATAACGATCAGTCGGGAAAGGCAACGCCTATCATCCCGAAAAATAAACGGAGAAGGTCTAGCTTCTCACTCCGTAACAATAATAAAATTTAAATAAATTAAGTATATTGAAACACATAAATTTAAACATTACCTCGGCTGGTTTAAGAACTTTCGGATTGATAAATCTCAGTTGGTCAGAGCTTCGTGCTGATAACGTGTTGTAAATAAATGTGAGGAGTAGTTTATATCTATTAATATATTTGTTTGATCGATAAGAGAGATCAGATGTTTGTAAAGGGACGAGAGAGAAATGGATTATGGAACTTGTGATTTCAATTAATTTGATCAGAGAACACATATATATAGGGAGAGTAAGTCGGCAACTATTGTCTTCACCAAGAAGTAATTAATATTTTACTACAAAAGGATAAACATTATCTTTATATTGGATAGTCATTTATTATCTAACAGACTAGTCTATGTCTCTATTCTCTATGAATAGATGGATTTTTCATTTGATTTGACTCCCAAAACAAATGTGTGTTTAATGAATGGTGGTCTAAGCCGAACGTTTAGGGGATTGTAGGGTTTAAGAAGATCAGAACAAATGTTTTAAATTTTTAATTGGTGCCACAAAAACAAATGAAGAAAAAAATGTTCCAAAAATATGTGTCAACGGTCAACTAATTGGACACGTTCAAAGTCAACTATTGAAGAAAAAAATGTTCTCAAATAAGTTTCACATTATCCTGTTTGTTAAGAAAATTCAAAGAAACATTGCCTTCGTCTTCGCCATGGCCGGTACTTCATTTCTTGATACGATTTTCCGAAGAAGAAAGAAGAACTCTTCTGACTTCACCACTTCTGGTTTCCTAAGCAGTAAGTCTTGTTTGTTTTTTCGTTTCTACTCTTCTCACATGTGACTCAAACACCTCCCAAAAACTAGATTTATTTCCACTTGTCTCTACTAAATTCTGCAGCTTTCGAATTCGACTTTGAAACCATTAGAGCTGCAACTGATAACTTCTCACATGTGATTGGTCGTGGGGGATTCGGTTCTGTCTTCAAGGTTCGGTTCTGGTCATGATTTTTATAATTTTAAAAAATCAGGCTATTAGGGTAATAACAGATTTGTTTTTTATTTTTAAAAATCAGGGTAGGCTTCAAAGCGGGGAAGAAATAGCAGTCAAGAGACTACTTGGAAGTTCCATTAGAAGTGAGAGAGATTTTTGTAATGAAGTCGAGATTTTGTCAAAGCTATGGCACAAGAATCTGATCCATCTTCTTGGTTTCTGCTCTAAACAAGACCAACGTTACCTAGTTTATGAGTTCATGCCTAACTCAAGCCTCCAAAGTTATATATCTGGTTAGAAAACATTAAAGCATCCTTTATAGATCAATCTTGTCTAGTTTTCAAGCTCTACTAGTCATTACTTATTGTGGTTATCTGCTTCAGATCCTCATAGAGATTCTCATCAGCTAAGTTGGGAGATGTGTCGAAACATCGTCCAAGGGATAGCTCGAGGGCTACGTTACATTCATGAAGAATCCCAGTTATGGGTTGTTCACCGCGACATTAACCCTACGAACATTCTATTGGATTTAGAATTTAAGCCAAAGATTGCGGGTTTTGCATTGGCTAGGATGATGCAACAAGGTGAGAGTGAAGGGGAATCAACTGTAATTGCCGGCACCATGTAAGTGATGTCTAGTGATTTACATACGCAAGTGTTGATGTTTTAAAGAGCTAAAGAGCGTTAGAGAGACTAATAAACAACATTTTGTGATGGACTACAGAGGGTTTTTAGATCCAGAGTACATGAGAACCGGTCGTGTTTCTATCAAATCCGATGTTTATGCCTTTGGAGTTACCATCTTGATGATCATCAGCAGAAGAAGAGCTTATAGTAGTGGGGGCGAAGAATCACTAATTGAACATGTGAGTTTAAATTCAAGCAAAAGTATATGCAGTTGTTATTTAGCGAGCCGTGAATATTTTAGATTAAATACAATAAATTATTGTATAATTTAGGGGGGTCATAAAAGATATTGTCCTTTAAGATTAAGGAAGTAAGGCTAATGTTTTATTAGGTTTTGTCCAAAACCTACTCTGGTTGTTATGTTAAGTAGTTCTTTAATGGTGTATTTAATTAGGTTATGAGATGTTGGAACAGAGGAGAAACCATCTATGTGGTCCATGAAGTGATGAGAGAACAAGAACGAGAAGATTCGATAAGCGAAATCTTGAGATACATTCACATTGCTTTGCTATGTATCGATGAAAATGCAGAGACAAGGCCGACTATAGATAAAGTTCTCCACTGGTTTAGTTGTTCTTCTACTCCTTTACCCGAACCAACAATTAGTGATCGATTTCTTGTAGAGGCAGAAACAAATCTGTGTTTTTCGCCATCTCTATCTCCAGGATATAGCTCTGATATGTCTCCTACGTCTTCACGTTAGGGAGATTGGGTACTCTGTTTATTGGGTTGATGAGAGTTTATGATGAGAACGATTTATTGATTACTCTTGTGTAATAAAATACCAAACTACATTTTTTTTTAAAGAATGCAAACTACATTTCGGATTAATATCTTGGTTTAAATCCTTTTAAACTCCTCTATATCTTCTAAAAACAATTTAATACATTTCACCCATAACTTCAAACATGATCCGCAATCATATGAATCGAAATTGAATGACTTCCCAAACATCCCTTTATTTTTTATGTAACTTTTGCTATTTTTCTTTATATATTTTGTTGATAAAGTTTTGGATGATATAGGTTTGCAAGCTATCTTTATGTATAAAATAGATCTCGACAATATAGAATAACTACATGATAATCCGCGCGTATGTGCAAAATGAAGTTTTTAAATTTTATCGATTTGATGTAGTTTTAACATTTTGTATCATTACAATCTTTATCTATTGTAAAATAACGAATATAAATATTGATCTTTTAAATGTATCATCTTTGTTAAAAAATTAATGTATTATATCTCATTATAATTATTTTTAAGACTTAAACATTTACATTAAATATTTATTTATTTTGTTGGTAAATTTTTTAAAATATGGTAATAACTCATAGATCATCATTAATATAATAATAAATAATATAATAGTAAAAATGGAAATCTGATAATATTTTATTTATTTTATTCTATTTTTATAATTATATAATTTTTATTACTAACATTTTTTTCAAAATTGTAATTTTCTAATCTTAATATGATAGTTTCTTTTTAATATCTAAAAAATTTAAAAATATTATTTGTATAAGGTTTAGTCATATACCAAACAAATGTTTTTCTTAAATTTATTAAATTTGATTTAATATATTTTGAACAGATAGAAAATGTTTTCAAGATTTTAATTTTAAATATATACATATATAATTAATCATAAATTTAAATAAAAAATATTTATTTTATTTTAATTTTATCATATAATTAAGAAAATCTAAAAACGAAAAAATATTTTAAATGTAATTAAAATTTTAAAACTTTTATTTCTGCACATAAGTGTAGAAAAACATCTAGTTTGAGATAAAAGAGAAATATGCATACACCATTTTTAGATTTTTTTTTTTTTTTTGAAATTGCAGGCTTTTGAAATGCGAAAAACTTATAAACATGTTAGGATAGACAAATATTTGGTAAATTTTTAGTTTTTAAAATGCTTTTTCTCTCAAAATTTGAAAGTATTATTGACAGCTCAACCGTTAAATACCCCAACAATAGATAAGTTCCGACCGAAGCCGCAACGTACAGAATTGTTTCTAAATATTCGGCGAACCGCTTGTCTCTTTGTCCCGAAAGGTAGTGTATTATCTGATAACGAATCGAAGAGAACTCGTCAACGCTACGTTTGTGCTTTAATGAGACGACACATGCCAACTCATGCAGTGAAGAAGCTGGACACCAACGTGTAACTCACAGCTTCACCTCGTCAGAGCGGATTTTGGACTTGTGTAAAGTCTACAAATAGAAGCAACCTTCACTTTTCACTCGTATCGTAAGATTGTTGACTCCAACACGCAAACAACAAAAACAAAAACAAAAAGAAAAACCTAATTTTCTGGAAGATAAAGCTTAACGGAAAGCGAAAGCAAGCTCGTTTTTTTTTAAGGGCTTCCAGCTTTTGATATTGTGGGTTTTACGAACGCGCAATAATAGCGTGAGACGTTAATATAGTTCTTCTTTTATTTAAGGATTGTATTTTCCTTCAGTCTTGTTTTTACAGATACTGATATTGAAACGAAGCAGAGATGTGTAGTCTGGCGACAAATCTCTTATTCCCATCGAAGATGAAACCCGCTTTTACAGAGAAACAGAGCACTAGCTCACTCTTCGTTACTACAAATAACAGATCCAAGATGAAGAACAGATCTGCTGTTCCTGTAAGAATCTCAAATCTTTTACAGGGAAAATTTTTACACACTGTTTTTACGGTACCTATTTTCTATTTTCGTCAGTAATTTCATTTAATTGTTTTATGCGATTAGTTTCTTAAGTTCTAAAGACCTAATAATAAGAAATTGAATTCTATTGCTTCAGGCTATATGCTATGTTTTAGGGCTTTATCTTAACTTTATGCCTTGGGTTATATGCTATGTTTTACGGTTTTATTCTTAACTTCATGCCGTAGGTATGCTCTGTTTTAGGGTTTATATTGACGCGTTAATTGCATCTTTTTGGATCTAAATTTGATTTATTAAAGAATATTTGTGTGTTTGAATGAATAAGGTTGCAAGATTATTTGGACCGGCGATTTTTGAAGCCTCCAAATTGAAAGTATCATTCTTAGGAGTTGATGAGAAGAAGCATCCATCAAAGCTCCCAAGAACTTACACTCTTACTCACAGTGACATAACCGCTAAGCTAACTTTAGCTATTTCTCAATCTATCAATAATTCTCAGGTAAGCCAACAAACTCCCCATAATGCACAACTATTTTATGTTTGTGTTTTTCAGAGGCATGCCTTTTTTTTTTGTATGTGGATTCACCAGTTGCAGGGATGGGCTAATAGATTGTTCCGGGACGAAGTAGTGGCCGAGTGGAAGAAAGTGAAGGGTAAAATGTCTCTTCACGTTCATTGCCACATTAGCGGAGGCCATTTCCTTTTGGATCTCATAGCGAAGCTTCGGTACTACATATTTTGTAAGGAATTACCGGTGGTAAGTAAGTGGTTTATGTACTTTTGATATGGAACAATGTTACCTCTTAGTTATATTTGACATTGATTTATAGGTATTGAAAGCTTTTGTTCATGGGGACGGGAACTTGTTGAATAGTTACCCTGAGCTACAAGAATCTCCCGTTTGGGTTTATTTCCATTCAAACATCCCCGAGTACAATAAGGTTGAATGTTGGGGGCCGCTTTGGGAGGCCACGCAGCACAACCACGATGGAAATAGAACACGCAAAAAATGTGAAACTCTGCCGGAGCTAGCATGTCCCGATGAGTGCAAGTGTTGCTTTCCGTCGGTTAGCACGATCCCATGGTCTCATCGTCATTATCAACATGGCAGAGGGGATGAGAATGAGAATTTCGTGGGTGGCTAGTTGGGAATACCTATCCCAAACTCTGAGAAATTGAAGTGATAGATCTCGTGAGGATATTTCTTTTTCTTTGTCCTTTGGTGGTTAGGAAAAGTTGGAAGGAATGTGAAAGTTATTTGTTTAGTGTTAACAGTAAGTAGATGGAAGTTGTACAACAGTGTTAGTATTACTATCCTTTGTATTATATATTTACGAAGTCCATGTAGAAATAAAGACTTTGCTACGTGTGTTAAATGATATTTTTTTTGGTTGGCAACAACAAGAGACAACAAGAGACGATACTTTGATGCAACGATTCGGCATCAATTCTATGGAAGCTTTGGAACAATGGAAGTCCAACCCAAGACTGCCTATATATAATAGGAAAATTGTCACAAATAACATATATTCATGTTTGTACTAATTATTTTTAAAAAATACTTGTACTTTTAGAATTAACTAATTTAGACATAGGATTTAGTATAAGATATTTATACTAACTAATCTAAATTTAAGATTTAGAGTTAAAAGGTGAGGTAGGATTTTTGAAATATGAAATTTAAGATTCTAATAAATATATAAATAAATACTTAAAAATTTTAAAAAATAGTTTTAAACATAATTTTCGATTTTCATAAAAAAAATTTAAAAAAAATTCAAAAGAAAAAAACATCTATGAAAAATTATAATTGGAAAACAAAAAATCAAAAAAAATATTTTTAAGTATTTTCATCAACCGTTGAACTATTTCAATGTTTTCAGCTCTAAATATTCATTGGAATGACAGCCATTTCAAATTGGAAGCTGTCGAATTCAAAGGTCTGTCTGCTTTCTTTTTACCAGCCGAATCAGAGAGTGACAAAGGGATATTATCTTCTATCGGAGTGGTGGTAGGTTTTGAATTAGCTCTGGTTCTTCTCACCTAGGCAAGAGGACGCTTCATATTAGACACAAAGTATTTCACATCGATAATTGAAAGGAATCCTAAGCAATCTATATATATAAAGAAATGTTCGCCTCTCTCCCGTGAAGCCACGTCATCAATTCGTGCGTTCTGAGAGTGACACGTGTCCCATTTTATATTTAGAGCCAAAATAAATGAATGCAGTTAAGGGTAATTAAACTCATCACCTCTAGCACTGATAATTTCTCTTAGAACCACTAGGATAAAGTCACTTTTTATAAATATTTGGCCGCGAAAATACTTATTATCGTGTCAGCTGGAAGCCCATGCTTTTTCTGCTTGTGGCCAGGGCCAACACTGAACTGACGTCAAGATGAAGATCGTGAAGTTAAAAACTTTGCAGTTTTGCAATGTTTCCAATCTTTATCACTTGATGCATATAATATATATCAAAATACATTTGTTGTAGACGCTTTTATTAGTTTTGCTTTTACAATAAGGTATTTAAAGTTATAAATGTTTTGTGCCAGTGAAGTAATGGTTGAAAAATCTCTATACATATGTCATTTTAAAATAACACCCAACTTCTATATATAGTCAATACATATGTCCATGTTATATTCTAAACTAAATATTTTCTCTTTTAAAAATATAGAAAACATTTTTTTAGCCTACAAGCAAATGTTGTAGAGCAAGTATGCATTATACAAAATAATATATATTTAAAATCCATACACAAAAACATAAAAGTTGTTATAGGCCTCTTTCTGACACATGCACACTCCACTATGAATAAGAATTAAAAAAAAAACAGTATTGTCATCAAACTTTATCACAAATCCACATTTGTACATCTATAATTATGAGTTGGACAATTAGTTAATTTGATACAATACCAAAGCAAGAATAATTGAAAAACAACTATATCACCGCATACTAATAAGTAAGACATAACAGATAACCAAATTCTTGAATCTTAAAACAAATTTCAACTCGAGTATTTAGTGAATATCAAATTAACTAATATCCCGCCCGTAGGGCGGGCAGACCCTAGTATATAAGATAGATGTGTCACTCCTTTTATCATCAATTGGTGTTAAGTTGGAAGCTCATCTAACTTAACATGGTATTATAGCCCGATTCATGCTGTCCAATCTGATCTACATCGATCTGATTCAAAGCTGGTCTATCGATATTTGTCCGAACATTCCGAGATTGACGTTCAAAAAGTCATCTTCTCGAAAGACGTATTAGACACAAAGTATCCCACATCGATAGTTGGAAAGGATCCTAAGCAATATATAAAATAGATGAACTACTCTTTTTATCACCAATTGGTTTTAGGTTAGAAATTCATCTAACTTAACACTTTCTCTCTTTTCTTTGATCTCAAGGTACTGCTAGAGACAGATGGGAAAGAGTTTCCTGCTCCGAAAGCCATAGAACCCTGGATCTTGAAATTGGACGAGACATTCTGTTCAACCGAGTTCTCTGATTCATATCCATTGAGAGACTGAGGATCAGGGAGAGATATGGTTGGGGCCTAAACCCAATCATGAGTGTACTGAAATCCCAGCACCTTGGGAGTTATAATTACAAACATGACCCTTGTTCTTGTTTAGATCATGAGAGATGTGCAGAATCACATGTTGTACCTTTGGATTCTCCTTAATGGATTGCTGCATATGTAATATTCTTGCTCATCTTTCTGTTTCATCAGAATGGGAAACATATTGAAGAGTCATGCGCCGATCTTCCTTTGATAACTCCGGGAAAAGAGGAGGAAACCCAGGAGGACCATCCATACGGATGCCTTCAGTTGATCTTCTTTGCTTGTCTCCTCGATTGGTAGTGGTGGTTTATTCAAACCTGCAGCTGGTTACTTTCTCTTGGAGTATGGGCACCAAGATTTCTCATGAGTAAGTCTAAAGCAAGAGAAGCACCATTTATGAATCTTTTTATACTCATAGGTGATTACAGTATTTTCACCAGAGGGTAGAATGAGATTCTTGACTTCAAAGGCAAGATTTTCCACGTTGAGGGTTACTTTAGCTCTGACATAATTTGTGGTCTGTGAGGCTTTGGGATCATAGGCAAGTTCTTCCACTTTTTCCTATCTTTTTGGCAAGATTAAACATTATCTCTGATGTATAGTGAACCACTGGATGTTCCTGATTTGGAAACTGTCGTGAGAAAGTTTCTTGGTGGAGAAGTACACCACCCTTCAAGCAACAACGTTGTAACTTGACTACTAGTGGAAAAATAAAATTTTAATAGTTTTTAAATCAAAATTTTTATAACAACGTTGTAGCTTGACTGCCTAAGTTTGCCCGTTTGTATCGGACATATTACAATGGTTCACTTCTAACCTATGCAATCACTTTTAGCTTACTTTGTATCTTTCAAATCACTTTTTTTGCTTGTTTGTATTGATGTTGTTGCGTTAGTTGCATAGAAGGCTACGGTTCTCTTTACAACCATGAGAATAGTGATTGTCACTCTGCTAATTAAGGTCTCAGGAGATAATTTCTAGCTAATTGTCTCCAGCAAAACCAAGATTCACAACTAGTGTCTTGTTTGTTTCTCATTTGTCTAATGATCAAGTTGCAGAAGAAAATGTGGTTTGATTATGCTTACGTTCATGTTTTGTTTATGTAAAAATCGTTGAAAAATAGTTAAATATTTGTAAAGATTCAAACTATATACACAAAAGGAGACCTAAAGAATCACACCAACACTCCAAAAACTATGCAAGGTATGGTTGGTTATTGACGACCCAACTATATCATATTCTCAAGAGATCACCGGATTGTTGTTCTACCAAAGTACAGGGCCCCAATCCCGCTCTCCCTGCGCTGAGAACAAGAAACAGAGAGCACATGTGTGTTTGTGTTATGCATTGTTGTGACTAAGAGACAGGAATAAAGCATATTAATGTTCTTTCTTTACCTGAGATTTAGGAGAAGGGAACACATTCCAAAATCTTAACGTTTCATCTCCTGCTCCTGTCACGATTGTCTGCCAACCAACAAAGATTCATCACACAAGAGAAACTACCGAACTACCGTTGATGCAAGTGTAGATATTCTAACCTGTCCATCGGGTGAAACAGCAAGATACAGAACACGAAACGTGTGACCCGTAAGAGTTGCTAACTGTAAGAGATCAAAAAGACATGTTCAGTTGTCTAAATTGTCAGCAAGAAAGAGAGAGAGAGAGAGGTAAATCTTACTTTAGACATGGTTGGGTATTTCCAAACGATGATTTGGTTTTGAGAATATCCGTGCGTGCTCACAAGCTCGTTCACGTTCTTAGACCAAGCCAAATTACACACCTGACTATTAGTGTCTACGCAACTTAAACGAGTGTTCGTCGTCGTGTTCCAGAAACGGATACATCTATCAGCAGTGCCACCACCTGAAGCAAGAAGTCCATGAATATGCGGAGACCAAGCAATAGCTTTAACCGCCGCTGTGTGTTCACAGTATCTCAAAACCGGTTGTGTTGAATGTTGGTTCCATACAAGAAGCTGCACCATCCGAGGAGAATCATTACCCGTGTTCCAAAGAGGAAACAGACCCAATTATATATTTTACCTTATTGTCGTTTCCGCCTGATGCCAGCTCACGATTGTCATAAGACCATTTGAGTCCGCAGACTTCGGATCTGTGACCTGTTAGCTTACTGACATGATCTTCTTGAGAACGTATGTCTCTCTGAAGTATTTTCTTGTCTCTACTACCGGAAGATAAAACAGATGAGCTCCATGCCAGGGCTCCAACTCGTAGTCGGTGTCCTCCCATCGTTCTTATTCTCCTGCAGCGTAACGCATCCCAAATCTAGTGAAAAAGAAAAGCACTAAGATTAAGTTGTCCATATTTTTAAAAAGCTATAAATGTGTTCAACATACCTCTACAGTTCCGCTACTAGTTCCAATAGCCAAATGTGTTCCACGTAGTGCCCAACTCACTGAGCAAACACTTTCATCGCCACCGAGATCGCATAACTTAGTTACCTGAAAGTCATTCCAAGTCAAAAACACTTGAACATTCTTTGAGTAAAGAAAAAGAAAGAAAGAAAGAAACTCGCCTTGCTACTAGAAGCATTCCACAAATAAACACATCCCCCTAATCCAACTGCAAGAACATTTTGCGCTGACCAATCCACGAGATTCAAGTAAAAATCATCTTGCAGAGCCGGCGCATCCAATACCTAACAACAACATCCACAACATCAGCAAGAACCTACATTTATAATCACTGGACAGAGAGTAAGACATTACGCATTCTTCAAAAACAGTTCAATAAACACTAACAAAAACTTCACAAACATCTCACGAGTTTCACACAAACAACACTACACTAGTAATCTCTGGAGAGAGAGTAGTAGGCATTACGCATTCTTCAAAAACAGTTCACTCCACACACACACATTCACTCAAAGAGATCAATTCCTAAAATGTCTCAACACACTACACTAATCCATCCAAAAACACACACACACAAATCTACACTAGTAACATTCACATGACAAATGCAATATCAGGAAGAATCTACATTATTTATACTCTTTGTATAAAGAGTAGACATCACATATTATTCGCAAACAGTACATTAAACACTAGCAAAGACTGTATAAAGAGCTTTTAAATAGATGAAATCGCAGGAACACAATCGAAGCTACACAATTCAATCCAATTCAACTACTAAACCCTAATTTCAACTCACAAACCCTAAAGTCCAAAACTTTAAAAACCCTAAACTCACCTTATAAGCAGACTTAAGAATATTCCTGGGCGGCTTAACCGGACTACGGCTAACACTAGGCCCCTCATCACACCCAAACGGCGGAAACGAGTTCACCGGCCGCTGCGTCTCCGTCTTATACCGGAAAATATTCCTTGAAGAAGGAGAGAACCCAGTAACGACATCTCTCTTCTCCGGCGTCTCCGGTTCGAAAAGCACGGTTCGGAGCATACCGGCGTAAGACCCAGGCCCATCTTCTTTCCCGTCCTTGGGCGACGGTTCGAGGCCGAAAAGAGCGAAATTTGAACCGGATGGGCTCGGGATAAACCGGTCGGAGTAGATTGGTTTGGAGGGAGAGTGGTAGTGGTCGGAATGGATTAAACGGTTGATTCGTTGGGTCTCGAGTGAGACCGTTGGTCGGTTCATTGACGGTGGGAGGTTTAGCTGAGATGATGAAGATGAAGGATCTTCTTCTTCGTCCTCCATGGTTGGTTTGATTCTCTTGCTGCTTCTTTCCTCCATGATTATTCCAGATTTGGGAAAATCTTTTCTGTTCTTTCTTTCCCGGGAAATTCTCAGGGAAACAGAAATCGTCAAGGGAAAAAATGGTGCGAAAACAAGGGGGTGATCAGGTGCGGTAGAGTTTATAGTTTGTACAGTGCATCCTTTGTGTTTATGGACTGGGCCTGAACTCTCCGCCGGTATATTTTCAGCCCAAGAACTGTTTTTAATACAGCCCAATAAGAAATGGTTAAGTGTAGGACTGGGTAAACCAAATCGAAAATTCGAACAAAACCCAACCCTATAAAAATGAATCTAAACCGAACCGAATCTAACTTAAACACCAAATGGATTTTGTTCTACGGTTATGAATTTTTACCCAAAGTAAACACGAACCCAAATGAATATCCGAAAAAATCCAAAAATTTCAATATTCCAAAAAAAAACTTATCGAATCTAACTTAAACACCGAATGAATTTTCTTCTACGGTTATGAGTTTTTACCCAAAATAAACACGAATCCAAATGGATGTCCGAAAAAGTGAAAATTTCAATATTCCAAAAAAAATTTGTACTAAAACCGATCTCAATCTCTAATATGTATCCATAAAATACTAAGATATTAATGAATACATAAATAATTATCAGTTACATGAATAATTAACTTAAATATTTATTTTAATATATTTTTTTGTCGTCTACTTACTTAAATGTATATATTTTGGTATTTGATCAATATTGATGTTTTTATATTTTGACAATTGCATTCAAAGTTTAACAAAGAATAAGTTTGGTTCTGGAGTTTTTTTAAGGCTTAAATAACTTTTTATGTTTATAAAGTTGCTAGCTAGTTGTTAATTTTAGTTCGTTTACATTTTATTATGTATGTTTCTCGTTCGTACAAAGCTTTGGTTTTGTGTGATATGTCTGATGTTGTCATATATAATTTAAGGACGAATCTCGTATGGTTGATAGAAGAGTGTCCTAAAGTAATTATGAAAAACAACAATATGGTTTGAATAAGTCACATACACAAATTTATTGAAAAGATTGGAAATATATTGAGTTTGTTCAAGTACAAATCAATATTTTTGGAACCGATTACTCGATTAATATCTGAATCAGAACTATTTCGGGTTCAACCAGATCTTAGACATGTAACTAAACCTTAACCAAACTCAACTAAAGCCGAACCTAATCGAACTCGAACTTTTATAATATCCTAATAGAGTTGAAATTCATGAATCTGTAATCCAAAACCCGAATAAACCCGATTGCCCAGCCCAAGGTAAGTGTAACCCAAACTTCTCTGCCTGAAACTCCATACTATTATTGTAAATATCATTTGTTTTTCTTTTCTCTGTGTCATCATCTAGATCGAGAAGACTTGATCCATAGGACTATAACCACCCTTATACGAAAAAAAATACAAAACCCGTATTAAGCATAGAGCACAAAGCATAGGGTAAGTTTTAAACGAATAACATAAAACAAGCTCTCAAGGTTTAGTCTACATTAACATGTGAGGAAACTTCCAACCACATCCACACGATGGGATTTACCATAGTGAAACTAAGAAGTAACTAAGGTTTCACCGTGCATCAAACTACAACAGTCACACATTTCAGAATGTTAAAAAGCCCATCGTCAATGACAACATCACAGCACTCCATCTTACCCCAAATATCTCCTCCCTGGCGCTTTTCCAAAACAATCTCCGCACAACAAATCATCTCCTTGCCTTCATGATTATTTACAACTTCATCGTTTGATATAACAGTTTCATATGGATTAGTAAGAAATATATTTCTGTTCAAGTGTTATAATATACACAACTATAACAAAACAGACATCCAAGTGTAGGTAACTTGTTGTCCCGTTTTTCCATTTTATTTTTTCTAGTGAGAGCGAAATTCCTCAAAGAAGTAATCACATGGTGTTTTTTCTCTGATTTCACCTCAGATTTACTTACAACACACAATACCAGTCAATGACAGCTACATGGAAACGTCTGAAGCTTATAAAAGACAGCACACAAAACAAACTCTTTTGCTTTTCTTTTTCTCTTCTTTGATTTCTCCATCTTGTTTATCTATTAGTATCAATATTACATCATAAAACATTTCCCCTGAGAATGAAACCATGGCCCATAGTGTTTAAGCATTGCCTCCTTCTGGTAATGTGATCAAACGAGTACTTGAGTCATACACCATCGCCGTTCCACATCTAAACCAGAAAATCAATTTTAAGAATCAAAAACATTTCAAGTATAAACTTTCATCGGTAAATTAGATAAAGAGTCTAAAGATATCGAGCTTTTGCTTACCCGGAGCATTTAACATTGTTGGTGGAACCATCATTGGAGATGGATAGTATTGTTCCAAAGAAGGATGTATTCTCTGTTCCACAGTTTGGACAAGGGCCCTGTTAAAGATACATTCCAAGAACATTTCATGAGTACTAATCATTTGTTTTCTGTAAGTTCAAGAACTAATCTGAGAAGAGCAATGGTTTTGACCTTCAGGATCAAGGAGTCTCTGATGATCAGCTTTGTGAGTGATAGCGCAAGATACACAATTGCAGGCACCGCAGCGAACCATGTGAAGATGAAACTGAATGGTTCCGGAAGCTGCAAGTTTTCATTTGCGTTTTTTAATATAAATATTGCAAGAAGATTGTAACAGTTACCTCCAAACTATATAAGAAGATTCAAAAGGGTTTTACCTCGAGCAAGTAAGTGATTTCAAAACCCGTAAGGTCATCAAGGAAGAAAAACCTGGAGAACAACAGTTGAACCTGAGATTATGTTTTGATTTTCAAATCTTGAGAGAGGAACAGAACAGATACTTACAGTCCGAGAGCGACAACGGTTGCTGGAACATTCAACAAGAACATTTTGAAATAATCTACGGCCAGATCACTGTAAACCTGCATGATCATGAATCCAAAACGTATGAAACTTATGTCATGTTCTAGAAAAAATGTTACGTTCTCAATGTCTTATGTTATGTTCTACAAAAGGTACGGAATGTTCTAAAGAATGCCTTATGTTATGTTTAAGTTCTACAATGTCTTAAGATTTAAGAATGTAAATGAAGTAGATTGTTTTTACCTTTTTACTACGAAGACTGCATCTAGGACCCTCGCACACAATCTCACTTCCGTCCATCTACAGAAACAGAAAGCAATGATGTACATGTACCGGATCCAACATACACATATGTAACAAGCTGGGTTAAATTAAAGATATACAAACCTTCAGTTTCATTTTGAGCTTGTCGTATTCTTCATCACTCATGATTGGATTGCCAGACACATAAGCCATTGAAGCTTCAAGGAATCTTTGTTCATCAGAACCTGAAATACACAAAATAATTGATCATATTCTGCGAACGGAGCATGAAGATACTAGAAAATCATATTAGTGTCATTACTTAGCATGACAACACTGCTTCCTTCCCACATCAACTCTTCTTTAAGGTTATCAAACTCTTCATTAGACATAACAGCCTTTCCTTCGTAATAGAATGACTGCAGAGAACAATCCTCTCAGACTTGGAAAAACTTCTTTATTATATTTATTTATGTAACCATTAAAAAAAAGAAAATAAATAATTATTTCTTGTGTGTTACTTGCATCGCTTGGAGAAACTCTTGTTCCATTTCACCGATTGATCTCTTCTCGTTCTTGTTGATGCTACAGTAAGGTAAGATCTTGCTATCAACTTCTTCCCCACCCACCTGACCTGAAGTCAAGAATGTTCTAAAGGTTGATTAGAACATAAAAAACAAAACAAAACCCACAAACAGAAAAGTTTAAAACAACAACTTGTTTCAAGAAAGACCCTAGGAGAAATTCAAAGGTTGATTCGAAGATAAATAAACAAAACAAAACCCAAAAACAGGAAAGCAGTTATGTTCTGTAATATATAAAAATCAAAACTTTTTTTCACAGAAAAGTTGTTGCCAAACGAAAGCCTAGTCGAGATAGATCGTTACATGCACACTGTAAAAGGGTAATCTTCCATATTTGAAGTTACGTGTCCAAAAAGATTGAAACTTTATCAAGAGGGCAAAACAATCAAAGACCTGACTGATCGGTAGTGGCTTTGACGGGTAATAAGAAAAGTCTTCGTCTGAGAGAAATAGATCGTCGAGGGCTGAACTGAGCAGAGTGTGTCCTCGAAGGAGGAGAAGAACAAGTGGTGGTGGATTTGCGAGAAACTGGAGAGTGGAATCGAGGGATTGTTAGAGTAAACGCCATCTTACTACACATTTTCTTCTTCTTCTTCTTCCGGGAGAGAGACGAGCGAGATTGTTCTTTCTTGTGTGTTTCCGGGAAGAAGAAAAATGTGAAGAGCTTTGGAATTGTGGTTGAGAATTGAGATTGTGATGGAAGTGTTGTGATTTTTTCGCAACGTTTGTCTGTTTATTGGAGGGAGAATGAGAAGGAGATAAGGAAAGATAGATCGTGTGGCGATGAAGAGTTCCACGTCAGCAATGAATATCTAGTTATTCTGATTACGCATAGGTTGCGTTTGAAAAGAAAGTAGAAGGAAGAAGGGTAAGAATTCTGCATGACTAGAAATATTGATTTTGAAGCCCACGATTGGCCCAGTTTTATATGAGAGAAGTGCGATTGACTTGTAGAAACTGAGACACTTTAGACTAATCTAGAATGGTTTTGAATCATGAATCTGGTTCTATACAAACCTCTCTCTTATCTCTTCATTATCTTTTAGAGAAAGGTTTTGGGTTTGTCGTTTGATCTTCTCCTGCTTCCTTTGACCAGCGATGAAGATCCAGTTCCGGCATCTGGTGACTCCCTTAGCACAGTTGGCCGGCTCTTGGCTCCGGTTGTTTGCGTCTTACTTAGGTGGAACATCTGCTTCTCCGATGACCGATGGCTTCGATTCCGATGATCTACCTTCTTCTCCGGTGGAGTCGTTGGCTTACCTCCGGAATTTTCCCGAATTTTGTTCCCGTTTGCTGGCCTTCGCAGGAGGATCTTCGATTGGATTTCTTCTATCGAGTTTCCTCTGTTGTTTAGAGGTCCGGTGTTAATGGCTAAGGCGTTTTGGCGACTGCTCTCTCAATTTCTATCATCGTTCCCGTTGATCTCTTTGATTGGGTTTTTGTTCCGGTTTGTTTCCGGTGGAACACACGATTGGAGGTTATCAGAGATGTTTTTTTTGGTGAAGTCGTCTGATGGTGGTGCGGTTCTTAATTGACTAAAGTCGTCCGACGGTCTCTTTTTCTGCGGCGTCCTGTTTCCGGTGTGTTCTGGTGGCAGTCCGGAAGTCGTTCCGGTGATGACTATCTTCCTGTAAAGATGATGGTTGCTTTGTGTGACACGTGCGTTTCCTGTAAAGTCGTTTCGTTTATCCGTTTCGCGTGGTGGCAAGTGGAAGGCGTCTTCCTTTAATTTTTTGTTTGGGTTTTGTTGGGCCGTATTTGGTCTATTTATTGTTGTTGTCCATCGGTTGGACTTTTTCTGTTTTGTTTCTGGCTTTTTTATGAGCTTTTGTATTGTTGTTTAATATTATAATACATATGACAAAAAAATGGTTTTGAATCTTTTGATATTCAATGCCCTATTTTTCCCTTATTAACACTTTACATTATTTTTTATTTCTTCCATCTCATTATTTGAATTTAATAATCTATAATAATTTTGTTTAATATAGTTTAATATTTAGATTAAAAGAATTTATAATTCTTTTTCATTTTTCTGATGACAATTAGGCTTTCTTTTTAGATTATATCTTATTAACACTAAATTACATTAAAATAAATAAAATTACATAATTTTTGTAAAAAAATATAATTAATAAAGAGAATTTGTACTCCCTACACATCAAATTTCCTCTATTTGCACTTCATACCCTATTTCCCCTTAATTTTTTTCCCCTATCATTACCATTTTTCCCCATTCTATGATATCCCACCTTTTTAAGTATACTAGGACCGTTCCCGGGCTACGCCCGGGTTATTTTCTATGAAAATATTAAAGTAGAATATCATATTAGATTAATATATTTGTTTTCTAAATTATGTTAAATGTAAAATAGTGGTAGGATTAAAATAATTATTGAATGTAAAAAAAAAATAGAAAAATAAAAAATAATAGCATAGTAAGATATCTAATATAAATCATTTTATTTTAATAATGTTGAATAAAAAATCTAAAAAAATAAAATTATAGAGACATAATATATAATACTAAAATATAAAATATGCATTTATATTGATTACTATTATATTAAAAATGTATATTTATAAAATGAAAAGTAGCCGGATGGACGTGCGATTCAAACTCTAGTGATTATTAAATTTGACATTGGAAAATGTTTGACATAGTTTGATGAGAATTTATATTCAACTGTTTGAGAAGGACGCAAATTCATCTCTATGTTACATACCTGGAGAGTTGCATATGCATCACTGAATTCATAGTGAGATTCAATCGTTTAATTTATAGTTTTCAAAAAAGGGTTGAAATAGAGAGAAGAAGGAATTGTCTATTCTCTACTGAAACTATTGGAAACAGGAAACGTGACTATGATCAAAAATGTTTAAAAAAAAAAAAAAAACAAAACAAAAATAGAGAACAAAACTCACTTCCTTTTCCTTTGCTGACAATATAAGCTTGCTAGTTTGTCCATAATCTATCTTTGAAGTTGAAAGAATTTGAAGGTTTCTTTAAATTGGTCACAACTCTGCAATAAACAAACTATTGCACACAAACTAAGAAATAATAATCTATAATATTTCTTACAAAATAAATAAATAATAATCTATAGTATTGATGTTTTTTTCTTGTAACACCTATATTATTAAAGTTATATCACATTTTTTTCTCTTTGCGCTACTTCAGTAATCAAAGAAAGAGAGAAACATCATGTCATCACATTTATTAAATTTTACAAAATTTCTTCATCTTTCATTTTTATTATTCGAGCGAAATATACTAAAATAATATCTAATATTCTATATATAATTTTAATCAATAGTATATTTTAAAACCCAACAAAACAATTAATATCTATATTTTCATAAAAATAATTTAATACAAAATTAATAATATAACTCTCAAAAATACAAAATTAAAGAACACATTACTAAAACTCACAAAATAAAGTATTTAAAATATCACGAATAGGAACCTTTATTTATCACTTCAGTTTCTTCACTTTTTCTTTATTTTATAACTGTCAACTATTAATCACTCCAAAAATATCTGTAAGCAATGATCTTAACAAATGAGAATTTACAAATTACAGATCTAGATCTTCCTTTAAGTACCGAAAATGGTTTATGCTCAACTGTACTCTTTTTCATATGATATAGCATTTAGCATTTACCAAGTACATAACTTTGAAATCATTGTTCCACCAAAAGTACATATCATTTAAAGGGATCATAACTTGGAGACCAAGAAATGGTTCGGATGATTCTAAGCGATGTGTATGATTAAGAACAAAAAATATTTGTATTTAACAAATACCTAAGACTCAGAAACACTATACCGACAACATTGATTAATCGTTTTGTACAATCACACCATCCAAAAATCACAATCCAAAAATTCATTTGCAGGATGCCCTTTATTCCCATTAAATCCCACCACCAAACTTTACACACAATAAAACCCAATTTGACTTGGAAAAAACATCAAAAACGAATACATGGGAGATGAATAATGCAATACAATCACACTAACATAACAGTCACAAAAGTAGTCGACCAAAAATATCCTCTCAGCCAGGAGTTTTCAGGAAGTCCAGCTTCTTCCTGAATGACCAAAACACAAAACCTAAGAACCACATAATACATTGTTTGCAATCATGTGAGGTGAGAAAGAAAAACAACGTACCATACTGTCTCCGATGATGGCGCTAGCTCTTAGGCTTGCTGCGACTGTCTTTGCCCTCGACCCACAGCAGTCTTAGACAAAAACCTCTTCAAGATATTCACAGCGACCTCTGTGGTGATCGATCCACACACATAATTGCCTTATTGCTTCTCTTTTCTCTTCTCCAAGTCCAACCAAAGTCTCCTTCATCCTCTCCTTCTCCTTTTCATCTTCTATTAATTTTTCTCCAAGCTTCTTTATTTCCTCTTCTTTCCTCTCCTTTTCCTTTTTATTTTCTCTTACTTTCTCTCCAAGCTTCTTTATTTCCTCCTCTTTCCTCTCCTTCTCTTTTTCATCTTCTCTTACTTTCTCTCCAAGCTTCTTTATTTCCTCTTCTTTCCTCTCCATCTCTTTCTTCATCTTCTACTTCTCGTGATTCCTCTCAATCACCCAATACGTCGCACCCATAGTAGTTTAGATGCCTCCATTACTGTTTTCTCATACTTCCCCCGTTTCTCCATGAGTTTTTCAGACATTGATTGAAAGACATCTAGTGTTGTGTTCACTTTCTCTGCTATCTCTTTCATCATACGTCGATGAGTCTCATGAGTCATTGTGAGGCTTTTTTCAAGCAATGCTTGTTCTTCTAAGTGTTTAGCTTCTTCTCTCCTGAAAGCTTCCTCTTTCTCTGTTAGCACCTGTTCGGTTACCCTCAGTTTCTGGTTGGATAAACGTAGCTTAACCTCGATGTTACTGATCTTCTCCATGAGAGTTTCTATCTCTTCTCCTTTCATTTCTAGCTCGTTACGTAAACTCTCCATTTTCTCTTCATGACCTGCGATTGCAGAATCTCTGGATGATACTTTATTACTTGTCTCCTCCAATAACCTTTGGGCTTCTTTGTGATCCTCTGTTAGTTTATTAAGTTCTTCGTCACGTTCTTTTAACAGTTGGTTGATCTGTTTGTGCCCTCTCCCAGCGTATTGTAAGCAGCTTCTTGCTCTACCAATGCTTTTTTGACATCGATGATCTGATTAGACAAATCTGATTTCTCTTGCTTCTCTCTATCAAGCTCTGATTCGGTTTCACTTTTCTTCATCTTCAGAGAATCAAGTTGATGCTGCAGACTGTTGATCTGTTCTGTTAACGCCACTGTATCAGCTGAGGCTCTGTTTATCTTATCCATTAGCTTAATCTGCATTAAAGCTTCATCGCCTTTGCTATCCATTAGCTTCTCTAACTCTTCTTTTTGAGCAGACAGCGACTCTAGTCCTGCTCTTAGGCCATCGATCTCAGCTGTCAAACTCTCAGTTGTGGAGGATGATTGCTTCTCCTTATCCTCAAGTTTTTGGGTTAAAGCAGAGAGTTCAGTTTCTCTGTCGTCCATTGTCTTCTCAAGTTCTGAGATTCTAGCAACCATTTCTCTGTTTTGTGCTTTTAGTTGCTCAACTTCAGTGGTCTTTCCAGCAATTTCTGTCTCAAGATCTACTCTCCGGCACGAACTGACTGTAGCTCGAACTCAAGGGTCGCTACTGTTGCTTGTAGTTCTTTTATTTGCACCTGTGATTTGCTTTCCTTCTCTGTCAGATTTTAAAGTTCGGCTTCTTTATCAGTAAGCTGTTGTTTAAGTTTGCTTGACTCAACTGTGAGTTCCTGTAACATGATCTGTACTCCTTGGAGCTCCCCTGAAGTATCTGAGATTTTAGTGGACATGGATTTGTTTTCTTCCTCTGCAATCTTCAGACTTTCATTCAGATCAGAAACCCTTTGTTCAGATGACTTCAGTTGCGCTTCTAAATCTCTTAGTTGAGTGGATGATTCTCTCTGATGAGTCTCATGGATATCCCTCAAACTGAGAAGTTCCTTTTCTTTCTCATTGTGGCTCTCTTTTAACTGTCCAGACTCAGACATGAGTTCTTGGTTAGAGCAGTTGAAGGGTTTTGATTTGTACAAACGAAAGTAAATCAGTATATAAAGGATGAGGAATAGAGGAAACTGAAACGAAATCATTAAGAAGAAATTGATTGATCAAATTTAAGTGGAGTTTTGGTTGAGAAGAAGTGGAGTTTTGATTGAGAAGAAGTGGATCCATTAGAACTCTGGTTTCAAGCTGAGAAGACGAAAAAGTAAAGGGGAAGCTCCTCGTGAATTTCGTCTTCGTCGGGTTATGAAAAAAAAATAAAGCGTACAGACGATGCAAACGAAGCCCAGAAACCCACTCCAAACAAACGAAAACGTGAAGCCCAGAAGCGACTAAAGCCTGTCTGACGTGTCCAAACGAAATGTTTTGATTGGCTGATTATTTTTGGTGACGTGGCAGCCTAGAAACTCAACATATTCTCCTTTTAGTATAGTATAGATTAAACTAATTTGCTCATTAATAAACTATATTAAGTGGTAGAAAATCCATCGGACAAAAGTTGAGCTGTTTATACTTTCATATTCGCTGGTACATGTCAGTATTGATAGTTATTTAAATTTTTTCGGTGACTAAAGAAACCGAAAGTATTTTTATTCGGTTGCTTGATCAGGGTCTTGTCTTTTCCTTTACGTATTGTGGCTTTGTCTTCTACGCTTCTCTCCCATCCACGTGTCACTACTCATAATACTTCCTATAGCAAGACCAGAGCTTGTTCCAAGTGGACAAATTAGTATGGATCATACCCAGGCCGATCCAAACTCGTTTGGGGCCAAAGATGATTATGAGAACATCTCCGTAAACAGCGTTTTGGAAGCGCGTTTCTCCGGTGGTAATCCTTCGGATCAACAAGACCAGAGACGGCTACAGATGTATGTTCCTCGTAAAAAACGTCCTAAGTATGGCAAAGCCCAGCGTAAGTACATAAAGACCACTGCGTCGAGTTTCATGAACCTCGTTCAGCAATTCACCGGGGATCCTAGCGCTGTTTCAGAGTCAAAAAGTTCTAACACAGGCGTTGTTGCAGAATCATCATCTTACTCTACATATTATGATGTTGTAATCAGATACAGAAGAGGGGACATAGGGAACAATGATTTCATTAGCCATCTTCGTGCTGCGCTTTGCCGGAGAGGGCTTTCTGTTGATGAAGACTTTGATGAAGTGGATACAGTTCCAGAATGTAGGGTTTTGATCATATTCTTAACCAGCACATACTTCTCTTCTACCCTACTAAACATTATTGAAGACCAACGGGGAGAGTATCAAGCAGTTTATCCTATTTTTTACGGTCTTTCACCATCTGATTTGATCAGTAATAGCAAGGTTTGTGATATATTTTTTCACCAAGATGAGGCAAAAAGGTGGCAGGCTGCTATGAAGGAAATAACTCAGATGCCTGGCTACACATTGACAGATAAGTATGTTGATCCATGGTTTCTAAATGTACAAGTCTTTCGTTTGATTCCATAGAATAAGACAGCTTAGACCATTTCCAACATATATACTTCTTTATCTCTAAGAGAAAATATATAGATAGGTTAGAGATGCTCTTGGTGGTTCCTGGTTAGAGTTTGTATGAAGCTTTTCGATGGTCTAGTATTCGTATCAAATACTTATCTCGTCTACTTTATTCTTAAAATCTTGTAGCTCCGAGTGTGATCTCATAGATGAGATTGTCAGAGATGCTTTGGCGGTTGTCTACTCCAGTTACAAGGTCACCATGGTTGGGAGGGATATGCAGATAAAGGAAATTTTGTCACTGCTATGCATTGAGTCTCCAGATGTTCGCAGCATAGGTATATGGGGTACAGTTGGTATAGGAAAAACAGCAATTGTTGAAGAGATCTTTCGCATACTTTCTGCCCAATATGAGACTTGTGTCTTCCTTAAGGACCTTCATCAAGAAGTAGAGGTAAAAGGGCACAATGCTGTGGGGGAGGACTTTTTGTGTAAACTTTTAGAGGTAGAACCAGATGTCTTACGTACTTCCAACATTAAAACAAGTTTCTTGAAGAGTAGGCTTGAGCGTAAAAGGGTCCTCGTTATTCTCGACGATGTGAATGACTTGAGAGATGTTCAAAATTTTATGGACAACCTTAACTATTTTGGTTCAGGAAGCAGAATAATCATAACCTCTAGAAACAGACATGTTTTTGTACTTGGCAAAATCAATCATGTCTATGAGGTCAAGCCATTAGATATTTCGACGTCTCTACAACTTCTCGATCGTGGAACACTTCCGAATGTTTTGTCACCTGAGGTTTATAGGAAACTGTCACTTGAGCTGATCAAATTTTCAAATGGAAATCCACAGGTTCTTCAGTTCTTGAGCAATAGAAAATGGAATCCGCTATCAGAACAAGTTCAAGAAACATCTCCCATTTACATTCCAGGTATATTTGAAGCAAGCTGCTGTGGGCTTGATGACAATGAGAGAAGTATATTTTTGGACATTGCATGTTTCTTTAAAAGGATGGATAAAGCCGACATTGCAATGTTGCTTGATAGTTGTGGTTTCTCTACACACATTGGGTTTAAAAGTCTTGTTGAGAAATCATTGTTAACCATATCACATAAGATGGTGGATATGCACCGATTTCTCCAGGCAACCGGTCAAGAAATTGTTCGCCAAGAATCAGTGGACATGCCTGGAGACCGGAGCAGGCTGTGCAATTCCAAAGATATTATGGACGTCTTCGTAGATAACACTGTAAACTACTCTTTGTCCTCTCTTAATGTGCTGTTCGTTCTGGCTAAATTGTTTCTTATTGCTGGTTAACTTTATTGCTCTTGGTCGTTTCCAGGGCACATCAGCTATTGAGGGGATTTTCCTGGACATGTCGCAGCTGAAATTCGATGCAAGTCCCAGTATATTCGAGAAAATGTGTAACCTTAGACTGTTAAAATTCTATTGCTCCAAAGTGATAGAGAATCGTGGAGTGTCTTTACCTCAAGGTCTTGAATACTTGCCGAGTAAACTAAGGCTTCTGTACTGGGAATATTATCCTCTAAGCTCTTTGCCGCAATGTTTTGATCCGAAGAACCTCGTAGAGCTAAACATGCCATATAGTTGTGTGAAAAAACTTTGGAAAGGAAAAAAAGTAACGTTCAAGATTTCTTTAGTACCAAGTCATATAAATATGATAAAACCTTGAAGTGTTTGCTGATGTTTGTTTCTCTCTTTTGCAGAGTTTGGAAAAGCTGAAAAAGATGAGACTTAGCTACTCCTACCAGTTAAAAAAACTCCCAAGACTTTCAACTGCGCCGAATCTCGAGCTTCTTGATCTTGAAGGTTGCAACAGTTTGGTGAGCATCAGCCAGTCTATCTGTTATCTTACAAAGCTTGTTTCTCTGAATCTGAAGGACTGCTCGAAGCTGGAGGGTATTCCATCTACGGTTGATTTAGAATCTCTTGAGGTTTTGAATATTTCTGGCTGCTCAAAGCTAATGAATTTTCCAGAGATTTCACCAAATGTGAAACAACTCTACATGGGTGGTACTATTGTCCAAGAAATACCGCCATCGATCAAGAACCTGGTATTGCTTGAGATACTAGACCTGGAAAACAGCAAACACCTCGTGGATCTTCCAACCAGCATCTGCAAGTTGAAGCATCTTGAAACACTAAATCTCTCAGGCTGCTCAAGTCTTGAGCGGTTTCCAGACTTGTCTAGAAAGATGAAATGCTTAAAGTCTCTTGATTTAAGCAGGACGGCCATTAAAGAGTTACCTTCCTTTGTTTCATATCTGACTGCTCTTGAAGAACTGAGACTTATAGAGTGCCCGAACCTCGCAAGCTTGCCTGATGATGTGTGGAGCCTAAGATTCAAGGTTGAATTCCGCCAAATTGACACAGAGAAGTTTTCACGACTGTGGAATATATTTGGATGGCTTAAGAAAGTTCAGATCTCTTAGAGTCGACATTGCAAAGAAGGACGATTAGCTCGTGAGAGGTCGTATCATGTAAACATCTTTGGTGTGAAATGTTGAATTATAAAACTTGGAATCTAGTTTGACGACTGTTCAAACAATAATAAAAGAGATTTAGGGGTCTAAGATTCCGTTTTATTGAAGTGTTTAAGCCTTAACCGAAAAGAAAAGCAAAGTTTGATAAACAAGTAGTCGGAAGCTCTCAAGCTTGTAGTGATGATGTCTTTCTCTTCTCCTCCTTGCTCCTTTTATAAATCGAGTTCTTCCTTGAGCTTCACCTGCTCTTCATAGCCATCATTTCGACTGTGTCATGATATAGCCATTTTAACTGTTTGTTATTTTATTTTATTATAATCAATAAGGTTTATGTATTTTCTTAGAAGTTTAATCTTAATTAGACTAATTGGGATCTATAATGGGAGTCATAGACAGAGCTGTGCTTTGCACTGGAGATAATATCATTAGTATTAATCATGTATTCGTGATAGATTTATTAGGTTGTTAAACTCAATTGTATCAAGTTGAAAAAAAAACATAAACCTGGGTTGAGAACAAAAGAAACAGGAATGGCTTGTCTTTCTCAGATATAAAAACATAAAAACTCCGTCGCTTGCGTGAAGAAGGGCGATACTGCGGTGTCGACTAATCCTATGAAATTTTTTCTTGCTGTGTTGTTAAGCTCAAAAA